>NW_024425008.1:39092545-39455810 GCF_017311325.1 Ursus maritimus
GAGTATGAAAAGAAGGGGGTCTGTCCTCTTCGATGTTCTTTTAGCTTCTATTGTGTATCTGTATTCCTACTGTGTAGAAAATTAAGAATTAGGAAACAACCATTGGCTTAAAAACCCAGGACTGTAATGATCTATTTTGCATATGTGTATCCTCCATTAGTACCTGTGATGCTTGAGGGTAAGATCACATTGTATTTACACATATCCATTGGGATGTCTGGTGTCCTACCCAGGACCTAGGTGCAAATTCTGGCACCACCAGTCTAGCCATGTTTCCCTGAGTGAGTTACTGAACCTCTCTATGGTATGGCTGCCCCGTGAGTAAAATGGAATCATAACAGTATCTACCTCACAGTGATATTGTGAAGCTTATGAGAGAGAATACATGCTAAGTGCTTAGAACGGTGCCTGGTGAGTATGAGATGTAATCTGGCAGGAGTTGTGGTGGTGGTGGTGGTGGTGGCTTGTGGGGTACCAGTGAGCATAGTGGTTCACTCCACCCCAGTGAATGCAAACATTGTAACCCATTGTCAGGAACCATATCCCCAACCAGTATGTTGAAAGTGTGATTGTCAAAGACAATTCCCATAAAACCACATACAATACTAAAAGTAAAGAGCAAATATTGGGGGGGGGGAGGTTAGGTATCAGGGAGTACCTACTACCACCAATATCTTAAGTTTCAGAGAGTGTTTCCTTGATTTATCATTTAATGAGCATTTAATTAAAGCAATGCTATGAGATTACATTCTTATACATACAGCACTTGACAGGTAAGAGTGAAAATACTAGGTACTGACCATTTGCAAAAGTATAAGGTATAAATGATACTGACACTTCACAAGTTAATTTCACTTGAACTCCAGGTTGAGCTCTCTTAGATCATGTTTTCCCTGATCATACAAGTTGGCTTTTATTGTAGCTCTTACACTGCCGACAAACTAGATCCTAGGTCCTGCAAAGTGGCCAGATCACAATAAGCATGTATGGTCAGAGGAGAACTCCCAGTCACTTGACTGAAAACTGGAAAGCATTAGAGTGTTTTCTGGCATGGGGGCTCCTCCAAATGCTTTCTGGAGTGGACCATTCAGCCAATAAATCAGTAACAGAGATTAGGGCATATGCAGAACTGGCCCTTTTGTTTTTCCAGGAACTGGCCCTAATTTGTATTATGTTTTATTTTATTTGTTTCAGGTCATGCTTTGTAATTGCGTTTTCCCTTGGGTGTACCTGAAGGCAGGCAGTATGGTGATGGGAACCTCAGCTCGAGCCATTTTTCAAGGGAATTGGAAGTTTCAGGGATTGGAGCATGGGGATCATTTCAGTATAGGAAAGAAAAACATGTCTAGCAAAAGATGACAATCTGAACTTGATTAGTGCTTTCATGACATAAAAGAGATGCTGCGTCCAGTAGAATTATCTGGCTTTACCTACTTTGGGCTCAAATCCAGATGTTCCTTAGAGCTATTTGCTGACTGCCTGAAATGTTGACTGGGGCTTATGTCATGGCACATGGGCCGGATGCAGTCCCTTTTTTGTGGAACCAGCCCCGGCACATGGAGTCCTGGAGACCGCAGAAGCCCACACCCACATTTGGCTGAGGGCCATGTATTGCCTCCTGGGCCGGTGAGGCTCCTCATTTCAGGTTTCTAGAACAAAGCTTGAAGTGCAGCAGAGCAGGCTGAAAGGTCTCTGTAGGTGTTCCTAGGTGCTGCCTTTACCAGGGAGTCGGAATTCTGTCTTTTACTCCCTCTGTCTCTGCTCATTGAGAATCACTGGGAATAGTAAACTTCAGGAATGCCACAAAAATTCTTACAAAGTGGGAGAATCTGTCTGAAGAAAAGAAATAGGCGTACTACAACTGTATTTGGTGACCAGGGAGATACACTTGAAGGAAGAACTTTGAAGAGATTCTGTGTCTGCCTGGTTGATTTTTAATGAATCTAGTGATGTTGCCTCCTGTTCTGGTTAAAAAAGTTTTTTTGAAAGCCAAATATATTTAGGTTAGTTACACACTGGAATACTACTATTACTACCAATAACTGGTTTTATAAATATTTTTCTCTAAACCATTATCTTCAGGGATTTTTGATTGCAAGATTCGTTCATTCTTTCAGCAAATACTTATTGCATGTTTTTAATTCGTTAGACACTGTTCTGAACACAGGGGATGTAGTTGTGAATAAGATAGTGGATCGCTGCTCACACGGTACTTAACATTCTAACTGACAGGGAGGGACAATACACAAAGGAGAAAGCCAGGAATCAACTCCTTGTAAGGAGGGTGTGCTTTCCCATTATGCCATGTTGTCTTAGCATTTGAGTATCTAGCACAGTGCGTCAAATGTAGAAGACATTCAATAATTCTTTGTTAAATATATGGAAAGAGTAAACATTTCCATTAAAAAATTCTACCTTTATTTTTAACACCAAATCCCAAAATGATGACCTAGGGTAAGAGGTAAATAAAAATAACAGTATTAGCCCTGCTGTAATGAGGGTCTGCACACTTTTAGGAACAATCCAGGAAAACTCAGGACTTGTGTTTGAATTAGAATCTATGTCAGGTTTCAGTCATGGGAAACAATCCACTTAGCTTTCTTAAGCAGAAAGAAATGTAATGCAGGGAATCGAACATATTCAAAATTTTTGGAGAGTCAAACCTGACCTCCACCGGATTGTGACTAAAGTATGAGGAGTCATAGTGCCTGAGTTGTCTGATAAATGTGTGGAGAATTATATCAGTGAGATGGAGAAGTGTGTGATTTCCTGACTTCAGTCCCCCTCACAGAAGAACAACTAGCACCTATCCATAGACAAGACGCCTTTGTGAAGATCTCAACATTGCTGGAGAAACTGGAAGAGGGGTTGCTAGGCTGGGACTCCAGGATGACTCCCAGAATAAATTACTAATCCGACCTGCCCGGAGGGGCCCCTCTGCCTCCTTCTGCTGCAATCAGGAACAGGGTGTGAATCAGGAGTTCACTGATGGAACTGTTGACTTCAAGAGCACATCCCCTTAGCTGCAGGAAAACAGTCAGGAAAACTCCACAGCCATCAGAACAGCCACTCAGCAGTTACACGTCTGGAGACTGAATGCTGGAATACTGCTACAGGAAAGCTCCTCCCTCCACAAACCTATTTCCAAAAGCAACAGTAGAGGAAGCAGGGAAAACAGTCCCTCCCTCACATCCATTTTCCAAATCTGCTACACGTGCCTCTAATTGGGAGGATTGATTTGCAAACCAAATTCTGGCTGCAAGGATCCTGGGGAAGTAGTTCTTAGCTTTCTAACCTCTGTACAATATAAAGAGAGTAGAATGGATGATGGGTACTAGTTTCTCATATCCATAGTCTTCCCCTTTTTACCCAAGTGCAGTATTCACCACTTGGCAAAGCAATTTGGAAACTTAGAAATGCAGCCAATGAGGGAGAGTTTTTGGTTGACATTAGTCAGATATAGTTATCCTCTGAGCAATGAGGGGCTGTGTTAGTGGCTTCTTGTGTGAGAGGCTTCCTGGGCCTGTGTGTGTCCCACAATGCTTCTGTCCTCAAAGAGAAAGAACTGAGGATTAGATTATGCCCTGGGAGGTCCTTAGAAGAACCCAGAGGAACCAAGCTTGTGAGCATCAGTGAATGGTCGGCTTTTAAGGTGCCTGAGACCATGGGTCTTAGGGGGCCTCTTACCAGCCAGCAGCTTCCAGAAGATGAAGGATGCTGCCAGGGCCTTTCCTCAGCACTGCAGCTCACTCACTTGAACACTTTGCAGATTTGACTTGACATGAGATTTAGATTAGCCAATGCAGGTATGAAGGTTATACCTTATTTTTCAGAAATCTGAGCTGAGAAACTTGAAAGCATTCCATGCCAGTTGAGGACACAACCCTTTTCCTTGAGCTCTCACAGAAAGACTCTGGCTTGACTCTTGGATTTAAACGTGGACGTTTATTAACTTGATTCTCAGTCAACAGGTGTGTATTTCATGTATGTGCTCATCACCGATCTAGTGTCCTCATGTTTCTTGAGTAAGGATGAATGCTGGAAGGTCTCTAAGCCACAGTTTCCTTATCTGTAATGTGGGCATTAAAAATAGTCCTATCACGGAACGCCTGGGTGGCTCAGTCAGCTGGGCATCCAACTCTCGATTTCAGCTCAATTTATGATATCGAGGCTGTGAGATTGAGCCCCACGTCAGGCTGCATATTGGGCATGGAGCCAGCTTAAGATTCTCTCTCTCCCTCTCCCTCTGCCCCCTTCCCCTTTTCTCTCTCTCTCTCCCTCTAAAAAAAATAGTCATATCACAGGGATTTTGGAGGATTGCAGGAGAGCATGTATGAGAGCACTTAGTGTACTTCCTAGCGTATATTTAGCACTCAGTAAATGAAAGCTTTGATCCCTTACCTGCATGATTCTTCCCGTGATGGATAGTATGGTGACCAGATTTGTGTGGGCCACCAAATACACTGCCTCAACCTGTGCCTGTGTTTTTCTGCCCATTTCTTTTGAAAAATCGAGGCACTTTAACAAAGGTATTAGCAATGATTAATGGCCATACCAGTGGGAGATTAAATCATTTTAGTATAATTTGTTTTCAAAGGCAGGAAAGACTTCCACGTGAAATGATTAAAATAAAGGAACTGGTATTTACAGGAATACTTTCAGTTGTATAGGAAATTAACTTGTGTAGAAGAACCCCTTTGTGACAATAGTTGTTTATCTTTCTTTCTGTCTGCTCTCTCTTTCTCTTTTCTTTCTTTTTTCTTTCTTTTCTTTCTTTCTTTTTTCTTTCTTTTCTCTCTTTGTTTCTTTGTTTGTTTTAGTCCAAGATGATTCCCTAGAGACAGCATGGTAGTAGCTTCACGGTCCCATGGAAAATCCCAAGAGTAGAACTAAGAAAATCTGGTTTCTATATCTGTCGCCAACATTTATTAGCTGTTTAACCTTCACATAATTACTTCATGTCTATAAATTTAAGACGGTTTCTTAAGTTTCTTCATCTGCAAGATGGAGATAATAATAACCATTTGCCTATTACCCAGAATTCTACTGTATGTCAGTGGCACCTAATGCCCCTCCTCTCTAGATTTACCCTGCTGTGAGACCCTATCTTGGCCTATTACCCCACAAACATCCCCCCTTCTTCAGACCAGACTGAACCCATGTTCCAATTCCACAGGGCCTTGCTATGTAGTAGAGTGAATCATAAAATGTGTGTAAACCTGGCCTGATATAGCATCCTTCCCAATCAAACAGATCAAAACCCACCCAGAAAAGTAAATAAAAGTGCAATTTCAGGAAAATTTGAGCCAAAGGAGTTTTGGGGGCTTTATTAGTTTTCTAGGGCTACCATAACAAAGTGCCACAAACCGTGGCTCAAAACAACAGAATTTAGTCTCTGACAGATCTGGAGGCTTAGAAGCCTGCAGTCAGGGTGTTGGCAAGGCCATGATCTTTCTGAAGACTCTAGGGAAGAATCCTTCATTGCCCCATCCTAGCTTCTGGTAGCTCCTAGCAATTTTGCATTCCTTTGCTGGTAGCCACACTACTCCAATCCATGTAGGTGTCTTCATATGGGTTTCTTCTCTGTGTCTCTGTGTGTCCTCTCTTCTTTCTTATAAGGATAGCACTCATTGGATTTCGGGTTTACTCTAATCCAGTATGACCTCATCTTAACTGTATCTGCAAGACCCTATTTCCAAATAAGGTCATTCTGAGGTCCTGAGTAGACCTGAATTTTGGGGAGACGCTATTCACCTCACTACAAGGAACCTTTAAATTGTGTGCCAATGGGGAGATGCATGCTTTTTTGGAAGATAAACCCTAGATCCGGTACATGCTTGTTTGAGGAGCAATGCTGCCTTAACATCCCCATCCCATTCTCACCCCCTAACTCAATCCTGTTCAAAATTCTTTGTCCCTGTTGGCTCTCAACCCTAACCATAAACCTAGACGTCCCCTTGGATTCATCCCTTGCCCTCATTGTTACCTCCCTCCCCAACCCCATTTCAACCAGTCATCAAGGCCCATGCATTCTTTTTCGGAAGTCCCCATTGAATCTCTCCCCATATCTTGGTCCTCCATAGCCAGCACCAGCTCCTGCACTGCTGCCTGAGACACTGTATGAGCCTCAGAGCTAGGCCCCCTGGCTCTGATCCTGTTCCTGTTCCCATCTCCAGGATGCCTTCTGAGCCTTTAGAAATGCAGATCAGGTCTACTCACTTGCCTGCTGACCGTCCTCCAGTGACTGCATCCGATCTCTCAGCTGACCTCCTCTTCACCCCCTCTTTTAGGTCCTCACACATGTGTGCTTCACTCCAGTCACTCCTTGCTGTTTCCCAAGCTCACTTTTCTCTTCTTCACCTCCACTCTGTGGCACAACATGCTCTGTCAAGCTTGCTTGGCTTCCAGCTGTTTATCCTTGAAGACTCATCTCTAGTCCCATTTTCACTTTTAAAGCCATCCCTGATGATTCTCAAGCAGGGTTAGGCGTATTCTTCTTCTGAACACATTTGAAGTCTTCTTCTGAAGCACTTACGAAGTCCTCACTGTTTGCCTGCCACTGTATCTGACTCTGTGGATATAGGAAAAAAAGAAGAAGACTGGAGTAGCTCTCAAAGGAACCAGATTGTCTCCTTGTACCTTCAGTGACACTTGCACAATGTTAATTAGTTTCCTGGTCATTCCAGAGCTTTGCTCATATATAGACATAAACATGGTCTGAAAGTGGTGATCTGGTGGCCAGAATACTTATCCTCATGTTGAAAATGCCAGTGGTTCCCTTTTTTATCCCTTAATAAATATCATAATATAAGCCCCAAATCTCTGACCTTGAAGCCCTTAAAAAGAACGATGTAATGCTACATGGATGACATGGAAAGATGTCCCAGATACGGTATTAAGTGAAGAACTATGTATGTTGTATGTATATGTACTATAAAACCATTTTATTTTGCAGTACTGGTAAAATGTTGTTCAGGGACCATCAGCATTACCCAGGAACCCGTCAGAAATGCCCATTCTTAGGCCGCACCCCTGCCCTACTGGATCGGAAGCTCTGGGTGTGCTGCTGGCAGCATGACCTCCAGGTGGTTCTGATGTTTGTTCAAGTTGCAGAACCACTGCTCAAGTACGTCCTGTTCTGGGAGAGTTTGCTACTGTATGTAATGTCCCTCAGGACACTCTAGTATGGGTTTGTAACATCTTTACAGTTTGCACATCATCCCAGTAAATGAATTTTGTAAAGGTTTTGTAAAGGACTTTGATGATATTGTTTCTGAGTCATTGTATTCACCTATGCCTTTTCTTTACAAAATCAGTGAAACAAAAAGCCAACAAATTATATGTGCCAGAAAATACCAGCGGCTATATGTAAACAATATCTGAAGGACTATACCTTAAGCCAGTGTTCTTTAGACTTTAATGTACATGCATATTACTTGAGGGCCTCGTTAAAGTGCAAGATGGGATTGAGGCCTGAGGTTCTGCCTTTCTAACCAGTTCTAGGCCAACGTACTGGTCTGGGGTCATGTTTTGAATAGCAAGCCACTGAAATGTTATCCATGGTTACCTCTGGAAGGTAAAATTGTGGGGATCTTCACTTTGCACATTTCACCTTGGTGTGTTATTTGAATTTGTTTTTTTAAACCAAGAACCGTATTCTGAGAGAAGAGTAAAGAATTTTAAAATCTTTCACCAGAATTTGCCTTATGTCTACATGCCTGTGCTCTGCAGATTTAGCCTTGAAAGAATTTGTGCGTCAAAAGGAAATTGATTTATAGGCCTTATGCATCCTCATGCCACCCATATCATTATAGGTACAAATGTTAAAAAGAAGTAGTGTTAGATGTAGGGGGACAGTTGGAAGGGACTCATATTAGCTGAAATGTTTTCAGTGGCAGGCATCAGAAACTTAACTGAAACAGGCTTAAGGAGTTAAAGGAAATTTTTAAGAAAATCCAAGGAAAATGATGGTGTTAGTCATGGCTGAATCCAAGTCTTCAAATGACATTCTCAGGAATTGGTCCCTTGCCATCTCTAAGCCCTGCTTTCCTCTGCAGTGGCTTTATCTCCAGGGGGTCCCTCTTTCTCTAGAATGGCTACCAGAAGCTCCAGGCTCAGTTCTGCCAGATGAGCGGCCACCAGATGAGAACTCTTCTTCCCTGCAGAAGTTACAGGGATGACCCTCTTTGGGCATGAACCTATCTCTGAATCTATCAGTGACTCTGATTGGCTTGACTTGGCCATGTGCCAACTTCTTCTTCGTCTTCTTTTTTTTAGATTTTATTTAAATTCAAGTTAACATATAGTGTATTTTCAGTTTCAGGGATAGAATTTAGTGATTCGAAGGAGGAGTTAAGATGGCGGAGGAGTAGGAGACACCGTTTTCAGCCTGTCCTCCGAGTCGAGCTGGATAGGTACCAGACCAGCCTAAACAACCACGGAACCAGCCTGAGACGCAGGAAGACGCATCTGGATCTCTACAAATGAACATCTCCAGCGCTGAGTACTGAGGTACGAAGCGGGAATATCAGAAACTGTGCTCAGATATCGGAAGATAAACGGAAAGGGGAGGGAGCCGCCGCGCTCGGGCACCGGGAAGGCGGCTAGCTGTGCATGGGGGCAGGGTCGGCGGGCCTCGTGGTCGGCACCCGCAAAACAGCGGGTGACTGAGACCGTGAGCTGGGCGCAGTGCCACCGCAGGGCATACTCGATGGAACACGAACCCCCGGTGCGCTCACGGATCCAGACTGAGACCGGGAGCTTCCGAGGAGCCGCGCGGGCGGCTCGTGGCGAGCAGCTAGAGCCAACCAAAGGACAGAGAGCCGGCCGGCCCTGGAAGTGGAGGGCGACAGGCGGGTGGGGCGCACATTCCCGGCGCCTAGGTTGAGCAGCACCAACAGAAAACAGAGTTAAGTGATTGCAACATTAGTAGAAAGCTTGGCCGCAATCCTCTGTTCTGTGACAGAAGAGCTTAAAGCCCGTCGCTGACTGCTCTGACTCTCAGAAGAGGCACAGCAAACCGCTGGGAAAGCCGCCATAGAACAAAGCTCTGAAATACCGGCTCAGGGATGCCCATCCATCCGCCCCTCGCAGGGGACACTGGAGACTCTACCCAAACAGGGTGCCCTGGTCGTGGCGTGGGCGAGCCCCTCCCAGAGCTCAGAAGGCAGGCTGAAAATCAAGAAGCTCCACAACCAGGCGCCTGGGTGGCGCAGTCATGCGTTCCGCCTCGGACTTGGGAGTGATCCCGGCGTCCGGGAAAGAGTCCTCTCCGTGGGCTCCTCCGCGGAGCCAGCTTTCACTAACATCCACTCCCCTGCTTCTGTTCCTCTCGCTGGTTGGCTGCCACATAAATCAAATAAATAAAATCTTTAAAGAAGAAGCCCACATCTCTAAGATCCCTATAAACAAGAGTGGCTGCTGGGACCCAGATAATAATTTGGGCTCTGGAAACCCACTTTCTCCTCATCAGAATGACAGAAGGAGAAGCCCCCCAGCAAAAGAAAAGACAGTGAGTCTGTGGCCTCCCACTAGAAATAATGGATATGGATGTAACCAAATTATCAGAATGGAATTCAGGGTAACGATGGTCAAAATGATGGTAGAATGAAAAACTATTAATGAAAAAGGTTGAGAATATAGAATCCCTAAGGACAGAAAATGAGGCGAATCTGACGAAATTAAAAATTCTATGAGGCAAATGTGCAGAACGGCTAGAGGTTCTGACGGCCGGAATAAAGCAAAACGGAGCGTTAGATGAATTGGAGGATGAGTTAATAGAAGGAAAAAATGGAAAATAGAAGATGGTCTTAAAAATCCCGCCACGGAGATAGCAGGTTCACAGGAGATTGCAGCTCAAATGAAACGATCCAATGTTAGAATCATGTGGCATCCCAGGTGGAGAAAAACAGAGGTCTAGGGTATTTACGATAATTGTAGCTAGAAAACTTCCTATCTAGCTGGGAAACAAACAATGCAGTGTCCAAGGAGCCCAGAAGAACCCCTCCCAAAGCTCAACCGACAAACTACATGCGTCACGTCATAGTGCAATTCGCAAATATTAGATGCAAGGAATAACAGTATTGAAAGCGGCCAGGGCAAAAAGAAATTTCTCACGTGCCAAAACCATCAAGAATGCGTCAGACCTGTCTCACAGACTGAATAGGAGAAAGGGTTAAGGGAGTATATTTAAAACTGCTCAGAGAAAAACGGCTACAACCAAAGGTCCTTTATCCAGCAAGGCTGTCATTCCAGAAATTGATGGAGAAATAAAGGCATTTCAAATTAACGCCAGTCACTAACCAATTTTGTAACCCGCACGAGAGCCGATACAGGAGATGTGCGGGGGGTTCTATAAAAGTAAAAAGGCCCAAAGAGTGATAGAACAGAAAGGAGTCATAATAATACAAAACAAGACTTTGCCTGGCAGCTTTTATGGCATTAATAAAATCATATCTCTCGGTAATCAGTGTAATGTAAATGGGTTTCAGACCATCCATAACCCATAAGGTTGCAGATTGGATAAAAATAGCCCATGTTGCTGTCTACGAGGGCTCATTCAAACCCAAAAGATGCATTCGAACTAAGGTAAGGGGATGAGTACCCATCTTTCACGCAAAATGGACCTCAAAAGAAACAGGTAGCAATTCTAGCTAGCAGATAAATTGGATTTTTAAACTATGAACTATAGTTAGAAACCCTTGAGAAGGGCACTATATTATTCTTAAAGGGAAATATTCAACAAATTGGTTATGACAATTATGGTATCTATATATGCCCCCAAAGGGGAGCAACAAGATAGAAAGCCAATGTAGCCAGATAGAACCATATAAATAAAAAATAAATTGTTAATAGTGGGGGACCTCAACACTCCACTATCAGAAATAGACAGAACTGCACCTGGCAAAAACTAAGCAAAGAATCAAAGGCTGAATATACTTTTCGACGAGTTGGACCTCACAGGTATATGGAACACTACACCCCAGAACAAGAATATCAATTCTATTCTAATGCCCATGGAACATTCTAAAGACTAGACCCATGTTCTAGGACCTGAAACAGTCTCAAGCCAGATACCAAAAGATTGAAATTATCCCCTGCATATTCTCAGACACAGCGCTCAAAAAGAAATTGGAACTAACCACAAGGATAAATTTGGGAAGAACTCAACCACTTGGAGACTAAGACCATCCTGCTCAGGAATGACTGATAAACGAAATCAAAAATAAATTAAACAGAATTTAACCAGGAGACCAATAGAATGAAAATACAACAGTCCAAAACCTATCCAGAATACTCCAAGGCAGCATGGCAGTCCTAAGGGAAATACATAGCCATCAAGCCTCACTCAAAGAATAAAGAAAAATCTAAAATGCAGTTTTTATATTCTCACCCTCAAGAAGCTGGAACAGACACAGAGGGGACAGGCCTAATCCAAGCTAGGAAGCAGTTGACCAAATTAGAGTGAAATCAATGAATTCAGAAACCAGGAGTACAGTAAAGGCAGATCAAAGAGGTAACTAGAAGCTGGTTCTTGGAGAATGTCAATAAAATTGATCAGACCACTAGGCAAGACTTATCCAAAAATGAAAAGGACCCCAAATTAATTAAATTATGAATGAAAAATAAGGAGGTCACGCAGACTACCAATGATAATTGGAAGGATATTGCAGAAATTTTATCAACAGCCATACTTGCCAGCAAATAAGCAAATTCGGAATGAGATGGACCTTCCATAAACCTATAAACTACCAATGAAACAGGAAGAAATTGATTTCTTAAACAGGCCAATTAATTATGAAGAATTAGCTCGGATAAACAGCCTTCCAAATAATAAAACTCAGGCCGAGGGCTTCCTGGGAATTCTACCAAACATTACAAAAAAATAATACTATTCTCCTAAAGCTATTTCAAAAAATAGAAACAGGAAGGAAAGCTACCAAACTCATCTTATGAGGCCATATTACCTTGATCCCAAAACCAGCAAGACACCATCAAAAAATGGAGAATACGAACCTGATTTCCCTAATGAATATGGAGCGTAAAATCCTCAAATAAGACATCACTGTGGCCAATGGAATCCAAAGTACATTAAAAGTTATCCATCAGATCAAGTGGGATTCACACCTGGGATGCACTGGTTCAACGATTAGCAATTGCATCAGCTTGATTCACTCATCATCAGCTTGAAAAGAGCTGGAACCATATGATCCTCTCATGATGTACGAAAAAGCATTTGACAAAATACAGTCATCGCTTCCTTGATTAAAACCCTTCAGAGTGTAGGGAAGAGAGGTAATTCTCAATCTCAAAAACCTATCATGAAAAAGCCTACATGCAAATATTATCCTCAATGGGAAAAGCTGGGGCTTTCCCCTTAAGATCAGGAACATCGAGCATGGTGCCCAATCTGCCACTCTATTTCAACATAGTAACTAGAAGTCGGGGCACACAGCAATCAGACAAACAAAAAGGGATACAAAGGAGATTTCAAATCGGCAAGAAGAGTCAAAATGTCTCTTTAGATGACATGAAATTACTCTATATGGAAAACCCGAAAAAGTCACTTCCTCCCCAAACTATTAGAGTTGCATAGAACTTCCAGTAACGTGCAGGATGACAAAATCAAATGCTCTAGAAATCAGTTGCATTTCTATAACACGAATATGAGACGCGAAGAAAGAGAAATTGGAAATCTCATCCCATTTACATATAGACAAAACACCATAGTTACCTTGGAATTAACTTAACCAGAGAGTAAAGGATCCTATATTTAGAAACTATAAATCACTCTTGAAAGACATTGAGGAAGACACTAAAAAGATGGAAAATATTCCATGCTCATGATCGGAAGAATATAACATAGTTAAAATGTCCATACACCAGAGCCAATCTTACACTTTCAATGCTATCCCGATCAAAATACCGAGGACATTTTTTTAAAGAACTGGAACAAACAGTCCTTAAATTTGTATGGAACCAGAAAAGGCCCGAATCTCAAGGAACTGTTGAAAAGGAAAAACAAAGCTGGGGGCATCTGTGCTGGTTTGAGCTGTACTACAAAGCTGTGATCACAAAGACGATGTGGTCTGGCAAAACAGACACATGACCAATGGAACAGAATAGAGAGCCCAGAAATGGACCTCGGCTCTTTGGGCAACTGTATTTGATAAAGCAGGAAAAAACATCTGGTGGTGAAAAGACAGTCTCTTTAATAAATGGTTCTGGGAAATTGGACAACTGCATGCAAGAGAATGAAACTTGACCACCTATCTCACCATACAAAAGTAAACCCAAATGGATGAAAGACCTCGATGTGACAGAAATCCATCAAAATTCTAGAGGAGAACATAGGCAACGCCTCTACGACATCGGCCAAAGCAACCTTTTTCATGAACACTTCCCCAAAGGCAAGGAAAACAAAAGAATAAAAAATGAATTATGGGACTTCATCAAGATTAAAAGTTTCTACGACCAATGAAACAGTCAGAAAAACTAAGAGGCAGCTCCACGAATGGGAGAATATATTTGCAAAATGACACTACAGATAAGAGACTGGTTCAAGATCTACAAAAGAACTCTCAAACTCAATGAGAAACAAATAATCAAAAATGGGCAGAAAGATGAACAGACACTTTTCCAATGAAGAACATATGATGCTACAACAGACACATGAAAATAATTAAATCATTGCTATCAAGGAAATTCAAATAAAACCACACTGAGATACCACCTTACGCCTGGTAGAATGGCAAAATAGACAAGGCAAAAACAACAATTGTTGGAGAGGATGTGGAGAAAGGGGATCCCTCCTACATTGTTGGTGGGAATGCAAGTTGGTGCAGCCACTCTGGAAAACAGTGTGGAGTCCTATAAAAGTTAAAAATTGAGCTACCCTATGATCCAGCCATTGCACTACTGGGTATTTACCCCAAGAACAGATGACGTGAGTGAAGAAAGGGCCATATGCACCCCAATGTTTATGCAGCACTGTCACAATAGCTAGAATCGGAAGAGCGAGATGCCCTTCAACAGATGACTGGATTAAGAAGTGTGGTCCATATATACAATGGAATATTACTCACCTATTCAGAAAAACAGGTTCTCAACATTTGCTGACAACATGATGACGACTGGAGGAGATAATGCTATTATAAGTCAAAGCAGAGAAAGACAACTATCATATGATTTCTCTCATCTATGGAACATAAGAACTAAGATGATCGGTAGGGGAAGAAAGAGATAAAGAAAGGGGGGTAATCAGAAGGGGGAATGAAACACGAGAGACTATGGACTATGAGAAACAAACTGAGGACTTCAGAGGGGAGGGGGGTGGGGGAATGGGATAGACCGGTGATGGGTAGTAAGGAGGGCACGTATTGCATGGTGCACTGGGTGTTATACACAGCTAATGAATCATTGAGCCTTACATCGGAAACCGGGGATGTACTGTATGGTGACTAACATAATATAATAAAAAATCATTAAAAAAAAAAAGAATTTAGTGATTCATCAGTTGCATATAACACCCAGTACTCATTACATCAAGTGCCCTCCTTAATGCCCATCACCCAATTACCCCATTCCCCCATTCACCTCCCCTCTAGCAACCCTCACTTTGTTCTCTATAGTTAAGAGTCTCTCATTGTTTGTCTCCCTCTCAGTTTTTATCTTCTTTTTCTTCCCTTCCCCTGTTCATCTGTTTTGTTTCTTAAAGTCCACATATGAGTGAAGTCATGTGGTATTTGTCTTTCTCTGACTGACTTATTTCACTTAGCATAATATACTCTATTCCATCCATGTCATTGCAAATGGCAAGATTTCATTATTTTTGATAGCTGAGTAATATTCCAATATAACACATCTTCTTTATCCATTCATCAGTCAATGGACATCTTGGCTCTTTCCGTATTTTGGCTATTGTGGACATTGTTGCTATAAACATTGGGGTGCATGTGCCCCTTTGAATCACTATTTTTGTTTCCTATGTATAAATATCTAGTAGTATAATTACTGGATCATAAGGTAGTTTTATTTTTAACTTTTTGAGGAACTTCCATACTGTTTTTCAGAGTGGCTACACCAGTTTGCATTCCCACCGACAATGTAAGAGGGTTCCCCTTTCTCCACATCTTCACCAACATCTGTTGTTTCCTGTGTTGTTAATTTTAGCCATTCTGACCAGTGTGAGGTGGTATCTCATTGTGGTTTTGATTTGTATTTCCCTGATGTCTAGTGATGTGGAGCATTTTTTCACATGTCTGCTGGCCATTTGTATTCTTTGGAGAAATGTCTGTTCATGTCTTCTGCCCATTTCTTGACTAGATTATTTGTTTTTTGGGTGTTGAATTTGATAAGTTCTTTACAGGTTTTGGATACTAGCCCTTTATCTGATATGTCATTTGCAAATATCTTCTCCCATTCCATAGGTTGTTTTTTTAGTTGTTGATTATTTCCTTTTCTGTGCAGAAGATTTTTATCCTGAAGTCCCAGTAATTCATTTTTGCTTTTGTTTCCCTTGCCTCTGGAGACATGTCTAGTAAGAAGTTGCTGTAGCCGAGGTCAAAGAGGTTGCTGCCTGTGTTCTCCTCTAGGATTTTGATGGATTCCTATCTCACATTTAGGTCTTTCATCCATTTTGAACTTATTTTTCTGTATGGTGTAAGAAAGTGGTCCAATTTCATTCTTCTGCATGTTGCTGTCCAGTTTTCCCAGCACCATTTGTGAAGAGACTTTCTTTGTTCCATTGGATGTTCTTTCCTGCTTTGTTGAAGATTAGTTGACCATAGAGTTGAGGGTCCATTTCCGTTTTCTCTATTCTATTCCACTGATCTGTGTGTCTGTTTTTGTGCCAGCACAGTACTGTCCTGATGATTATAGCTTTGTAATAGTTTGAAGTCTGGAATTGTGGTCCCTCCAGCTTTGGTTTTCTTTTTCAACATTCGTTTGGTTATTCAGGGTCTTTTCTGGTTCCATGCAAATTTTAGAATTGTTCGTTCCAGCTCTGTGAAATATGCTGGTGTTATTTTGATAGGAATTGCATTGACTGTGTAGATTGCTTTGGGTAGTATAGACATTTTAACAATATTTGTTCTTCCAATCCATGAGTACATGCCCACTTCTAAAGGAGCCTGGGGGGCAATGTAACCTCATCCACAGCAGCTGAGAGGAAGGGGTAATTCCCCAAAGAAGAATGGAAGTGTTAATACAAAAACAGGGTGGAATAGATGTGAAAGTGAGAGATGGTATTCTCTTATTGTGCAGATCATCCAGCCCCATTCTCTCATCTGACTTCTTTGGAAACCAGGTTCAGTGATCTGTCCAAAGGCACAATAATAAACAGAAGAGCCAAGATTTTCCAATTTCTGCTCAGTCTTTTCTACTGTGTTACCTCCACCTTTTTGAAAACCAGGAATGAATCAAACGTGAAGCTTCTATAACACTTGATTATCATTGAAATGCCTTCTTAAACACACTGCATTTCATGATATTAAACTTAAAGGAACTGTAATTGCACATCTATCATCTTTGACGCTCCTACATTAACTGCCCAGAGTAAGAAAACCACATTCCTTCTGTGATAGTAATCCTTGCTACTCCTTTCCTCTTTGGGGAAACAAGTCAAAGCTTGACAAAGTATAGCTGCTGATCTCCTTGGAAGACATTCGAGCCCTAACCAGGTGATCCCATGAGTGAGGTGGATGGCCTATGGACAGAGGGGCTCACACCAGCCTCTGATCTTCATTTGCGGCATATGTTATCCCAATAACTTGATTAATAGTCTAGACGAGGTCCTCCCTTTGGGCGGGCTTGTTGCCCTCCCAGTTTTCCCAGGCACAACGATATCCCTGTGGACAGGTACAGGCATGCCTCATAAATCTGGAGGCTCGCCCAAAAAGTATGTCTGCTGTTTGTGAAGGGGCAATGTAGCAATTACCTGTGAGTAATGCAGTGGCAGATCTTCTGTGAGAAATTAGAGCTGAAAAAGAGGGCTTTCCTCTCCTTGAAGGAAAGGTATTGGGTGAACTAACCCTTGCCTTGGGAACTCTTTCTTCTCCTTTCCCCAAATTCAATCCCTTTTCCCCCAGACATCCATCCTCTCTTAGGCACCCCACTCTGGCACTCCACGAGCCATGGGAATAAGAAAGAACTGGCTAGAAGCAAACCATCTGCTTGCTCATAGCAATTGAGTTTTTTTTTGATGGTTCTGGTTCCAGGGGAGAGAGCCGAAGATTCAATTCTGGAGTCTGCCTCCTTCGAAGAGCAGCAGCCTGGCTTCTCATGGATACAGTAGCAGGTAGGAAAAGAATGGTTGTTCTTACCTTTTGTTTTTCATGAAATAGAATTTTAGGGCCAAGTTAAATGTTAAATGTCAGTATATTAGACATAGTAGAATCACCAAAGGATTTAAATAATATGATTTCCATCTGTAAACCACCCTCAACTAATGAGAGGATTGGTTCTGCTGTTGGAGAATCTGTCTCAGGATTTCTTTTGGGGGCAGGGGGTGCCTTGGGTTGTTCCATATGATAACCGTCGCCGTCAGTGCCAGAAAGAAACTCATATCTTGATGCGTTTGACATCATCTGTATTCTCTGGATTTTCACTTGTAATGTGCATGTTTATATGTGTATGTATCCTGTGTTCCACACACACAGTCACCTTTGTTAAGAACATTCACAAAAACACAGATGATGATCTGACCAGAAGATAGCCCCCCCCTTTGATGCATTGTTTTATTCTAAGTTTTCGAAGAGCTCATCAATTGACTTCTTTGAAAGACAGCGCCATGAGCTGTTTAGAAGGGAGTTTTTAGGAGTCTGAGAAATATTGAATAGGTGTCAGTTACATTAGTACAGTTCCTTATTCACCCTCTTGATCACAGAGGAAGACTTTTATGTATTTTGGGGTCATGGACTTCTTTATAAGGAATATAACTTAGTAAAACTAGACAAAAAGCCATAAAGCGAATATGATGAGCCGTTGCAGAGTTTGTCGTAACCAGTTCCCAAGTGTGGTAAAAGTAAAATATGATGCCTGTGTGATAGAAAGAGCTAATAAAGGGAATATGGAAAAGAACAAAATGGAGTTTTATGAGAACTTTAAGGTCTACTTTTTAAAAGCAAACTGAAGTTGTGTGTCAGCAACCAGAGAATCAATTCTCAGAGAAAATATTTGTGAATTGTGTGATTACCTCACTTTAAAAAATGACCAAATGTTGAGGTTGTTTCTTGTTTGCTGGCTGGGGGGGTGGGTAGGGAGGGAGGGAGGAGATGCTTTTCTCATGTACTGGGTTACAGACTGGTTTATTTTAAAATGCATCTCAGTAACCACTTATTCTGCAATCAGCACTTTCTGTGTTCTGGGCATTGTACTAGGCTCTGGACTATATGTGTCACGCTCAATTTCTTCTTCAGTAACTTTTGCCTACCTCTTATTAGCATCACCAACAAATAGACAACCACAGACTTTTAGTACAATGACTTTAACTAGACTCCTCGGGTAACTTGGTTACCTGAGCTGCTTGTGTATCGATCTGCTAGAAAAATATATATTGTCTTCCAGTTGGAAATGATACCCTGTTGAAAATAAATAGTACCTCCCAAGCTTCCTTAAAACCCAGCTCTCTGAGGCCAAGGAATAGTAGAGCACTACTATTAGATTAGTGTCCTATTTGTGATTTCTGAGTTTTCTGGGTAAGGGAGGCACTGATCCTTGGCTGGAAGCTTGGCCTCGAGCCAGGGGCAGTGCCTTGTCTGCCAGGCTCTCTCCCCGAAACCCTGTGGGCTTGAGGAGGGGGGTGGAGGTGGGAACCCTTCCCCCTTGGGTGTCTCTCAGGGGACCTATTTCATTTTAGATCAGCTGCGAACAGCCCCTGCGCCCTCAGCAAATGTGATTGAACCTCCTTGCATGCTAGCCCTGGCCCCTGTCCTGCTGTTGAGGCTGGCTCCTCAGCTGATTTGAGGCCGACCCAGAGGCGATGTGGATAGACATAAATGTTGCCTCATTGCCAGCACATGCTCTTCCTTTTCACTTCTTCCCTATAGCTGCATCTTCTCCTCATTGCTATAAATAGCACCAATGCCCCACTCTGGAAAACGTCTAAGTTTGTCACTGGTGGTCCCCCTTAGCTCTGCATAGCTCCCAGTTCTGGTGAGAAATGTTGCCATGCATGAAATAACAAAGTGGAGGATAAAATCTACAACAACACAATAATAATAATAATAATAATAATAATAATAATAATAATAATAATAATAATGCCTAACGTCTGTGAGAACTGGCTGTGTGCTAAAGGCTTTATATACATGATCTCATTTAATCTTTACAACCACCTATGAGGTAGGGACTATTGGTATTCCCATGATACAAAGAAACTGAGGCTTAACCATTTACCTGCTGCTGGCAGTTCAGAGCTATATGCCTGACTCCAAAGCATTTAACCACAGCCCGTGATGAGTGTGACAATGGAATTTAGTTGAATGCTGGCCAAGAGAAGATAGTGCAGACCAGTGAGCAGGGTTCTTAGGCAGATGCCCTTTCTGGCCCTCTTAGCTTTCCGGCTCTTCTGTGATGCCTCTGGAAAGGTCTTTTGGAGACCACCAGGGAGACCAAAGGGATTGCTCTGCTGCCTGTGGCTTCTCTTTCACAAGTGGCTTGTCATACCTCCCTTTGAGGTCTGGCAACCAGCATTTATCTTGGTCTTTGTTTACAAACAGGAGCCATGCATCCTGTTCTTCCCTTGCTATTCAGGGCTGACTTTAATTTTAAAGGAGTATGATTCTGCTTCCACTCTGCTGGTGTTTTTGGACACAGACTTTAGCCTTAAGAGGCATCAGGGAATGTTCACAACTAGCTCTTTTCCTTTCTTTGATTTCAGCTAATATATTCCCCAGAGCCTACCTAGAACCAAAAGAAGTTCTCCTTTAGGGATGATCTGTTTTGTCAATTACCACTCCTGGTACCTGTTTGAAACCACTCTGGGGAAGAGTTTGGAAAGTCTCCAGCCTGTTTACTCATGGGTTCCCCAGTTCATAAGTCATGTCATAGGCTCATTTCTGAGGGGTACTCTCACATTTTGAATTCCTTCCTATTTTCAACCTATAGGCAAATTCTTCTATAATATGGGTCTTTTCTGAAGAGACTAGGGAAGGGCTCAGATCAGCCGCTGCACCAAGCCCATTGGATGACCCTTTGGTTAACTCAATCAGCACATCAAAACCCCATTCCCTTAGACTTCTTACAAACTATTTTTATTGTGTGACTTGGCAATGAGTTAGTGAAGTATCACCTTCTTTAAAATTTGGCCTTAACTTGCTTATTTCTGGTTTCAAACGGTTTCCCTTATTGTGCATTTATTGGAAGAGAATGAAAGAGGTGGAGGTTTGAGGCAGCAGAAACGAAGGGGACTAATATGAATTGAATACCTACTGTGTGCTGGGTACTCTACTAGCCTTGCTACATATGATACAATATTTAATCCTGACGGAACCCAGTAAGGTAGAAAAAGGCCCATTTACAGTTGAAGAAACTTAAGTTTCAAAGAAGTTAAGCTACTAGGTGGAAGTCTAACACAAAGGTGGGACAGAATTCAAAGCCCGGGTCGCTTCCCTTTATTCCATACTGCCACCACTGTGTCACCTCGGTTATGAACCCTTTCCCAGTGGACAGAGTGTACTCAGACCTTCATGATCCTGGGATTGAGGTACATGATACCTATTTGGTGGATGAAGAAACCAAGACTCAAAGGATACTGCTTGAGTTAATGGAGATCCGCTCCTATTAAGCCTTGATCATTTCCTACTCATCTTAGACAGCTGACTTCCTGGAGCAATGGTGTTCACATGAAAAATGTTAACCCCCAAGATCCTAATTAACAGTAATCTATTTGTATCACTTTTGATTTTCCAAACCTTGATCTTAACAATATGCATTTGCTTCCATATGCCCTACTCTGTTTCTCACGTAATTTTATTTTGGAAACATAAGTCAGTATTACTGAGATTAAATAGTTACCACACTGATAACAGTTTTCTGTCCTGTTACTCAGTCCAATTCCTTGTTATTGAGCATTTGAGATGGTCCAAAGAATACAACTTCATTTCCTCCTTTTGGTTTTCCTTTTGGAGGGTATGGTTTCCAAAGAGGAAATCGCTAAGTCCGATAGTAAAACAAATTTTATAGCTCCCACAAAAAATTTCCAGACTGTTTTTCTCAGAAACCTCACATTGTAACCAGCAACCAACAAACATGAGGACTTGTTTCCCTCCCATTCCAGGCTGCCCTGCTCTTTATTGAGCTGAATTTATTTATAATTCTCTTCTCCAAACGTTTTGGGAGTACTGACCTTCAGGTGTCTTTCTTCTCATCATGGAGTCTTCTACCTGAGGACTGACACTGAGCCAGCTAACCACACAGTTGCCTCCAGTCAGAGTAGTGAAGACCTGAAATGCCATGTGCCATGGCCTAACAGAGCTAGAGAGGGGAATAACAGATGTGGAATGAGTTGAGAAGTAAAGAGAAATAATAAAGAACCCATGATAAACAAGTAGGTCAGAGAAATAATAGAGGATATGGGAAAATTAGCCTCTCGGGGATTCTTAAAGACTAGCATGTGAAATACACTTATTCATTTTTTGGTGTATGTTGTAGCCAGCCTCCAAGATGACCCCTAATGATCCCTGTCCCTGATAATTAGCATCCTGTGTTGTCCCTTCCCACATCCTATTAGAGTTTATCTGTGTGCCCAACAGAATACAGGACAAGTGATGGTATGTTGTTTCTGGTACTAGGTTATAAAAGATGTCATGGCTTTCATTTTAGTCACTTTCTCCCTTTCCTGGATCATTCACTCTGAGGGAAGCCAGCTACCATGTCATGAGCAGCACTCTGGAGAGAGCCATGTAATTAAGAACATGGCAGTAACAGCATTCCAACTGCAGTGAAATCCTAAGTCAGACCTCTGTCAGGAAACCTGAACCATCTGCTCAACTCTTTGTTCCCTGTTAGACCATAAATAAACATCAGTTATCTATTGCTGCAGGACAAACCACCCCCCAAATAAGAGTGATACTCTCGTGTTTGGGACTGCAAATAGGAATGGATGGAACAGCTGGGACGGCTAGGACTCTCCATATGGCCTTTCATTGTGGGCTTTATCACAATATGGTATTCTCCCAGTACCAGTTGGACAAGGATGGAAGCTGTAAAGCTTCGTGAGGTCTGGGCTCGGAAGTTGCACAATATCACTTTTGCCACATTCTATTGGACAAAGCAAGTGAAAAGGCCAGCCCAGATTCAAAGGGTGGGAGGAATAAGTACTGCCTCTTCATGAGAGGACCTGTAGTGTGTGGCCATATTTAATCCATCAAGTCTACCTTCTGGCCATAATTATTTAAATTTCTCCCATATGCAAAATACACTCCTCTCTCCTAAGATCCCTGAAGTCTCATTTAGTGACCACATCAGGCTTGAAGTCCATGATCTTGTGATCTGCATCTGTCCCAAACAGAGATAGGGTTTCTTATTTGTAGCTTCTCTTCAACCAGAGATCAAGTTTGCCTTCCATCCTAGCAAATCTTGGGCTTTGTTTATGTCCTCTAAATTCTGTTTATAAACTAAATCATATACCCAGCAACAGTGTTGAGACAGGGACATGGTAACTACAGTAGCTATCCCCCTTCAAAAATAGAGTAATAGGAAGAAATAGCAATAATTGGTCCAGAGCAATTCTGAAATCTACCTAGGTTCATGGATATCAGGTTCTCCTACTCGAGCTGGCACAGTTCCTTGATTAGGGTCTGGTTCTGCTCTTGACTCAACCCGTCTGGGTTCTTGATTCCATCTTCTAAGATGTCTTTTCTTTTGGAGAATAAATAGCTTGTGTTTATAGCTAAGTAGCTTTCTCACCCTACATTCTGACTGTAGAAAGTTGGTAGTCTAGAGATCTCTTATCATTTTAAACTATTACTCCAATCTGATAGAACTTATTTAAAAACTTTAGGGGTTTTCTACATATCTCATTATTGTTCATTCCATTAGGCAAAATCCATATTCACAGTTCTTTTTGGGACTGGCCTCTCTCTACAATAGTGCTGTCTCATAAAAATCCAATACAAACGACAAATGTGAACCACATATGTATTTTTTTTTAATTCTAAGAGGCACCATTTAATAGTAAAAAAAGAAGGTGAAAGTAATTTTAGTAATATATTTTGTTTAACTCACTATAGTCAAAATATAATCATTACAACATCAATTATCTTATTAATAAGATATTTTACATTTTTTAATGCTAGCTTTTTGAAATCCAGTATATATTTTATGCTTATTAGAACATCTTAGTTTAGATTAGCCACATTTCAAATGCCCAGTACCTACATGTGCCTGTATTGGGCAGCCCAGCTTGATTACTCAGAGCTATTCTGGGATTAGGCTTCCGTAAATCTTAGAAGCCCTTTGTCTAGTTGAGAAGGCTTACTCAGCCTTCCTAAAGTCCTTTCAAGGTCTTAATTGAGGGTCTTACACTTCTATCCTTGATTAGTCTTTACCCAGAGACTATCTCTTCAAGAATTCTTTGCCAGCCGGACAGAATGGAAATGAGGAACAGTTTTACTTTTCAGCCCAGCAAATGCTAAACCCTCCTTCTTTCTTCTTACTTCTGCTTTCAAATTGAGTGGTTCCTGCTTTAACTCATTTCTCTCTCCTCTTGTACCTTACTGTGCAAGGGTAACATATCCATTGGTGCTTTTAGCATTCTGCCCAGAAACCTCTTTAGCCAGACCAACATATTTATTACATTTATTTCTTCACCTTACAAATTACTACAGATGACAGCTTTGCTGATGGCTTCAGCAATACGGGTTGCCCTTTTCCCAGCTTCCAAAAACAATTTCCTCACTGCCCTTCCAGCCTCTCCCCCACCATCTGGTCCCAAAGGCAATGCCACATGTTAGAAGTTTTTGTTTGGCAGCACCGTACTCACCAGTTTCTGTTTTAGTTATTGTAGAGTAACAACCCTAAAATGTAGTGACTTAAAACAACAGCTTATTGTTTCTCATGCTTCTGTGAGTTGACAGCTAGTGTAATGGCTGGTATTACCTGGGCTCATTCATGCAGTTACCTTCAGCTTGAAGATCTTGAAGACTGGGGGACGGCCTCAGCTGGGGCAGCTCTTTTCATCCTTAAGGGGAGGCTAGGCTTTCTCACATGGTGGCAATAACATTCTAGAGGTACAAGCTTTAACGTGCCAGCACTTATGAAGCCTGTACTAATGTCACATTTGCTGATTGTGCTGGCCGAAGTAAGCACACAGCCAAGGCCAGAGTCAACGTGGAAGGAAATGACACGAGCACACGGGTCTTGGGAGGCATGATTAGTTGAGGAATCACTAGCGTAAAGCATCCCATGCTCTCTCTTCCAGATACCTTATGGATTACGTGAGGTGATTTATACATAAAGCACTTAAAGTCCATAGACAGATACTGGAACTCAGTTCTAAAGTTTCTCTTACTTTATGTTTGGAGAGATCCATCCACGCCTGCTCTATTCATGGTCTAACCAGGAACAAAGAGTTGAGTGGATGGGACAGGTTATATGTCGGACATTGTGCAAAAAGCTTCAACTGTGTTATCTCATTTCATCCTCGAAGCAGTCCATTTTACAGATGAGGAAATGAGTCACAGAGAAACCAAGGCGATCCAGCAAATTAGAGGTGGAGCCAGGGCCTGAGTCCAGGCTGCCTAGCTCTGGGGCCCATGTTCATAATCATTGTCCCATGGCTGTCTATGCTCAGGGAAGGCAGAAGAGACGGGGAAAAGAAGGCCTGGCGTGCAGAAGAAAGCAGGGCAGCATGCCAGAGTCTATGTATATTCTTTTCAGGTGTTAGTCCTTTGGGTTTTCTGCACAAACGGTTCTTCTAGAACCCTTTCCTCTGGTGACCAGCTTTCTCAATCAGGGCAGATGTGTAGGGAGGTATTCTTCTCTACTGATCTCCCTTGATTCTCATATCTGAGCTAAGCTTGTTAAATTGCAAATATTCTGATGTGTTGTGAAATAATGGCCTGAACACTGGAAAGAGAGCATGCTATGTCTCAGAAGACCTCGGCAGGGCTCCTGTCATGCTGGTGGTGAACACACAGGTCCCGACAGAATATAGTCCCTCTGGTTCTGCTGCTGCCACATCAAGATTTATGATGTACGAAGGGGCCAAGTTTGTAGGGTAAGAAAAAGAAGCAGCTCACACTTACAGTCATCTTTTTAAAAATCCTCCCAAATGTTGCTGGAGTTGTCCTTTATAAAGGGTTTTGGGCAAATACACATTTTGGGAAATGGCTGGGGAAATGTTAAAGATACAAACCAAGGTAGAAGTAGCATCATGTAGTGTGTATGTCAGGAGAACAGTCTTTGAATGAAGCAAGATCCATGCTACTTGACTGGTTTTAGATTAGTTTTTGTTTACGTGAACACAGAAAGGCCTGGGTGATGAATGTGTCTTCAGGTATCAGAAGAAAAAACATGGAGGCCGTAGAAGATGCTGCGTCTACACGGACGGGTGTGAGTCACACGCACTGTAAACACCCTGAGTTGGAAGCCCATCCAGGGAGCAGTGAAGTGAGCTGTTTCTAGGTTCATTTCTACTGAAAGTGTCAACAGTTTCAGAAATGTTGGCCTAAATTAGGAGACCATTTTGATCTTTGATGTTGCAGGGATTTTTGCCATTTATACTTATAAGAAATGTGCCAGCTTCTCAGGGTGGCTGGTCATTCAGGGTGCTGGTGCTTCAGGGAGCACCTCTTTTCCTCCTTCATACTACACATCATTTCCTCAGCCCCGAAACTCTAACAATTTGGGCTGAGAGTCGTTCTATTGCTGAATAAGAGACTGGGAACGGAAATTCAGAATGTCTCGTTGCCCTATTCCCTTCTGCCTTGCTTCTTCATTTGGGGTGTTTACATCATTTTAAATAAACAGCCTTTTGGGCATTTCTAGCAGGAAATATTCTAGAGCATTAGCTGTGATTTATCTCGTGTAATTTCAGCACTTGATAGGAGCCATTTATTCCCATGTTCTGCGTTACTGGTTCCCTGACTGAGGGGACAGAATTCAGTTATATTCTCTGTGCTGCCTTTCTCTACCTCAGATTCCTGGTGTATTTAAGAAACTTTGAATTTTTTGACTTGTAGCTAATTATATCCATCTTCAGAAAGGGGAAAGTCATGCCCCCTGCAACAGTGATACTTACTATGGAGCAAATATTGCTTTAACGAAAGTATCTCCTTTCTAGTCAAGTCCTTATTATTGAAGTACTGGAGGTTTAGTTTGTTCATTCGTTGGTTGTGGTAAGGGAGGTGCCTCTGTTGTACACGCCTTCCCGACATGCCTCGAGCTGGAATGTGGGGTAGCTTTTGAAGCAGCTGGCAGGGTGGGATAGCTCCTGATCCCGCACGTCCGGCCAAAGCTCTGTTGCCAGATAGCAATAGTCACTGCTGATTTGACATCCCAGGAAAAGAGGGTTTGAAGGGAGCCAGAGAGAAACGTAGACAGGAGTAAAAGAAAAGCACAATTGCTGGTCAGGTCACAGTGAGGTTGTCCTGCTCTGGAGATGAGCTGGGTTGTCAGCTGCTGAAAAGTGGGAGCCGAGAGCTGACCCATTTCTACCCCAGCATGACTTTCAAAAGCCCTTTTCGTCTTTCTAGGTAAAGATTTATTAAGATGCTGACGAGAACAGGGCAGGCTGAAATTACCCAGATTTGTTTTATTATGTTTTTATTTAAATGTAGACAGCAGTTGTCTGTCCTTTTAATTGAGCTGTTCAAACCATAGCTGGGAAGCCAGGCAGCCAGTGGCAGGGCACCACACCCCTTGTTCTTCTTCAGGTCCTGGGGCTTAAGCCTGACTCCCGGGAGCAGGTCTCAGGTTGCAGGGCTCTGTCTTAAGGCAAACTCCAGTTATGAATCATTCCTCCGGCAGCTGACAGGGTTTCTGCATTTTGGATCTCTAGCAAGGAAGCAGAGCCCCCGACCCAGGGGCAGGGGTGGATGGTGCTTCATTGGTATGACTTGAGAGAGCTCAGAAAAGCTTTTTTTTCTCCCAAATATCTCCTACCCATTTGCCACATGACTAGGAATCATGCCCCTTTTTTAAAAAGCTTATCATTGGCACCGTAAGATAGGTAGCTTAATTTTCAAAATTTTATATGAACTGGCTACCTTAGATCCATTCTTTTTCATAACAAAGTGGGCACCTCTGAGTGAAGGGAATGGGGCTCACGGGTCAAGGACAAAGATAAGGCATGGAATACGGGGGTGCCAGGCCTGGATCTGGGTAGGGGAAGGGCTTCTGACAATCAATGTATGGATTCTGAGTGCTAATGGTTCCCCAAGTCTACAACCACAGCCACAGCCCAAATCCACATTGACAGTTTGCCTTGGATCGACCTGTCGGAAGTCTAGTGGGCACCCTAACTGTAGCATGTTCAAAATTGAATCCATCTCACTCTGAGAAACAAACTGAGGGCTTCAGAGGGGGGGGTAGGGGAATAGGATAGGCTGGTGATGGGTGGTAGGGAGGGCACGTATTGCATGGTGCACTGGGTGTTATACGCAACTAATGAATCACCGAACTTACATCAAAAACCAGGGATGTAATGTATGGTGACTAACATAATATAATAAAAAATATTTAAAAAAATTGAATCCATCTCTTCTTTTACACCCAAACACATACCTTCTGTGCTCCAGGTTTTCTTGAACGTCTCCCCTACTTCCCCACCCCATCACCAGTCCTGAAAATTCTATCCCCTGCATTTCTCTGCTCCATGTTCCCACTGCCCCTGGCTTCTTTCCAGCTCTCAGCTTCTTCACACAGACAGTTGCAACAGGCATTTAATTGGTCTTTTGACCTCTCTCTCTCTCTTTTTTAAAAAAATTTCCTCCTTTATACCACTGCCAGAATTAACTGGCTATATATAAATCTTATCACTATTCGCCCCTAAAAATCCCTCCTTTAAGTATCTGCTGTTGCCACAGAATAAAATCTGAACTCCACAGTGTGCACAGAGCCCGTCTCAGTCTGGCGTCCTGCGCAACCCTCTGTCCTCATCTCACTGGAACACAGGCCTTTGATTTCGCTGATGCTCCATCTTCTGCATTAAATAACCTTTCCCCCATTGCATCAAAACTCCTCTGTGGAGCTCTCTCTTGCTCCCCTGGGCCGCCCCCTCCTCCCCCAGAGCACCCTAGATCATGCCATTTCTGGAGAGGGGATGTTGGGTACAGTGCCTACAGATAAGTGCTCTATTAATGTTTATTGTTGAATGAGAGAGATGCTGGTGGGGAAAGAGCTGCAAGAGATGGCGGAAGTTGCCAGAGGGAGAAGAGAAAGCCCTGAACACCAAATTAATCCAGCAAATGAGATATCATTTACAACCATCAGACTGGGAAAGGTGAACAAGACTCTTCATGCCCAGCCTTGAGGGTGGAGTAGGAAAATGGACAGCTCCACTGGCTGCTGGACGGAGGGAATATTGGTGGAGACTTCCTGTAGGAACACTTTGACAGGGTGCTTCAAATCTTTTAAAGATGATGGAATTTGACCCAGCAGCTTCATTTTGAAGAATCCATCTTAAAGGAATGCTCTGACAAGGATTCAGTGATGTTTATGTGAAGATCCTTATTTCTACCAGCAATAACATAATGGCATCTGAAATGTCTATTGATTACATAAACTGCAGCACATTTTTATCCTGGATTAGTAAACAGCCATTAAAAAAGTTAACATGGATCTATACTTACTAACACGGAAGGCTAGTATGTGTGATGTACTGTGGAGTGAATAAAGGTTGGTTCTAAAAATATACGTATACTGTAATCTTGCATCAAAATACTAGCATAGAAAAATCATGAGGAATATGCACTAGCATTTCAACTGTGCCTATTCCGAGTTGGTGGTATTCTCTACCTTTTTCTATATTTTCTGAATTTTGGGGAATCTCATCAGGAATTGGTTGTATGGTGAAGTTCACGCACACACTCCCAGTAAGGTTATTCCGTTAGTAGGCAGAACAGAGAGAGCAGGACCTGGTGGGCCAGCCAGCTTACCCTCACTACCAGGTCCTGCTCCATAGTAGCCTCAGGGCATCCTGGCTGGTGGACCCTTAAGGCAACAGAAACGCAAATATGGCCCCACGTTTTCTGTTAATATCCAATTTAGCCAAGAATCCTTTTTTTTTTAAAGATTTTATTTATTTATTTATTCGACAGAGATAGAGACAGCCAGCGAGAGAGGGAACACAAGCAGGGGGAGTGGGAGAGGAAGAAGCAGGCTCCCAGCAGAGGAGCCTGATGCGGGGCTCGATCCCATAACGCCAGGATCACGCCCTGAGCTGAAGGCAGGCGCTTAACCGCTGTGCCACCCAGGCGCCCCTAGCCAAGAATCCTTTTGAGGATACTTGGAAAACACTGGGGGCTAAATCAGTTAGTGACCCTGAATGATTCATGGTCATAAACCTTTCTAAAATTCTACTACCGGGGAAAGTCATTTTTAAAAGTCTCCCCATCAGAAATCAGGTCTGGCTGTGCTAAAACCTGCAGTATTGTAATCAGGAAAGGACGCTGTATTTTGTCAAATGCTTTTTCTGCATCAATTAAGAGGATCATATGGTTCTTGACTCTTTTCTCGTTGATATGATTTATCACACTGATCGATTTGCGAATGTTGAACCACTCTTGCATCCCAGGGATGAATCCCACTTGGTCATGATGGATAATCCTTTTAATGTACTGTTGGATCCTATTAGCTAGGATCTTGTTGAGGATTTTGGCGTCCATATTCATTAGGGAAATCGGTCTGTAATTCTCCTTTTTGAGGGGTCTTGGCCTGGTTTGGGGATCAAGGTAATACTGGCCTCATAGAATGAGTTTGGTAGTTTTCCTTCTGTTTCTATTATTTGAAATAGCTTCAGGAGAATAGGTATTATTTCTTCTTTGAATGTTTGGTAGAATTCCCCGGGGAATCCGTCAGGTCCTGGACTCTTGTTTTTGGGGAGGTTTTTGATTACTGCTTCAATCTCTTCATAATTAATTCGTCTGTTTAAATAATCAGAGTGTAGGGATAGAGGGTACATTCCTCAATTTCATAAAAACCATCTATGAAAAGCCTGCAGCGAATATCATTCTCAATGGGAAAAGCTGGAAGCATTTCCCTTAAGAACGGGAACACGACAAGGATGCCCACTCTCGCCACTATTACTCAACATAGTACTAGAAGTCCTTGCAACAGCAATCAGACGACAAAAAGGGATCAAAGGTATTCAAATCGGCAAAGAAGAAGTCAAACTGTCTCTCTTTGCAGATGACATGATACTCTATATGGAAAACCCAAAAGAATCCACTCCCAAACTATTAGAAGTTATAGAGCAATTCAGTAATGTGGCGGGATACAAAATCAATGCTCAGAAATCAGTTGCATTTCTATACACGAATAACGAGACCGAAGAAAGAGAAATTAGGGAATCCATCCCATTTACAATAGCACCAAAAACCATACGTTACCTTGGAATTAACTTAACCAGAGACGTAAAGGACCTATATTCTAGAAACTATAAATCACTCTTAAAAGACATTGAGGAAGACATAAAAAGATGGAAAGATATTCCATGCTCATGGATTGGAAGAATAAACATAGTTAAAATGTCTATGCTACCCAGAGCAATCTACACTTTCAATGCTATCCCGATCAAAATACCAAGGACATTTTTCAAAGAACTGGAACAAACAGTCCTTAAATTTGTATGGAAACAGAAAAGGCCCCGAATCTCCAAGGAACTGTTGAAAAGGAAAAACAAAGCTGGGGGCATCACAATGCCGGATTACAAAGCTGTGATCACAAAGACAGCATGGTACTGGCACAAAAACAGACACATAGACCAATGGAACAGAACAGAGAACCCAGAAATGGACCCTCAGCTCTTTGGGCAACTAATCTTTGACAAAGCAGGAAAAAACATCCAGTGGAAAAAATACAGTCTCTTCAATAAATGGTGCTGGGAAAATTGGACAGCTACATGCAAAAGAGTGAAATTTGACTACTCTCTCACACCATACACAAAGATAAACTCCAAATGGATGAAAGACCTCAATGTGAGACAGGAATGCATCAAAATCCTAGAGGAGAACATAGGCTGCAACCTCTATGACATCGGGCAAAGCAAAATTTTCATGACACATCTCCAAAGGCAAGAGAAACAAAAGAAAAAATGAGCTTCTGTGACTTCATCAAGATAAAAAGCTTCTGCACAGCCAAGGAAATAGTCAAAAAAACTGAGGCAGCCCATGGAATGGGAGAATATATTTGCAAATGATACTACAGATAAAAGACTAGCATCCAAGATCTACAAAGAACTTCTCAAACTCAATACTCATGAAACAAATAATCAAATCAAAAAATGGGCAGAAGATATGAACAGACACTTTTCCAATGAAGACATACAAACGGCTAACAGACACATGAAAAAATGTTCAAAATCATTAGCCATCAGAGAAATTCAAATCAAAACCACACTGAGATAGCACCTTACGCCAGTTAGAATGGCAAAAATTGACAAGGCAGGAAACAACAAATGTTGGAGAGGATGTGGAGAAAGGGGATCCCTCTTACATTGTTGGTGGGAATGCAAGTTGGTACAGCTGCTTTGGAAAACAGTGTGGAGGTCCCTTAAAAAGTTAAAAATTGAGCTACCCTACAATCCAGCCATTGCACTACTGGGTATTTACCCCAAAGATACAGACGTAGTGAAGAGAAGGGCCATATGCACCCCAATGTTCATAGCAGCATTGTCCATAATAGCTAAATCGTGGAAGGAGCTGAGATGCCCTTCAACAGATGACTGGATTAAGAAGATGTGGTCCATATATACAATGGAACATTACTCATCCATCAAAAAGAACGATTTCACAACATTTGCAGCAACATGGACGGGACTGGAGGAGATAATGCTAAGCGAAGTGAGTCAAGTAGAGAAAGACAATTATCATATGGTTTAACTCATTTATGGAACATAAGAAGTAGAAAGATCGGTAGGAGAAGAAAGGGAAGAAGGAAGGGGGGGTAATCAGAAGGGCGAATGAACCATGAGAGACTATGGACACTGGGAAACAAACTGAGGGCTTCAGAGGGTATGGGGGGTGGGGGAATGGGATAGGCCAGTGATGGGTATTAAGGAGGGCAGGTATTGCATGGTGCACTGGGTGTTATACGCAACTAATGAATCATCGAACTTTATATCAAAAACCAGGGATGTACTGTATGGTGAGTAACATAATAAATAAAAAATTATAAAAAAATAAAATAAGACCTGCAGTAGCTGTAGAAGCTGATGACCCTCCTCTCCTTTCCCCACCAACACGTATTAGACAATAGAACTCCCACTAATTTCCAATCCAAGTAGGAATACTCCGGAGTACAGAGTACGTGTGTTTGTGGACACCACCCCCCGGGGGAGCTTAAAATTGTGGGCTGGGCATTGTTGTGGTGACCGTGCTCCATGCAGGATCTGGGGAGTGTGGCAGCGACATTTGCACGGGATCATTCCCCAGACCCACACCTCTGCTTGGGCAGACCCCTGCGCCTGACAGGAAGTTAGCGTTCGGAGACGGAGAACAGGGTTTGACTCTGCCCTCCAAGCTGCTCTGAGCACCTGGAACAGGCCTGAGCCCTGGGCCCGCAGATGGGAGCCACCACATCCTTCACTACATTGTGATTCGTCAGCCTCCATCTTGGACCCTGCAGCCAGCTTCTCCCCGCTATAGCCCCTCAGCCCTTCCTGTTGCTGTTTCAGTGCCAGCAGGCCTGGGCAGGGAGGGGACGGGCGAGCATGGCGCCTGCTCTGTGCTCTTGGGCGCGTCTCCTGCTGGGTGACCTAGGCTGGCCCTCCCCAGTGTTGCCTCCTCAGTGCTCCCTCCCTGTGGCTGCCCCAGCTCATCAATCTGGAGGCCCCAGCGGCGGCCCTGGCAGCAGTTTAGCGAGAGTCTGTCCCCAGAGCAAATTGTCTGGGAGCTCTGCCAGCTTGTGAAGAAAATCTGCTTTGTGAACAGGGGAAGAAGCCTCTTTTATACTTTCTGCTAATCACGTTATCATAAGAGAGCTCTTCGTGCTTCCTTCCTTTCCCACAAGCCCCTGCTTGTCCAGGAGCCTTGAGGAGACCAGAGGGAAAAAGTGAACAGGTGGTAAGCGATGGTCCAAACTATGAAGGAAACAGTAAAATACATGTTCTAAGAAATGGTTCCATTTCTCAAAAGGCTAAAGTATTTTAATAAACACACTTTCTCAGAACAGAATTAAAAAAATGTTTAGCCTTGACTGGAAAGTTTATTGCCGCCGATTATAAGCACTCTCCCCTCTTCACAAAACAAATAGTAGCATGAGTTATGTCTTAAAAAGCAAACTGTAATTAATGTCTCTTGCCTACAAGGTTGATTCCTCTGTGATGTTTCTAAGCTGGTTTTATTTTCCCTGCCTCGACTTGTCCTTTCACTTTTGGCCTTTCTCTCTCCTCCCATCCTCTTTCTTCTATCCTGGGCCTTTTCCTTTCTTTCCTTCCCCTCGTTCCCTTTCTGGAAAAGTGAGTAGAAGCCAAAAGCTCATGTATAACAATAAAGGAATGAGATTTTGATGTTAAATGGTATTTAAAAAGTCAAGAATAGATGAAGGACATCCTTCAAGTAATGAGTTCAGGAAGTTATGCGCTTTACATCACTGTCCACCATTCTTCACAATGTTTATACAAATCCTCACTTGGAATTGCCTTTGGGGTTGATTTATAAGGTGTGCGCACGCACACACACACTCAATTAATCTGTGTACTTTAATTTTGTCCCCTCTTGATTATGTTCCTTTTTCATTAGATTTGGCTCTAAATGACAAATTCTAAATGAAAAAAAAAAATCACCCCAGAAGGACCAAGATTTTCCATCAATAACAACACATGTATGTGTGTATATTTTAAATATGCCATGAGGACGTTCCCAACAGAGACAGTCTGGAATTATTTTGAGGAAACACAGCAGCAACGTTCAAGTCAGACATAGCACCCAAAATGGCCGTTTGGGAAGATAGTGTTCCCTTTGGGTGTATCAGCTCAGAAAAGTTGGATGGTGTTTATTTTTAATCAGCCTTGGGGCTAGGTAGAGAGGCTCCTGTGAGGGGCACGATGTGCACTAACGTTTATTGAGTGCGTTCTCTGCGATGTGCCAGGCTGTGTGCTGAACACTTCACGTGCAATATCTCATTTAATTCTCCCGACAGCCCTGTGAGGCAGCTCAGGCCTTCGGAGCGGGTAACTGGCCAGGGTCACACAGCTGGGGAGTAGCAGACTAGGATTTGGACCCATTTTTCTGACTTCAGGGCTCGTTGACTGTCACCAGCCTGAGGCAGGAAACCTGTTTCCTTTGTGCTCCTAACACATTTAGAGCATCTGAGAGGACACTGCATGGAAACATATCCGAAGCTGCTCAGCACTAAATGAGTGAGTGTTCATGCCTGTCTTTGTGTAGCTCCTTATCCTTCACTCTCAGTTTTCCCATTATATATATGTATTTTTTTTTCAGGAACTTGTTTCTCTATTTTTCTCCTAAAATATTAATAATTTCTAAAAGATTAGAATTGCTCTAGCCAGTGGCTTCCTTTGTAGATGTTTCTCACTTGCCTCATAAACACGATCTCTGTAGAAAGATTTGTCATTGGCCTACCACTAGCAACATGCATTGTTTGCTTTGTAAACCTTAGAAGAAATCTTAGTACATAAACATACTATGTCATGTCTCTACCAGTTCCACCAAATATGCCTGCAGTTGGTCTTATCCAGAAGTTGGAAATCTTTCTTTCCTTTGGGAATTATACCTCCATGGCTAACACCTGAAGGATCCATCTTTGCTGCCCTCTTTAATTTTCCCATTTTCCCATAGGCCTTTGCAGGGACAGTATTATCTCTGACCTTTCTGTGTGCATGCCCTGCTCCACACCTTCCTCCTTGCCTCTCTGCTTGGGATCCTCTGGAAGGCATAACTGGATCTTCTCTTTCTTTTGGCCTCCTCCACAAACAACAGTCCAAAGTGAGTCTGGAGAGCTGGTTGGAAAAGACTGTTAATTTAGCTGCTTTACTCACTTGCCACTCTGTCCCAAGTCCCTCCAAGAAGACCCACTACTTTTTAATCTACCTCCAGGTAGCTGTTTCCAGGTCAACATATAAATGAGAAACTGATGTTCCTCAAACAGAATAGAAGCAGAGACAGATTTTAGAATCACTGACAATATTTGGTCTCTAACTACGGGTTGTTTTTTTTTTTTTTTTAACTTATAAATCTTGGTGGTGGTTTTAGTACCAGCTTTCCAAAAAAAAAAAAAAAAAAAAAGGATTGTGACTGACTCAACTAAGATAGTATCATACAGGCCAGTGGCCATGAACTAATATGAAGAGGACAGTAATTCTGATAATATGAGTAACAGCTTTGATCATGAAAATTCTTTGTGCTTGGCTGATATATCAGGATAACACATTTTAAATTATGAGAGTATGAAATTATTAATAGGAAAGATGAATACCTTTTGTAGGTCACAGAACACATCATCTCATAAGCCATCAATGCTTATGATGGAGTGATAGAATAATGTAAGAGATTAGGGAACTCCATTATATAACCATTGCATAGGTGGAAAAATAGAAACAGTAAGAAGTTAAGTTTCTTGGGTGGGAAAAGATTGGTTAAAAGCTAGGATTAATATAATAGTTCTTCTAATTAAATAATTCAACATACATATTTTATTCTTCTCTTCTAGTAGTAGTACTTCATAGTGTATATATGCACAGGAATCATGTGATCCTTTCAATCACTTTAGTCCTTTTTAATATAGTTCTAGAAATGAAGAACACTGAGATTTGGATTTTGCCTCTATGATAAGCTCAGACACTGAAGTATAGCCATGCTATCCTTCAAGTGCCTCGTCTTTAAGGGGTTGGTATGGAGCTGGGGGTGGTGGAAAGATAATAATTAGGCATACTAAGGTGTTGTTGCAATTTAATTAATATTTATAAAGCACTTGGAGATTTTCAGATGAAAGGTGCTCATCCAAAGAACAATTATCTTATGATCTCTCCCATGTTCCTGCTCCAGGTTTTCTGGCCAAAGTGAAAGGCGTTAACCTGGAGTCTGGGAAGCTCTGCTACCAGAATTATGATGAAGAGTGTAGACATTAAGCTCATCACCCCTTGTGCAGAGTGATGGTTTATTTTGGGTTGCTGAAATGCTGCTGCAAATCACTGTGTCCCCAGGAGACAATGTCATATCATCCATCAAGCCTGCCACTGGGGAATTTTCTGTCTCAGCAACTCCTTGTCCTTAAAGCAGGCTCACGCAAGGAAGTCCCAACCTCCTCCTGATAGTTGGTGTAATATTTCATTTTTTTCAAGATGGGTAAAAAGAACTAAAGTCTTCAGGATGCAGCACAAATGGATGAATTCCAATAGCCATGGGGGTAGAGAAATTGGGAGAAAGAACAGCCTGTATGTCCCCTCTTTGGTCCCTCATTTCTGGAACCCACCTCCTTCTGGTCATGAGGCCAGAATGAAAGAAAAGCAAAGATTGGGGTTCATTGGTGAAGTGACCATAGCTGGCATTGAGAGGGCTCCTCTCTTGGCTGCCACAGTGTCTCCTGAGATTGGCCACAGCATTTTTGACCACTGAGCACCTTGAGGGCCTCCTTCCTCCCGAACACTGGCCATTGATGTGTATTGGAAAAGTGACCATTCGTGGGCACATGGGGAGGCTCTCTACCTGTACTCTCAAAATTAGGAGTGTCCAGTTCAGTTCACCTCTGACAAATGCAGTGGGTGCCGGTGCGAAGGGGATCTCAGCTAGACTTTTTCAAAGTGTCCCTACAGGACCATCTGTATCAGCATCACCTGAAGAATATCCTGATTCTGGGGGCCTGGGACTCTGCATTTTAACAAGCTCCCCACGTTTCTCTGAACTAGCACAATACCCTGACCCACTCCTTGTTGAGACCAGTCTTGGCTAAAGGTTTGGTTCCAGTAACCAGAACAGGCTGAATATTCTGATTGCCTGGAAAGAGAGGCACCATCCCCGTCAGCTGGCATATTAGGTGGCTGCTACCTCTTTTGAGAAAATGTCATGTAAATTACTCATCAGAGAATACTGAGGAACTGATTCCTTTCTTCTCAGCCCAGGTCCACAATTCTGTCACATGCTAAACACCTACTGCAAATACCCTATGCCAGGTCTTTCTCTGTAACGGCTGCTTTGGCTTTACAATGTAAAATCTGGCTGGCGAAGGCTGGGGCCAAAGTTATTACATTCCAAGAAAACTGGTACTCATTTAATCAATGTTCTCAGCTACTTTCTGAATCTGTATTTTTAAACTAAGGAGCACCTATCTATCATTAGGAGTTTTTCTAATGACCCAGAGTCAGGTCTGGGTATCAGTCAGTTAAACAATAGCTTAGTCTTTGACCTGGGCTCAGGCGTATCTGAAGTTCTATGTTATTATCACCCTTTTGTGCATCCCCTGACTTCCTCATTTATTCACATCTGGGCCCTGGCATTTCCCCAGCTGACACATCTCTCTCCTCTGTAATCTTGTTTGGAAGCAAGCAATTTAAGCATTCTCAGCCCCCATATGGAGGGAGGTTAGGGTGATGGAGCAGGAACCAACTGTGGGATACCAGGGAAGTGACACAAACTCTCCGAGACTCAGTGGCTTTATTTGTGTGCATAGAAGAATAATCTTTACCTTGCCAGGATTAAATTAGATACTGTATGTGAAGTATCCTGCCTCATACCTGGCCCACGAAAGGTGCTCAGTATGTGAAATAATGTCGTGCTTGTCATCTCCGGGCTCTGAGACTCCCTCCTCCACGTGTTTCTGCCTGCTCACCTAACCCTGGGGGCAGCCAGTATCTAAGCACGGTATAGCGGGGCAGAGAGAGGGGGATCATTCTCAAAGCACTTCTTCACCCTGGCACATTCTTCAGAAGTCACCCCCCTCTCAACAGTTTTTAAGACAAACTGTTAATAAAAGCAGTTATTAACACTATGATGACAAGAAGAGAAAGGAAGCAATATGAAATGCAGAATATGTGAGGAGGGTAGTTGTGGGTACTGCTTCTTTTTTTCTAACCTGTTTTCTCTCCCAACAACCAATACCAGTTTACATGTGTACTTTGAGTCCCTGACCCTCTGATTCAACCATGGTGGTGTCCCTACCACCATCCTAGAACCTTCTTAGGCCTCTTTTTCTCTTTTTCTTAGATCGTGTTACAAGATGGAAATAGAGCCCTACCTCACACTCACCCTCATTCAGTCCCTACATTCAGTTCTGATAATGAAGCTCTCACCTTGGTCCCAAATTCCAAGGTACACCCCACCCCTGTTCTCATAATCCAGATCTTAGCTCTGCCTTTGTCTCATTTCTGAGTGTTGGTTCTGGGACATACCTTAGTCTCCTAACACCACTCAGACCTGCCTATCTCTGACTAGGCCCTTTGCCCAGTAGCAGGGCCTCTGTTCTCCATCTTTTTAAAAATTTTTAATTTTTAGAGAGAGCATGTGTGTGCGGGTGTGTGCATGCACATGTGTATGCTTGAGGGAGGGGGAAGGTAGGGGGAGACAGAGGAAGAGGTAGAGAAGCAGACTACCTGCCCAGCTGATGCTGGACTGGATCTCACAACCTTGAGATCTAGACCTAAGCTGAAATCAAGAGTCAGATGCTAAACCACTGAGCCACTCAGGTGCCTCTCTCCATCTTTTGATGTACCACTGCCTCACTGCCTAAATTTGAACATATCTGCTGCCCAAATTCCCTATGGCTGGGCCCCACCTACCTGTTGAGCCCGCACTTCCAGAATAACTGGTGCCCCTATATGTTGGAACCCTGTATGGAGGTATTCATGCTTCCTGGACATGGGGGTCTTGGTCTGCAGAATCTCCACTCTCACTTGGGCCTACTTCCCATCACCTGTCTTGACCTTAATAGCAAGTTTGCTCCCCCATACCGCATGTCCTCAGCGTTCAGTTCTAGTCAGGACACCAACTGCTTGAAATAGGCAGCCAATGACGCAGAGAGATCGTTGTCAGGCGATAGAGTAGCTGAGTTGCTACTGATGTTTCCAAGGAGACCCATCCCCTGGCTACCCGAGTAGCTGTGTTAAAGAAAACCATCAGGGAGGCTGAATTTTACCATTAAATAGCATAAAATCTCTTTACTGAGAGGCTAGGCAGTGAAGTTTGAGGAAAAGCCAGTTGCTAATACAAATTGAATGTGAGTAGCTTTAGACTGGCAGAGTTTTAAGCATCAGGAGGCTGAGATGCTGCAAAGTGGTGACTGTTACAATGCAAAGGGCTCATGAGTGGCACTTTCTAACCCTCTGGGAGGTCGCTGTTCTAACCACCACTCTTAAACATCAGGGCGGGTTGGCTGCTATGCATCTTAACTTCATCCCCTAGCCCTGAGCCAGGCTGTACTGGGGAGAGGGGAAAGTGCTCACATCTGGAAGAACATGGAAGTTTCTCCTCCTGCTAAAGGTTTGACCACTGGTCAACCTTGTGCCATGGATTCCCTCCTATAAGGACTAAACTCAGCTATTATGCATCCCAAGATACCCTCATGAAAAAGCAAAACGTGTTCCACTTGAGTTGAATAATAGATTCTCCATTTGCAGGGACTGGATTTTAGGTTAACTCTTTGCCATCGAGGCAATTAGACACAGGGCCCATTTACACTGGGGACCCATAGGAGGAAAAAGTGTAGGCATACACTGATTCAAGTGACCACTCAGTAATACAGCTCAGGAATAGAAGACATCAGAGATGGGAAGGGACCAGGGCAATCAGAAGCCAACACACAAACAAACTGGAGCCTCCAAATGCCTTCAAGAAGAAGCAGAGTGAGGGTGTGTGTGTGTGTGTGTGTGTGTGCGTGTGTGTGTGTGTGTGTCTTTGAGAATGAGGTGAAACACTAACTTTCGTTTGTCTATATTCATAACTCTTTAGATCCTTGTCATCTTGGGTGTGTAAAAAAATGAGAAAGTGCTTGTGCTTCCTTAAATACAGACAAGATGGACGTATTCTTAGTATCAGATAAATATGAAAAGCTGTGGGCTTAGAACTTCATGTGTTTATTTTTTGATGGCACGTAGAATAAAATGTTCCAAATTTAACATTTAAAAGGGAACAAACAAACTAACCCATTATGCAAATGGTATGGGATGGATCCCTGGGCAAAGGAAGATAGATGTATTTATATTGCATTTTAATCTTCTCCACTGGAAACAATTCCTTGTCTGTTTTAACTTGATGCCAATCTGAACTGAGAGATGGTGACTTAAATTTAGAACTTGGTCAAGATGGCCAACAATTGCCTTAACTATAAAGGATCTTATAATTTTGCCTCCAAATTGTAACATCATTTATAATTCCCTTTGTCATTACAGATAGATGTTGCTTTATAAAAGACTGAATGATGAGCTTTGTTGCATACTTTAATTATTATTTTTGTCATGAAAAATGCCTAAAATTTGGAACTGGGAAATAACAGGGACGATTAAGGAAACAATCTGTAACTGATGTACTCCTCCCTCTAAATTACATTTTCCAATGGTTTATTTATAAAAGTTGACCAATCCTGTTTGACTGTTTCCATACATATAAGACCATCCCTCTCCCCTGAGGAGTTTGCTGTCAGTCATTCTAACTGCATTAATGAGTTTTCCAATCTAGACCAGCTGGAATCAAAGCTCTAAAGTACTTTATTCTGAGCAAAGAATATGCCACTTGTCACATAGATATAAAAATTCTTAATGAAGCATTAATAAAGGGAGTGTTTATCCTTCATGTAGCTATTATAGAGGCCAATGAGAATGCAGAAATACAGCTGTTGGAGAAAGAGAGATTAAATTGTATTTTTCTTGGTCATAGTCCCCAACTGGTTGGCAGGGAAGATAGAATCTCAAATTTTATCCAATGACCCAGCCTCAGTCCTTGGATTTTCCTACCTTCGGACCCAATTAAAAAGACTACAATTACACCATTGTCACTGAGGCAGAGGCAAACACACTTTACATTCTGCAAAGCAATGGCCTGAAAATGTAATCCTGTTACAGCAGTAATGTCAACCCACAGCCATGCTTGCCGTTGAAGGTCATTCTCCAAATGCAAGCTGGTTGTCCAGTATGTCCTGATGTGATAGCTCACAGATAGCACTGCCTCACTTTGTTCCTTGGAGGGTTGAACAGAGGTGATGAATAGCTCTGTGGTCCTTCCACCCAAGTTCCTGTCTACACTTATCAGGCACCATTGTCCCTCCAGGCATACCCAGACAATGAAATTTCTGAATAAATGTACCTTGGTTAACGAGCTCCTCTTGGACAAGTAAAAACAAAAACAATTAAGGAAGTTTCCTCTGTATAAAAGAAAAAAAATCCAGCTAACTTCTTACAAAATAGAAAAAAATGTATAGAAAAAACAATTTGAGGGTTCACAGAATCATAATTTCCAAGGGGCTCATTTCTATGAAATTAAGTGAAGTTTTTTATCAAAGCTTTGTTTTAAAAATTGGGTTTTCTTTAATACTGTCCAGGGTATACCATAAAGATACACTATAGTAAGGATAATTTATCTCCTGTCATGACACAAAAAAGGGATATTATTTGAAAATCAAGAGGAAAAGAGAAATGTAGACTTAGATATACCATCTATGTCACCCCATCAAGTAAGGAGGTCGTCCTCCAAGGGACAAAAGAATATTAGAATCCAACTAGTCGTCTTTGCCATGAAGTAGTTGTAAAATCTTGGGCAAGACCCTTTCATTCTCTGAACCTCACTTCCAAATCTATATAACTGGGAAGTGTACTAATATTAATACCCCTTGTGGCTACCTGCCAGGAGTATTATAAGGATCCAATAAGAGCCTATTTTATAAACCGTACTAAATATTGTGTGTTATAGTGATAGTGAATTTTCTTATTATTAATCTTATCTCTGATGTAATCTAAGAAGAAACTGACGTCCTTGTGACCCTTCTCATTTCTGAGGTCCCATGTATTTTCTTCCACTTTGGGAAATTTTAACCATTAGGAATCAAAATGACAGAAGCCCACTCTGAGCAGTAACTGACTTCCTAGCTAGGATGTTACTGGGACATCTGGATTGTTTCATTGCTACTGGAGCATGGTTTTCCCTTGAATGGCCATAGCTATTTGGTTATAGCTTTCCCATTACAGAAAACACTCACATTATAGTAAACATAGGAAACTAAGGCAAAGCAGCTTTCTCTGACAAATTCATGCATGCATGTGTGCGTACAATCATTCATACATTAACTACATTAATAAATATCTGTGTGCCAAGCACTGAGCACAGGAGAATGAATAAGATTCCTATCCTCAAGATGGCTCATTATTCTGTAAGAATAAACTAAAAGATTTGATACGTGATGCACTAGATATTTCTTTCTTTTCTGACACGATGCTTGGCCTATGGTATATTTTAACAAATATTTTCTAAAAGAAGTGAATGAAACACAGGACACTATTTTGTTAGAAGAAAGGACAAACTCATGGGGTTCCAATTTTGAGAGCCAAGGAGAGGTTTGAGTTTTCTAAGTCAACATACCAGAGATTTCTACTCCTGAAATCTAGAACAGATGCAACTTTTAAATTACTTTTCCAACGCAACAAGGAGGTCATTGTGACCCTTGCACTGCGATGAAATAGTGTTTGTGCTCCCTGCTGACTCATTCTGTGAAATGAGGAAGACTTACTGCGGAGAAGTATTGGGAAGAAAGGATAGGAATGAACATGGTCACTGAGGTGGAAACTCCCGGGAGCACAGAATTTGGGGACATATACCATTGGTGAATCTTACGCTTGATAATTCCTGGGACTCTTTGCCACAGATTCATTATCAATCACTGTGGAAAAGGCAACATGATTTCCCTTGGTACTACATTTTAAGAGATATTCACTGTACTCATTAGCAAAGCTTACGTGGAAACAGATGTGCCTAGCATATTCTAAGGAATGGTATTGTCAAAAACTTCTGCTCCTTGAAAATGAAAAGGCAAAGCACAAAATGGGAAAAAATATTCACAGGGGTGCCTGGGTGGCACAGCGGTTAAGCGTCTGCCTTCGGCTCAGGGAGTGATCCCGGCGTTCTGGGATCGAGCCCCACATCAGGCTCTTCCGCTATGAGCCTGCTTCTTCCTCTCCCACTCCCCCTGCTTGTGTTCCCTCTCTCGCTGGCTGTCTCTATCTCTGTCAAATGAATAAATAAAATCTTAAAAAAAAATATTCACAATACATATGTCTGTCAAAGGATTTGTCTTCAGATGTATGAAGTTTTATCACTAAATAATAAAAAGACAACCTAATTTAAAAATGGGCAAGAGGTTTGATGCAATATGTCATCAAAGAAATATAGGAATGGCCACTAAACACATTTAAAACATGTTAACCTCATCGGTCATTGGGGAAATACAAATTATATGCCACAATGAAATGCTACCATACACCCGCTGGAATGGCTGAAATTGGATAAGATGTGGAGGAAGCGGTCTCGTACATGGCTGATGGGAATGTAAAATGGTGCAACCACTTTGGAAAAGGGGCAGTTTCTTCTAAAGGTAATCAAATGTACCCTATGACCCAACAACCCCACTTTAAGGCATTTTACTCAATATAAATGAAAATATACGTCTGCACAAATATTTATATATGAATGTTTACAGCAGCTTGATTCTTAATAGCCAAAAACTAGAAACAACCCAAATGTCCACCAAGATAAATGAATACACAAAGTGTGCTATATCCCTAAATGGAATTAAATCCAGCGTTTAAAAGGAATGGACTATCATTTATGCAACAAGATGGATAAATCTCAAAAATATTAGGTTGCTCAAAAATATATCGACACAAAAAAGGCACACTTTATGATGCTGAAAGAGATTAATCTATAATAACAGAAAAGAGCTCAATGGTTGTCTGGTGCTGGGAGTGAGGAGGATATTATTACAAAGAGAGATGAGGGAACTTTTTGAGGTGATGCAAATGTTCTCTATCCTGACTGTGGAGGTAGTTCCACAGACATGTACTTTTGATGAAACAGTATACTAATACTAGGTGGATTTTACTGCATGTAAGCTAGGGTACTATAAGGTCGATTTTAAAAACCGACATCATGAAAGGACGTACGTGTATGTACTAAAGTAGAGCTACGAGAGCACAGTGTTTGTGTGCAATTCATAGTAACGGGAGTACCTTTACTATAATAGAATGCAAGAGCTAAAATAAAATCGGAGTGCATAATTTGAAGGAAGTGTTACTTGAATGTTCTTTTAATAATCATACCGATATGTCTCCGAGATGAAACACAATGCATTTGAATCTTCAGGGAGCATTTACGTATTTATGTGTTTTATCTTCCAATAGAGAGTATACAGCCTTAAAAACAAGGACTGCTGTAGTTTTTATTTAAATTTAGAGGAGAATTTGGAAGAGAAACACTGATTTGTTGATAGAGGTGGGCAGGTTAAGAAACTTAAATTCAAACACCCCAGCCAAGAAGGAGGTCTTAAGCTCAGCCAAAAGGAGAAGAAGGAGGAGGAGGAGGTAAAAAAGAGCCTCACAGGGGCCAAGTGTTTTGAAATTATAAATTTTCACTAAAGAGATGCCGTGATATGATGGATTAATCTCCCAGGGATGCCAAGTTCAATGAATTGCTCTGTGTACTTTTAGACACAAAGCCCAGGCTTGGCCCCATCTATTCCTTTTCTTTCCCCTGGAATATATCTTGGGTCTAAATCTCACATCTCTTCTATAGAAAACGCTGAAACTCCTTTACTCAGGGACAAGCTAGTCCAATCTAGAAACCCATGACTTACCCACCTTCCTACCTGGGCTCCTGGCATTGTAACTGGCACACAGGAAGCTGAATATATATTGTGAAATGAAAAGATCAGTTCTAAAGTTCTTCTCTATTTTCCTTTAAGTCACCAAGACAAGTTTGTGAAGAGCAGAAGTGATATTTATTTAACATAAATGCTTATCTCTGGACAAGTCATATTTTTGGTCCCATCTGGTTTAAGCCCATTTATGTATATAGACTTTTCTCTGAGCGGTGCAGAGAACGCTCTTAACATGCAGTTAAAATTGTGGTGTGTAGAGTGAATGTTTTTAACTGTAGTAGTCATTTTCAATGTACTAGGATTAAAGGTCATTTAAATGACTCATCTGTGGAAATATGAAGTGAAAAGATGACATTCTTAATTTAGCTTTTCCTTAGATTTGTTCTTCAGCAGAATTTTAAAAGTGGTTTAAACACACCTCAGACTGATTTTTCCAAGACCACTCATCAAATCAAAAATGGGTTCATATATAAAACGTTTTATTTCTAAATGATAGAAAATAATCTTGTCTTAACCTCAAAATTTTAGGTTATGAATGACATGCAAAGAATATCATTTTTAGTTACAAATTTTACATGTGGCTATTTTTACATGAAGACATAAATCCAGAGAGCAGGGACAGGGTAAAAGAACAAAATGGTGAGCCATTTAAACTTAGTCTCTGCCGACGGGCTTTACATGTTTCAAGTAGCTTTGTCGTTTAGTTTCTGGCCATCACATTGCTGTTATAAAATCCTGTGGCACTATGTTTTGGGAGTAGTAGCACCATAATGAGGATGCCTGTTTTCCCTTCTACGTTTTTAGAAAGTGCTCTAGGAAATGGAGCATGAATTTAAAATCCAGCCACATGTATCCACACCTCAGCATCATTCTTAAAATCATAGGTTTGACAAATTTGCACAAGTGTGCCCCTTTAGGGGATTTGGAAAGAGAATGCTGCCCTTCCCCCTGGATTGAAAATACTTTCTATGCCAGAAATTTCTCCAACAGCTAGGGAAAATTAGATCTGGCCTGAAGGACTCAGAATGAAAAGAAATCCTGCTGTGGGTAAAGTTAAAATATAGTAGAAATTGAAAACGCAACACGTAATATAAAATTTTACATACAATATTTCAGCAGCATGTGTACCCAGAGTGGAACAGTATGGGAAGATTAGCACGGCACCTGTGCAAAGATGACATGCAAATTCTTGTATGCTTCTCATTTTACAAAAATGTAAGTTGTAGATGTGATCTGTGTAGGATAAAAATTATACAGAAATGCAACACAATGTAAACAGTCATTATCTCGGGAAATTAGGAGTATGCTTTTGAAACCTCTCTGTATTTAAAAAAAATTTCTGTAGTAGGGGTATAAAAATTCATAATCAGAAAAAATAAAATAAGCATTTAAACACAAAATGATATGTTCATTCAAGCTATGTATTTATTTTAAAAGATTTATATTTATTTCAGAGAGAGAGAGAGAGAGCATGAATGGGGGGGGGGCAGAGGGAGAGAGAGAATCCCAAGCAGACTCCATGCTGAGTGGGGAGCCCTTCGTGGGGCTCAACCTCACGACCCTGAGATCACGATCTGAGCCAAAACCAAGAGTTGGACGCTTAATCGACTGCATCACCTGGCGCCCCGACTACCTAAATCTAAAAGCAGAGTTGACAAAAAATGAATTTAAATTTTTTTTTTTTTACCAGGCACCTGGGTGGCTCAGTTGTTAAGCATCTGCCATCAGCTCAGGGCGTGATCCCAGGGTCCTGGGATCGAGCCCCGCATTGGGCTCCCTGCTCTGCTGGGAGCCTGCTTCTTCCTCTCCCTCTGCCCCTCCTCTGACTGTGCTAGCTCTTGCTCACTCTCTCTCTCAAATAAATAAATAGAATCTTAAAAAAAAAAAAATTTTTTTTTTACCTTAAGTATCTTAGGGAAATGACTTTCTAGCTATTTTTCTTTCATTTTAATTCCAGTATAGTTAACACACACTGTTATATTAGCTTCAGGTGTACAATATAATGATACAACAGGTGAAAAGATGCTCAACATCACTCATCATCAGGGAAAGGCAAATCAAAACCACAACGAGACATCACCTCACACCTCAGAATGGCCAAAATCAACAACACAACAAATGTTGATGAGGACGTGGAGGAAGAGGAACCCTCCTTGTGCACCATTGGTGGGAATGCTAGCTGGTGCAGCCACTGTGGAAAACAGCATGGAGGCTCCTCTCAGGCTTGTTTTAATTTTTAATTTTTTTCCTTTTTCTTTATTTTGTTTTTTAATGTTCTATTTATTTATTTAAATTCAGTTAATTAACATATAGTGTATTATTTGTTTCAGAGATAGATTTCAGTGATTCATCAGTTGTATATAATACCCAGAGCTCATTACATCATGTGCTCACCTCAGGCTTGTTTTTAAAGAGCCTTCTCTTTTCACACAATGTTACGCTTCTTGCTGCTTCATTTTAACCCTAGAATATATCATCCTGGTGTATCTCCCTTCCTTCTGCCCCCTCCTTTTGTGCTCCTTGCATCACAATCACTGACCTCATTACTTTCAGCTCATCTTACACTTCTTCTGGAGTATGGCATGCATTCACACACCCTCCCAGGCACTTGCTATAAAGGGAAAGTCATAAAATAGAGAAGATTTATTATTTTTGTTCTTTTTTAAAAAAGATCTTATCCACTTATTTGAGGGGGGGAGGCGGGGAGAGCATGAAAGCGGGGGAGGGGCAGAGGGACAAGTAGACTGCTGAGCCAGTAGCCTGACACTGAGTTTGGTCCCAGCACCCTGGGATCATGACCTGAACCAAAGGCAGACGCTTATCTGACTGAGCCACCCAGGCGCCCTTAGTTTTGTTCTTTTAAGAGATCACATGCATCACTTGAGAGGTTCTCTGACAGGCACAGATTCTGCCTTCAGGAAGTTGAGTCTTTTGAAGATGGTTGAGTAGACACAGAAGTGCAAGTGGATGTCGTAAGCGCCGTGAGAGGGGTGAGCTCAGAGTCCTACGGAGGACACAGGAGGGGTCAAGAAGAAAGCTAAGGAGGAGACATCTTTTCTGAGACCTGCAGGACAAGAGGAGTGAGCTGTGTGTTTTGCACAGGTATGAGTAGTAAGCCATAAGTTGGTCTTCCCCAGCCCTGTGCCTGTTCTTAATAGGGACTGTAGACTGAAAATCTTCTATAGACTGAAATCGATAAATAGCTGTCTATAAACCAGACAAAGAGACACACTAGGGAATAAGTACTTTGCATTCAAGCAGTGATTTTCTTCAAAAGGTAGAATAGTCACTGTGCCTTCTTGTCCTCCTCACTCTTATGCCTAAGTGCACAGAACTTCCAACTGCCACCATTCTTTATTTGAAGACTTCCTCTAGTATCTGGAGCCTACTTTGTCCCACATGACATAGGCAAGGAATATCGGAATGAATGTCTTCCAGAAGCAGTGCTCCATCCATAGCCAATAGGAACTGGGACACAAATACCCCAACTCCCTTGCTCCTTGCAGGGATGCGTCTGAGATGTGTGTTTCCCCAGAAATAAGCTCAGTCACCCACAGTGATAACTGCCTTTCCTTCCCTGTCACCTTATGGTCTTCTTCTGCAAATAAGCCTCTCTATAAACCTCAAATCTTTGCCCCAGCAACTGTGTCTGAGGGAACCCAAATTACAATTCGTGAGCAAAGCACATTTGCAAACAAACAAAGTGTCACTTCTTATATTGTCCCTACACGCCCTTCACTCTTCATCTGGACACTCTCCTGTACCCATGGCTCTCTCACAGCACTCAGCTCTGACACGCTGCTCTGCCTCTCCCTTTGAATTGTAAGGGTTGTGAGAACAGGATTATGTCTCTCATCTCTGTATTTCCAGGATCTCCATAAAGACTTGCTGAGTGGATTTCCTGTGAGCTTTGTAATTCTTGGCCAGGGAAAATGTCTCGGCTCAGGATATTTTACAAAATGCCTGGCAGGAGGGACAAGGTGAATGAATCTAGAGAATGTTCTGGAAGAGAAGCAACCCTGAAAACTTTCCCCCAGTATAACTTAACCCCTGCCCAAGGGTAAAGCACATGCATTACTGTGCTTCACCTTCCCTGTGTCTAAAGTAAGGATTAAGTAACACTTGCCATGACTGAGTGTCGGAGAAGCGCTTTGAGGCTTCAGTGAGGCTCTATATGACTAAAGTAGTAGCCACTGTTCCATCATTTAAATAATCTCATGGGCAAAGACCATGCATTAATCATCACAGAGGAGTATTTTTATATTCACTGAACATCTTTCATCTGAGAACATCACTGTGGTTTATAAACATTAACTCAGTGTATTTCTCATGACAACATGCAGACTGGTCCTTTACATGAATTGATAAACCAGGGCCTGAAATAGCTAAACAGCTTGTTCCAAACATCCAGAGTCAGGGCAAGAAACAGGTCATTCCCAGGAGAGTTAGTAATCAAGAGATAGCCCTATGTAAATATTTGGGTAAATGAGGCAAGGAGATCAGATAGGCAGACCCTTAAGGAAAGTAGCTCTCTCTCCTTTCTCTGCAGCCTACAGAAGATGGGGTATCTAGAAAAATCTCCGTGGAATAACAGGTTTCATGAATTATGAAAACCCTACAAAATATTTAGCAATTGTTTTGTGCTGAGCAACTACTCTCTGTGCATTCCAAAGATGCCCGTTCAAATGTCCCTATGTATTTTATGCTCCTGACCATAAAGAAAACGGTACCTTCCATCCAGATAAAGAGGGAGGGCCGCTGTACCTTTAGAGAAGACAGATGGGTGAGGCATACATTAAAGCGGCTTCCATTACAGGAAAATATGATCCCCCTATCTCAGCATCTGTTCTGCAAACGGAGCAAGCACCTTTCATCAAGACCTGGGGGCAGGCCCTCTTGCTTATGCCCTGGTATTGGCAGGTGAATTCCCGCTTTGGCCAGTGGAGCACCAGCCAAGAGGTGTGAGTGCCTTTGTGGCTTCCAGACACCAGTGCTGTCTCTCCCCAGCTGGACCCCAGAAAGCACCCAAGTCACATCACTGGTACCATGATGCGGTACACAAAGCACCAGGAGCATGAGAAACTGGCAGGTTCTCAGCTCCGTCTACTATGTGGCTTTGGGAAAATCACTTTATCTTTCTGTTTCTGAAGCCCTCAGCTAAGATGAAGAGTTTTAGCCAGATCGGTAACTTTCCCTCTGTACTACAAAACCCCTGCATTTCAGGAGATTTCTCAGAAGTCACTAAAAAGGGCCCACAGGGCACAGCACCAAGGTCCCCAACCTAGCTACAACCAGCTGCCTCACTTTTTTTTTTCTCTTTTATATATTGAGGGTCCATGTAAGATTGCATTTGGGAAAAAAGGGAAAAAAGAAGGCTGCTTCTTGCTCCAAAAAAATAAAACTTGGAAATCACTGGTCCTGATATCTGCTTTTCCTAACTTTGAAAACATAAAAGAAATCACTAGATCATTCTGATATACTATGAGTCTTTTCTAGTAGCACAGAATGGAATTGAATCACATCAGTGCCGAGAGACCTTGCAGCAAAGCCCAAGTATGAGTAGTAAGCCTGTCAGTGGAGCAGCAACCAGGAAGCTTTGTGGAGTCAACGCCCTCGCTGCCACTGATGCCCACTTGCCAGGAAGGGCTCAGCAAACTTTCCTGGCAAAGGGCTCTCCCACTCCACAAGCGCTTGTACCTCCTCTCATATTCTTACCATAACAAGCGCGAATCATTCTTTCTGAGACACACAGAAGTAATCGTGTGTCTCGTGGGACACGCTGGTGGAACAGCCCACAGATGCCAGAACATGGTGTTTGGTATTTCTTTTCATGCCTTTCCTCTAACTGGGAAAGAAAACTAACACTTCAGAGTGTCTGAAAGCACATTAATTTTGGTACCAAATTCCTTGGGCTTAAATCCTAGATTCTATACTTCTTATTAGTTTTTTGGCCTTGGATAAGTCACTTAATTTCTCTCTGTTATTTTACGCATCTCTAAAGAAAAGAGTAACAATGAAAACAACAACAACAATAATAACACCTACCTCCCTTTCAGGATTATGACAATGAAAGTTAATATGCGTTGCTGCACGTAAAATACCTTTCATTTAAAAAGCACTACAGGGGCACCTGGGTGGCATGGTCGCTTGAGTGTCTGACTCTTGATTTCAGCTCAGGTCATGATCTCAGGGTCCTGGGGTTGAGCCCTGCTTGGAGTCCTGCATCAGTCCCTGTGCTCAGCGGGAAGCCTGCTTGAGATGCTTTCTCTCCCTCTCCCCCTGCCCCTCCCCTTGCGTGTTCTTTGTCTTTCAAACAAATAAATCTTTTTTTAAAAAAAAGCACTACAGAAGTGTAAAATACAAATGTACACACATGCATACACACACATACATGCATGTCATTATATGTATAATAATATAGAAAATATAGAAAATATATTTTGTATATAAATATAACTTAGATATTTTTAATATATAAATTCTATAAAATATATTTATATAAATTTATATATATTTATTTATTTACACACACATGCACAAAGAGCTGAGGTATCAGATCAGGCATTTTACCAATGTTGTTACTGTGTATGTATCTGTGTATTTATTATGTACTCATTAGCAATCACTCCACTCTTATGGGTGAGGAAAAAGAACTGAGCTTTTTCTGCAAGCAAGCAGTAGGTGTCTAATTGAAGGTTTGGTCTAGTCGCAGTGTCTCGGCACAGATCACTCTACATGGAGAGATGCCCATCTGAGGCATCTCACCGGGCAAAGGCACCTGGCAGCCATATCTTGTAATGAAGAAGCCACACAGCCAATTTTACTCTTTCCTCCAGTTAAAGTGCACATTTCCTGTGACTGGAACAAATGCCAGACCACAGGATCTAGGAGAGATTTAACTGCTTATTCCCAGCTTTGCGACAAGCTGCCTTGGGTGGGCCACCTGGTTACAGGCAGCCATAGCTGCAGTGAGGTGCTGGGTGCTGGGGTCCCCGTCCACCAGCTCAGGAGAGCCAACTGTTATATTTTCAGCAATTTTGTGAGGCAGTTGTTAAGCACAGCCACTTGGAAACATTAAGTTATGTAAACTTACAATTGCATAAATTATATTCCAAACGAGGGTAATGAATACTCAGCTCGTCAGGTTCTGAATGTTTCACTATGTTCTGCCCGCTCCCGGGGTGACGCGCATCTACCTTATGGGGCGGCGGGCTCGTTATACAGCCGTGTGCTGCTGTGTAACCCTCCCCAACCCCGTCCTGAGTGGTGTCGCACTGGAAGCTTCATGTTGCTGTGGCGGGAATGTTTACACTACAGAAATCAGAAAATGCTATGAATCAGGGTTGGGCTTATTGTTTTGTTGATTATGTAGGCTTAGTTATGGGACAATGTTAATAATGAAGGTCAAACTCAAAGTGTGTTACATCTTCCTCAAGATATTTCTTGATCTTTCTCATTCTATAGTGTAGAAGCCTGGCAGATCCCACCTTAACAAAGAGATCAAGGTTAACATCACCGGTAATAAGATGTGTAAACATAATGTACCCCTGATGCTCTTAGTCTGGCTCGAGCTACTTTTCTAGGCATAGGAGCCACCCTTTGCCTTTCCACCCTCTTTGCCAGGGCTAGTCTGCTAGACTCACAGTTGCCTGGACCCACTTTTTCCCTTCTTGCCTTTTATGACTGGCCATCCCTCTACTGCTGTCTGGAGTGACTTCTCTCTTCCTCTCTGCTCCCATGATTCTTGCCCCTTTACCAAGCACGTTGTTAATTTTTTTCATTCCTACGCGAAGTTCTCCATGAAGACACCTACAGTCTTCATTCCTGCAGTTCCTGTATTGTTTTCTACATTGTTACTTCCTACAGTACCATTCAGGGATGGCATGATGTATGGGACTGCTGGAGTGTGTTGTGTGTGTGTGTGTGTGTGTGTGTGTGTGTGCGCGCGCTATCCTCCAACATGACTTCATGCCCCTAACAGCAGAGACTACCTCTAACTACGTCCTATGCTTCTATAAATCATTACAGAACCTTAGTGTGTATTCAGTAAATCCTTGTTGATTGCTTTTAAAAACAACTGGACACCATAACTGAAGTTCTAGATTTTATGACTTTCTTCAACCTTAACCTTTAATCTTTAAGCAAATGTCTCTTAGGAAGTTTTTCCTTCTGAATCTTCCAGATAGAAATATCAATATCATTATAGTCCATGTTTTCATAGACTCTATCAGCCATTGGTTTTAGTACTAAAAACCACAATTAACCTTCTAATGGTGACAGCAGTAAGAAGACACAGCTCAGCCCTAGGTTATTCCCAGGCCCACTCAACCTCGTTTTGTCAATCTGTCAACCCAGCGCCTGGCACGCTGCCTGGCACGCTGCCTGGCTCTTATTAGGCTCTCAGTAAATGTTGTAAATGTTATTAAGCCCTTTGGGGGCTGAAACACTGCTATTAAGTCACTCTGAAGAATGTTCCCCTGGAACATTTGGAAACTGTTATCTTTTATGAACAATAACTGTGTCTACCTCTTCTGTGTCTGCCGGATGCTTGGATTACACGCGTGTGCACTCTCGGCTTTACCTCAGTACAACCCGATGGCAAAGAGAGTACGCCTCCGAGGAATCACAACGTCAAGTGAGCAAAGCCAAGCCCTGTTTAGGTTTTTGTTGTGCTTCAAAAAGATCCTGAAGTTCTTTCTGGGAAAGGGCAGGTTGATGGTAGGGAGCTGCTCCACTCCAGGGCCTTTGGCAAGTATTCAGCAGTATTTATAGGATTTATTTCTTAGGGTGGTTTGATTTACAGAAAAGTTGCCTTAAAAAAAAGAAAAAAGACTAGATAAAAACAGGTTCCATGTTACATTTGCATGAGTTGCCCTGAATGGCATAAATGATTTTTTCCTGAGGCCAGGAGCGCAGAGTCTGAGTAAGACAGTGGTATTTCATGGGAGCCTGACACATGGTGACCAGGGCGGCTCTTCCGTTTTCACGCTGCCGGACCTACTGCTGGGTCTCACCGAATGCTGGTGACCTTCGGCCCGTTCACCAAATGAGACACTTGGAAATAATCGTCTCCAGATATTTCTGTCCAGTTTGTCATACCTACTAATTCCCTCTTTTAAAAAAAGGAACATCCTCTTGAACTCTGTCAATAAATGTCATGCTCTCCAAATGACATTTCCAGGTCCTTGGTCCCGGGTTCGCTGCTCTTTCCCAGGACGCCATCCCTCTCCTCTACCCTGCATTCACACAGCGCCTCTGGGTGCTGCCTGAAGTCGTGCCTTGTGAGTCCTCGTGTCCACGCACTGGCACGATGCCCGTGTTCCCAGCTTTCCTTGCAGGCGACTTTCCTCAGGGCCCATCCCTATATCTCTGTCAGTTGAGGTGAGACCAACAGGAGGAAAGCGTGAGGAGAAGCAGCAGCGTTGGTATTCCCGGGTGGGTCGGGAGAAAACCCAGTTTGCAGATGTGCATCGCCTGGTGTTGGACTTGGGTGAGGCAGTCGTGCCAGTTCCTTGCACAACCAGGGAGGCGCGTCAGTGGAGGGTGGGAGCACACCGGGAGCACACCCCGTTCCTGTCTGCCTGCAGGGACTTGTTGGCACAGTTCAGATGGCTGGAGAGCAGTTCATGCCAAAGGCTACTAGCTGGTTACTTTTTCTTGAACCACATGCTTAACCCCACCTCCTCTACATACACCACCGTTACCCCTTCCATGTCACCACTAAACAGAGGAAGGGTTCTGTCACTGGACCCCCATCCATATGTGATCTGGACATCAGTGCTCACTACGCAGCCCCCACAGTGCCGGGTGCTTGGAGAGTGAGTACCTAGAGCCCGGCTTTTTCCCGGGGGAACAATCTGAGTTGCTTTCTTCTTAAAACCTTTCTACCTTTCCTATTTTGAATACCCACCAGATCTATGTAAATATCACGGTCTCTCCTCTGCCCAGAGAGCAGTCACTTTATTTAGCTTTTCCTTCTATCGCCTCCTACTGACAGGCGTTGTCAGTGTCACAATCCTTCCCTTAAAACTGGGGATTAAAATTCTCAGCCTTCCAGAACGGGTGAATACTTGCTTTGTCATGAGAAAAGTCAATATCGGCCACCACAGGAAGCGGGGCAGGGAGCAGCTGGACCAAGGGGAGCTCTGCAGCTTAGGAGCAAGGTCATTGGTGTGACCCCAAAGGTTACGCTTTCTTGTGAGCTTGACAGAAAACTGACGCGCGAGGAACAAGAACCCGGGTAAAACGAGAAGCACGTGCCAGGTGGTCCCCAGCGGAAAGCGTGGGCCCTGGGAACATTCAGCTGCAACACTTGCTGGCCCAGGGGGCTCTTGAGAGGAAGGAAGGGCAGAGTGGTGGTCTGTTCATCCTCAGGCACTGGAAACCCAGCGGTCCCCCACCATACATGCCCTGTGCGTTTAGATATTCTGGACGGTTTTCTTTTCCAACACTCGGGGAGCTGAAAAAGGACATTTGAACCCGTTCCGTTATCTCCTGGCTGAGGCAGGGAAGCCCAGCATCCCCCGCGGCTGCCAGGGCCCAAAAAGGTCTGGTATCTGCCTACCTTTCTAATGCCACTTAAAAAAAAGAGAGACATAATTTACCTAAAATTCATCCCTTTAAGTACACAGTACTGTGGTTTTTAGTATATTCACAGATATATGCAACCATGAGTCAATTGTAGCACAATTTCATCCTCCATCACAAACCCACCACTCCAGGTCCAAGCAACCACTAAGCCACTTTCTGTCTCTCTGAATTTGCCTATTGTGGACATTTCATAGACATGGAATTACATAATATGTGATCATGTGATGGCGACTGTCTTTTGTGTCTGGCTTCTTTCATGTAGCGCCATGTCTCCACGGGTCGTTGATCTAGAGCTGTCAGTGTTCCGTTCCTTTCACGGCCAAACTACGTTCCCTTGTGCGGCCACACCACACGTCGTTTATCCATTCATCAGATGATGGACATGGTGGCTATTTTCCATTTTTGTCTATTATCAATAACGTTGCTGTGAATATTCGTGTACATGTCTTTCTGTGGACATGTTTTCTTCTCCCTTTCTTTCTCCCTTTTTTCATTTCTTCCTTCCTTCCTTCCTCCCTCCCTCCCTCCCTCCCTCCCTTCTCTCTGGAGAGCAGTTGTTAGGGTATATAGTAACAACATGTTTTACTTTTCGAGGAAGTACCAACCTGTTTTCCGAAGGGACTGACCCATTTAAAAATTTCACCAGCAAGATAGGAGGGTTCTAATTTCTGTACATCTTTGTCAACACTTATTATTATCTGTCTTTTAAGTTTTTAGCCATCCTGGAAGATGGGCAGTGGTATCTTGTAGTTTTGACTTGCTTTCCTTTGTGAGTAATGAAGTTGAGCATTTTACCATAATGTATCTATTGCCCATTTGTGTATTATCTTTGAAGAAATGTTCTTTCAAATCTTTGCCCATATTTTTAAAAAGTTTTGGAAAATATTTTAGTTTCTCATTTTGATCATTCAGAAACCAGCCTAGCAGTATTAGGGAGAATAATTTTCATGGTAGACTTAGATACAGAACGGAGTTTCTTATTTATTTGGGTGAGTTGTTTTGTTTTGTTTTGTTTTGTTTTTTAATAGACTTTATAGGGGCACCTGTATGATTCAGTCAGTTAAGCATTTGCCTTTGGCTCAGATCATGAGCCCCACAAAGGGCTCCCTGCTCAGAGGGAAGTCTGCTTCTCCCTTTTCCCCCACCCCCTGCTCATGCTTGTTCTCTCACTTGCTCACTCTCTCTCAAGTAAATGAATTTTTAAAAAAATCTTTAAAAAATTGACTTTATTTTTAAAAGCAGTTTTAAGTTCACAGAGAGTTCCTCTGTACTTCTTGCCCACACCTATGCATAGCCTCCCTTACTAACACCATCCCATACCAGAATGGTACATTGTTACAGTTGTTGAACCTACATTGAAACATTATTATCACCTGAGGACCAGGACTGTAGTTTACATAAGGGTTCACTGCTAGTGTTGTACATTCTGTTGATTTAGATAAATGTATAATGACATGTATCTATCATGTTATCATACAGAACAGTTTCACTGCCCTAAAAATTCGCCATGCTCCACTTATTAATCCCTCCTTCCCCCCAACCCCTGGCAATGACTGGTCTTTTTCCTGGCTTTATAGTTTTTGCCTTTTCCAAAATGTCGTAGTATGTAGACTTTTCAGATAGGTTTCTTTCACTTAGTAACATATATTTAGCCGTTCTCCATGTCCTTCCATGGCTTGATAGCTCATTTCAGGCTGAATGATATTCCATTGTCTGGATGTGCCTAAATTTGTTAATCCATTCATTTACTGAAAGACATCTTGGTTGCTTCTAAGTTTGGATGATTATAAATAAAGCTGCTATAAACATTCATGTACAGGTTTTTGTATAGATATGTTTTCAACTCATTTGGGTAAATACCAAGGAGTGTGATTGCTAGATCATATGGTAAGAGTGTGCTTAGCTTTGTAAGAAAGTGCCAACCTGTCTTCCACAGTGGCTGCAGCGTTTTACATTCCCACCAGCAGGGAATGAGAATTTCTGTTGCTGCGTGTCCTGGCAGCATTTCCTGTTGTCAGTGTTTTGGATTTTGGCCATTCTAATAGGTGTGTAGTAGTAGCTCGTTGTTTTTATTTGCAGTTCCCTAATCCCTTGGGATGTTGAGCATCTTCTCCTATGCTTTCATCTGTAAATCTTCTTTGGTGATGTGTCTGTTCAGGTCGTTTGCCCAGTTTTTAATTGAGCTATTCATTTTTTTTTATTGTTGAATTTTAAGAGTTCTTTGTATATTTTAGATGAGAGTCCTTATTAGGTCTAACTTTTGCAAATATTTTCTCCTAATCTGTGGCTTATTTGATCATTTTCTTGACAGTGTCCTTCACAGAACAGAATTTTTTAATTTTAATGACGTTCAACTAATCAGTTATTTCTTCCATGGATCATACCTTTGATGTTGTGTCTAAAAAGTCATTGCCATCTCCAAGATTGTCTCAAATGTTATCTATCAGTAGTTTAATACTTCTGCATTTTAAATTTAGGTGTATGATCCATTTTTAGCTAATTTTTGTGAAAGGTGTAAAGTCTGTCTAGATTCCTTCCTACTTTCCTTTCCTTTCTTCTTTCTTTCTTTCTTTCTTTCTTTCTTTCTTTCTTTCTTTCTTTCTTTCTCTTTCTCTCCCTCTCTCTTCTCTTTTCTTTCTTTCTTTCTTTCTTTCTTTCTTTCTTTCTTTCTTTCTTTCTTTCTTGTCTAGACTGTGCTGATTTTAAAATGGGGTTCTTTTTTATTGTTGTGTCATAAAGTACTTTTTATATTCTAGATATAAGTCCCTCATCTGAGATATAATTTGAGAATATTTTCTCCCATTCTGTGAGTGGTCTTTACACTTTCTTGATGGTGTACTTTGAAGCACAGAAGTTCTTAACTTTCTTGAAGTCCAATCTATTTTTTCTTTTATCACTTGTGAATTTGGTGTCATGGTCGACAGTGTTGCCTAATCCAAGATCAAAAAACTTACTTCCATGTTTTCTTCTAATAGTTTTACAGTTTTAGCTCTTTTATTCAGGTTGATGATATATTTTGAGATAATTTTTATGTACGGCATGAGGTAGGGGTCCAACTTCATTTTTTTTGCATGTGGATAACCACATGTTCTGGCACAACTTAATGAAGTCTCTTCTTTCCCATTAATTTCTTAGTTTTCTTATCAAAAATCAACTAACTAGAAAAGTAAAAGGATTTGTTTCTGGACTCTCAGTTCTTCTCAATTGATCTAAATCTGCCTTTGTATTTGTACCACAGTGTCTTGATTTCTGTAGCCTGTAGTAAGTTTTTAAATTAGGAAGAAGGTGTGTTTCAACTATTTTTATTGTTTTGGCTATTCTGAGTTCCTTGAATTTTCATATGAATCTTAGATCAGCTAGTCAATTTCTGCAAAGAAATTATCTGGGGCATTAATAGGGATTGGGTTGAATCTGTAAATCAGTTTGGTGAGTATTGCCACGATTAAATCTTCTAATATATGAAAATAGGATGCCTTTCCATTTACTTAAGTCTTCTTTAAATTTTTTCAACAATGTTGTGTAGTTTTCAATGAGCAAGTGTTACATATTTTAAACCAAATTTATTCCTAAATGTTTTATTCTTTTTGATGATATTGTAAACGAAATTGTTTTCTTAATTTTATTTTCAGATTGTTGATTGCTATGGTGTAGAAATACAACTGATTTATATATATTCATCTTGTATTCTGAAACCTGGCTGAATTCTCTTACTACTTCTAAAAGGATTTTTGTTTGTTTATGTTTTTCTGGGTTTTTTGGTGGCTTTAGCTCCACTTTGCATTACTCTCTCCCTCTTTCTCTGAATTCTACCCTTTCTGATCTTCTTTTGGTTTCTGCAATACGTCAGGCTCCTTCTTGTCACAGGGCCTTAGCTGTTCCCTCTGCTTAGATCTCACCATTCTCCTGCATTTTCTACCTGGTTTAACTCATCTTTCAGCTCTGTTGATTTGAACTGCTCCCCTCACCTCAGTCCACATCTGATCTTTTCTGCAGGTCATCACAAATGCTGTGTTTTTCCTCAATACACAGCTCAGCTTATGCTCTCATTTGTGTTTCACCTTGACTGATGTCCTTCTTCCCCAACAGACTATTAGCCCCTGTCCCATCTTTCTCACTATTACAATTCTCATCACTATGCCTGGCACATAGTGGATGCTTAACAACTACTTGTTGAATGAAAGAATGAATAAATGGTTAGCACTGGAGAAATATGGCGATCATTAAGAACTTTGGGCGGGGTGAGGGGTGGAAGAACAAATTGAAGGTGGGGCACATACCATCTGTATAACCAATCTGGCCTCCTTCTGGGGAATTAAGTTCTGGAATGGAATGTGGTTGTCTTAGGAGTGCAGAAGCATTGAGTGTAGCCAGTAACATTGGATTTTTCCCCCATTAAATCTCCTTACTTGGTGGTAAGAAACACAGAAAAGAAGACTCAGCCGTCTGAGTCATTTGTAGATGAATAACCACAGTCTGACTTCTTACTTGCGTCTTACCTTTCCTGAGGTACAGCTGACTTGTGGGGAAGGTGGGGGAGGAGGCAGTGGAGTGAAAGGGGAGGAGGGGGGAATTGAAAAGATTCATCTATTTTTCTTGCCAAATCAATTCACTCTAACAAAAATGGGGAAATCCCCAACCAGCTGTCCCAGTGACTAGCAAGAAAAATATTTCCTTGGAACACTGCAACAGAAAACACACTTCGCACGCTGGCCCTCCTGAAGATCTGGAGCCTTTCAGTTCTCGTCCCCAGTGCTTCACTGAGATCAGTGACAATAGTTAGAACAGGGTTTTTGTTTTTTGTTTTGTTTTGTTTTGTTTCTTAATTTGAATTCTCTTAGAAGTCTGGGTTTAACTCTGGTGCTTCAGTTGGAAATCCTAAGGTTAGGGGTGATAAGAGAACAGAGGGAAGACCAGAGAGGGGAGTCTAGAAAGTGAAGCAGAGATGAGGTGGGCCTGCAGCTTTGTTGGCTTGTAATGTACTTCCTGTCCTGTTCTTGGAATCCATGTTCCAGTTGTCAGGCCAGAGAGAAGGAAAATGTTTGCGTGGAGTGAGAGAAATTTGGGAAGTAGAGATTTTTTTCATTTTGAGCTGTATTTTAGAGGATTCTGACACATCTGAAATGAGGTTTTGCTCCAGGGGGTTTGAGATCTGTTAGATATAGCAAAACATTACTGTGTGAAGCTATGCGACAATCATGGTAGGGAACACTCTGGTTTGTCTTTCTGTCTCTGTCATCTAGCACAATGCCTGGCTCAGAGTAGAGGTTCAGTGAAAATTCGATAGAACAGCTTAAGTAAGATGATGCAAGCCAAACTAATTTTGCAAATTAGATATTACAGTCCAGGGAACTAAGCTCATTTTCCATGTTTTGTTATTTCATACTGACATTGTTCCTTTTTGTCTCCTAGACTATAGGGTGCAAGTATTTTGAGTATTTGGTTTTTAGTTGTTTAAGATAGGTAATTCATTATAAATTCTATAAGTAAATGAACCAAATCATTGTTTTGCTGCCAATAAAATAAAATTTAAAGGAGAATGATTCCAAAGTAAAATTATATCTTGCTAGCTATGATTTTTAAATGTCTCATCAAAGGAAATTTTAAAATACTAAGCATTTACATTGAAACAAGAATGAAAGAGGAAATTTATGAAATCACAACACTTGAAGATGTTTATTTCTTAGACAGATACGTGAAGGTAGACACTGTGCAAAAGCTACCATTTCCCATTTCAGAATACCTCTCTAGTTAACAAAGAAAATCCCAATTTGGAATCCTTCCTTCTGAACTCTTAGAATCTCCATCAGTACCACAGATCTGAGATACCTTGGACCGAGGTGTCTAGGGGATCATGGACAAGTTTCCAGTAGCTGCCTACCAAAATTCCCTGGGACAAAATGGTGGCAGACCTCCAAATCAGGATGACTTAACTTGACTTTAGTAACTTGCAAACTGTTATATCTCTATATGGATCAAGATTATTGAACTTGGATTTTCTTTCTTAGGTTCCCTCTACTCTCAAAGCTTTGTCTATCATTTATATGCTGTTTTGATTCTAAATTTTCATTGAGCATTGACTGATGTACTCTTCTGGATTTGGGGAAAAGAACAATACTCACTGTTGTTTTTTTTTTTTTAATTCTAGGACAAAGTTCCTATTGTCATGGAGCTTATACCCTCACAGAGCTTGAGATCTAGAGATTGAGTTTGATTTTTTTTTTACTTTAACTATTACTAGTTGTATGATTCTGAACAAGTCACCCAACCACTCACTCTAAGACTAATTTTCTTCATAGTAGAATGGAATAAAAATAGTACACATGTCCTAAAGTTGTTCTGGGGATTAAATCAGGATGGAGGTGGGAGGCGGAAGGCAGAGAGAAGTTGAGAAAGAAAACACCCACCATATTTTCAAGGATCTTGACTGTGTATGGATTTGAACAGAATTCAAAGGAGATCCTTTGGTAGGATGTAGAAACATGTGCATCCTTCAAGGGCATAGGAAAGATGAGCCTTGATCAATTAACAGGACAGTGACTCCAGATGTCATGGGGAAAAGTTTTGAGCAGGGAGACAGTACACATGGTTATGTAACCAGGCCCTGGAGAAGTATCATTCAAAGTTGTTAACAGTTTTTCATCTTAGGAAGTAGGAACTTTAGAAGGGTAATGTGTAATGCCTCTGAGACATTTTCCTTGCTAAATTATATGGTAGGAGGCTTTTTTTGCAGAAATAATTTAAATATCTGTAGAACAGAATATCGATGTTCCTCGAAGTATTTTTCCCAAAACCACCGGCATCAAATTACCGGGGTACTTGTTAAAACTATGTACCAGGCCCTCCACGATAGAATTTCTGGAAGTTGGACTTGGAAAACATAATTTTTTATTTTGGTATTATACACATAACATTAAATTTACCAGTTTAACCATTTTAAAGTATAAATTCAGTAACATTTAGTACATTCATAATGCTGTGCATCACTGCTATCTAGTTCCAAAACATTTTCATCACCTCAAAAGGCAAGCCCAAATCCATTAAGGAGACACTCCACGTTCTTCCCTCTCCTCCAGCTCCTGACAGTCGCTAATCTACTTTCTGTTTCTATGGATTTGCTTCTTCTGGACATAGCCTATAAATGGAATCATGTGTGTGACCTTCTGTATCCGGCTTTTTCACTCAGCTATGTTGTAGCATGAACTTCATTCCTTTTTATGGCTGAATAATGTTCTCCACTGTATGACATACCATGTTTTTTTTTTAATCCAGTCATTAGTTGATAGACATTTGGATTTTTCCTCCTTTGGTTATTGCCAATGGTGTCTCTGTAAACATTTGTGTGCAAGTTTTGGTTTGAACACTTGTTTACAATTCTTTTGGATATATACCTCAAAATAGAATTACTGGGTCACATGGTGATTCTATGTTAACTTATTAAGGAACTGCCCAACTGCTGTGCACACTGGTCGTACCATTTTACATTCCCGCTAGCAACATATGCACATTCTAATTTTCCACATCCTCACCGATACTTGTTACCCCCCTGGTCTTCTATTGTAGCCATCTTAGAGGATGTGTAGTTGTATTGCATTGCGATTTTGGTTTGCAATTCTCTAATCACTAATGACGTTGGACATCTTTTCATGCACTTGCTGGCCATTTGTATATTTTCTTTGGAGAAAGGTATATTCTGGTCCTGTGCTCATTTTTTTTTTCATTCTTTTTTTTTTTATTGTGGTAAAATATATATAACATGAAATTCACTATTTTGAAGTGTACAGTTCAGTGGCATTAAGTACTTTCACATTGTTGTACAATCGTCACTATCATCCATATCCAGAACTTATCATTCCAAACTGAAACTCTGTCCCCATTAAACAACAACTCCCCACACCCCATAGCCCCTGTAACCATGGTTCTACTTCTGTGTCTATGAATTTCACTCTTCTAGTTTGGCTGTTCTAGCTCCCTCCTACAAGTAGAATCATACAATATTTGTTCTTTTGTGTCCAGCTTATTACACTTAACATAATGTCCTAAGGGTTCATCCATGTTATAGCCTATACCAGAATTTCATTTCCTTTTAATGGCTGAATAATATTCCATTGTATGTATATACCACATTTTCTAATTAAGCTGTCTGCCTTTTCATTGTTGAATTGTAGAAGTTCTTTTTATTTTCTATAGTATACTAAACGCTTGTCAAAAATATAATGTGCAGGGGTGCCTGGGGGGCTCAATCGCTTAAGTGCTTGACTCTTGGTTTTGGCTCAGGTCATGATCTCAGGGTCGTAAGATCGAGCCAAGCATCTGGCTCCGTGCTGAGTGGGGAGTCTGCTTGAGATTCTCTCCTTCTCCCTCCCTCTCTACCCCTACCCCCACTTGTGCGTGTGCGCTCTCTCTCTAAAATGAATTAAATAAATAAAATCTAAAAAAAAAAAAAAGAAATACGACTTGTGTAGTTTCTCCCATTCTGTGAGTTGTCTTTTCACTCCCTTGGTAGTGTCCTTTAATGAATAAAAGTTTTTAATTTTGATGAAGTCCAGTTTATCTATTTCTTTCTTTTGTTGCCCATGGGAAAGCACCGGAGTTGATTATGATTTTTTTTAGATTATTATTAGACACTAATACATGACAACCTTGTACTGACAGTATTACCAGAATACTACTTGTTGAGGAAAGTATATTCCTAGTAGTTATATTTTCTTTAGGTGTATATATCTAAAAATAGCTAAGAAATTATATGCATTTTCTTCATCTTTGCCTTTTTTCAATTAAAAGATACTTAAGTATCTTGCGTAAGTACCGTTTCACCTTAAATCTTGACTATAAATAATTTTCATGCGTTATTTAGAAAGGTTAGAGCAAAAAACAAGTGCCAACTGTCTAGTCATCATTACAACTACCTGTTCGGGTTGCATTGTTCTAAACATTTACTTTGATATAATCTGTATCTCACATTCATCCCGCTCACCAGGAATTTACTGAGCATCTACCATATGCTGGACAATGTGCCACGCATTAAAAACAGAAAGATTAAAAGATGTGTTCTCTGTCCTTGTGGAGCTCACATTCTTGTGGGAGATAAAAGCACAGGAGCTGATAGAGATCAATTCCATACAAGAGGTCCCTATAAGAGAATAAGACCGAAGTGCTGTGGGGTTACGGAAGGAAGACTCAATGACCATGTCCTTTAGGTGATGGGGTCTCCAAAGAGGTCTTTTGAGCAAGAGAATTCCATGAACTAATTTAAGTTTTAGAAATACAATTCTAAGTGAAATAAGTCAAGCAGAGAAAGACAACTATCATATGGTTTCTCTCATCTATGGAACATAAGAACTAGGATGATCAGTAGGGGAAGAAAGGGATAAAGAAAGGGGGGGTAATCAGAAGGGGGAATGAAGCATGAGAGACTATGGACTCTGAGAAACAAACTGAGGGCCTCAGAGGAGAGGGGGGTGAGGGAATGGGATAGACCGGTGATGGGTAGTAAGGAGGGCACGTATTGCATGGTGCACTGGGTGTTAGACGCAACTAATGAATCATCGAACTTTGCATCAGAAACCAGGGATGTACTGTATGGTGACTAACATAATATAATAAAAAAAATTTTTAAAAAGAAATATAATTTGGGCCGCAATGTGAGAGAGGACTGGACCAGAATGGACACAAACCAGTCAGTAAGGTCAATAATAATGGGTATTTTGGCAATTAATTTTCCCCATAGCCTTTCATGCAGCCCTACAAATGTTCTATAATGTTTCAAATATTGAGATGAGGTGAGATTTCTTAGATTTTTATTATGGAAAGCTTCAAACATATAAAAATTCTTTGACTAGCAAACAGACTCCATATGTACCTATCAGCACAGATTCAGCTATTACCAGCACATGGCCAGATCTCATTTTATCTATGCCCTCTGCCCCCTTCTCCCTTCCAGATACTTTGAAGCAAATCTCAGACACCATATTATTTCATCCATAAATATTTTATTATGTAACTTCAACAGATAAGAACTATTTTTAAAGTCTAATCTCAATAGGATTATTCTACCTAAATAAAGTGAACAATAACTTCTTGATGGTAGGAGATTTTTTTTTAAGTCAAGAATTTACGTAAATATTCACATAAAGAATTCTATCTTATTCCCTGTAGAGATTTTTTTTCCTTAATGTTTTGGTAGGAGATGGAGAGGTGATCAAGTTTCCTAAAAACTAAAATGATGCTGCTTGAGATACAAAATATATAGTTCCTGGCACCGCATCCATGATTAACTTTTCTATTAGATGTGTATAGCTAGGGAAGTTTCTACTTTGTTATAAATTTATAGCTTGAAATTAACGTGTTAGCTGTATTCATGGGGCTGTTGAGAAGTTTTACCTTTGACATTTTTTTATTCAATAGCAATTCCTCACATTTGTATAGAGCCTTGAATTTTCCCAAGTGCCTTCATGCCTGTTACCCGTGAACTCTGATAGCTCTGCTGTGCAAAGTTGTCTATTATTTAGTGTTTACAGTTGTTTTCAATTTTCCTTTGTTGCAGCTCTCAGGCTTAGGTTGAAATAATAAAAAATATATGCAAAATCCTTTACTTGTGAGCCAAGAAAGACTTTGTAGGCAAGCCTGCATGGGTAACGAAAGGAAATTACTGTGAATGACATCTTATCAGTTATAATTTACTTAATTTTCCACAGTTTGGGAATATTTGGTATTTATGCGCACACACACACTATGATTCTAAATCCATGGTTATAAGTCAGTATTTTTCATGCGCTCAAAACCCACACACAAATTTCCTGGGAACTTCTGGAAAGGTTTGTTTCTTGATTAAGAAACGTGGCAACACTTGAATTAGGACAGGGTTTAGAGCTGAAACATGTTGATAGGTCACCCTTAATTGGTGCTCCATTCTTTTTAAATCATTTCTTCATTTTTTATTAGCACTCCCAGACAGACCAGACATAGATTATCTTCAAAACATAGCAGAAGAACTTGGTAACTATTAATCAAAGAGGTTGATACGAGTGTCATATTTAATATAAATGCTTGCTCTTTACCCATAACATATAGAAAATGCAAGTACTCTTTAAATATTCTTACTAATTTATCTGAATTCAAAAGCTATTTGAAATACCTTTACTTGTGTATTTCGAGGTATTTCGAATAGCCTTTGCATTCCCTTATGCTTTTCACAAATAAATGGTGAAAACCTGCTCCATGGTTAGGGAGGAGTACAGAGATTGAGAGTGTGAGCTCTGGAGGAGGACGAATCTGGGTTTACAAACCGCTGGATCTGAGTCAGCGGCATTGTCTCTCCATGATTCAGGTTCCTCCAGGGATGTGCTGGAGTCCATTAGACTGGCTCCTGAGGGCTGATTGTTAAATGTGCAAGAATTTTTCCAGCCAGTGTTTAAACCATTGGCGGCTTAATGTCAGCCATGATGGGAGTATTTATATCCCAGAAATTGGTGAGCTCTGTAAGTTAGGGTTCCCTCCCCATTCCTCAGAGCCGGTTTATCAGCACAGCATTGCCTACCAGACAAGCTTAAGGATAGAGTGAGTTTGTTTCTGTCAAGCACATTGCGCGGTCTTCCCCATACGGAAAGCATCCAGTAAGTGCGAGCCAGCAGTAGAAGCAGCAGCAGCAGCAGTACTGCGCCACTAAAATCTGAGGCAACCCACTCGCCATTGCTTACTTTTCAAACTGATAAATAATCTATGATGTATCTGTGCAGCACACCAGGGAATGTGCTCAGACATAGAAAACAAAGCAGTGAAAACCTAACCAACTCATCATAGTGATTATTCGCATCTTCATCCCGACAAAACATTTGATGAGAGAAAGAAAAGGAAAAAAGTTGTGAAAAAATGAAAGGAGGGTATTATATTTAAATTAAATATTTAAATAAATATTTAAAAAAAATGGTCACTCTACATTTGTCTCACTGGAATTTCATTAGAAACGGCAAATGACAAAACGATGAACAATTTTAAATACTCGGCAGGAAAATCTGACAATTTTGGATTTCTGTAACAAATGGTAGAATTCCTGACCCAAATTCTCTTAAGCCAAAAGGTGAATTATGGGCTCCAAAAGAACAAAATCCAGGGATAGGTCTGCTTCTGAACACGGTTTGCTGTGGGGCCCTGACTAGGTCACGAGTGCTCATTTCTTTTCTGCCTTCTGTGTTTGCCCCTTTCCCAGCCTCCGTGTGGCAGCCCCAGCAGTCCAGACTCCACCTTTAAAGTGGAAAGTTCTTTCCAAAATCATCTGCAGCAGGAAAAAGAAAACCACTTTTCTTGTGATTCTTGCACAACTCCTGAAGTCCACTCTGAGTGAACTGTCACATCGCCTGAGTCTAGTTTGAGAGCCCTGTAACAGATGGTATCTCATGGGGAGGAGATAATTGACCCTTCAAAAAACTGGGGTGCTAGTACACTGAGATGAGGTGAGTGTTAGGCAACCATCAAACAATTGTCTACAATAAATCATCTTCACTGTCATTGAATAAATATGACAACAACTCACGGGCACCTGTCGCCTTCTCAGGCTGGGTTTCGGCTCTGAGCACTTCTGAGGCCATTAACGACCTTCATCAAAAGGAGACACGAATAGAGATGGTATCTTCACAGGGAACTGATTTTGAGAAACCCAGGTAAAAGAGTGTTCAAAAGGAAATGCTGGCCAAAAAAAAAAAAAATTTATACCACCACCTTAAAGGCAGATTTCAGATGGACAGTTCAGATGATAGGGGAGTATTCCTGACATTTTCTTGGTGCCTTCCCTGTGGACCAAGAACCAGAGCCCAGGGGACAATGACCTTAGAGGTTTCAGAAGCATTATCACGGTGAACATTGAGAGATGCAAAAACTTTGGAGCATTCTGTGATGGAAACAAACCTGTTGGCATGTAGAAATTCCAGCGTGTTTGGCTATCAATTTGTTTTGGAATTTCATTCCAGGAAAGTAAGTTGTGCATCTGATGTTATGGAGAAGTTTAAATATTTATGCCAGGAGAAAAAAAGAAAGGCACAAACCCCTCCATCCCCAGAGTACCCAGCACTGACAGGTTACATAATTCTATCTAAGGTAACGTATGACACGCTGCCCATCGTGGTCTCTGCTGGGAAGCTCATGCTTCTGTTTCTCTTGGCTGCAAGTTTGTTCAGCCTGAGCCTGATGCCATCCCGATTCTTAGCCTTCTCTTGAAGCCACAGGCTGTAATGCATGACTCACAGAGGTTAAAATGCAGCCTTTTCTGGTTTATATAATATGCACATTCTGTAATAGTCTTGGAGTGGCATTCCATGATTCATATCCTAGTCCGGTGTGCCCTAACCAAGCACATCTTCTGGTGATGTATATTGAGAGCCCTACAGTGCATATTCGTATAGAGTGATTTAAGTGAACCATTTTTCTATTCCCTGGGAGCTTACTTTCTTATAGCGTCCTACCCAAATGTGATTTATTTTTAATTATTGTGTGCTCGCCTTTGTCATCATCGTTAAATATAGCATACCAAATAATTCTATGATGGTGCCAAGGAAGTGCCAGATATTGCAAGAAGAGTATTTTACTATAAAGAGTCACATCTGTAAGCATGTTGGAGTGTGGACATATTTCCCAAAGATTTTGAGACTGGAGATATGTTGGCTCTTTGTGGCCCTGAAAAAATATCTTGGGTCTTTTGTAATTGAACTAGAAACTGCATACCAATCCAGAGCTTGTAAATAGTATCATACAGCGTTCATCCTGAAATACAGAAATGTTAATGAGGTGTTGCCATGAAATCATCTTTTACTAAAAAATGAAATGTGTACCCAACATCAGACAGTGGAGGTCACTACCAATTTCTTTCCTTCTATGAAAGAATGACACCCAAAGATTTCTGGATCTTAGAAAGAAAGGAACTCTCATTATTTGCAAAAGCATCAATAAGGCTGTGTCTGTGTGCCTCCAAAGGGCAAGTACCACTTAAAATCAGAAAAGTTAAAAAGAGACATTGTCAGAAAATAAATGAGAATGTTCATGATTGCCCAGCTCTGGAATTAATGTAAACATATCTGGCATCTGTCCCCATTTTTTTCCTGGGACCTTTTAAATGCAAGGTTACTAATTCATTCTTAATCACCCGCAAGCTGCTAGGTGCCCCGTGGCTTATAGCCATCTGAATTAATTGCAGGTGTGTCCGCGGATCTGCAACATAGCTTGGTAGGCTTAGGGTAATTAGCTCTGGATCCCCTCGCCTTATTCTGAAGTGGTTCTAATTCTCAGTGGATTTCTGAAGCCACAGCTTGCCATTGAGAGAATGGAAGACACTCATTGGAAATAGCAAAAGAACTGGACCAAACTCTTAATTTTTGGAAGAGGACATGTTGGGGAAGATAAGGGAGATCTCAGTTAAAGCCTGAAGCACTACTGTAAAGATGTTTCCCTGAAGCAGAAAAGAAGTGGATTTGGTACTGGTCTATTTATCCTCAAATTTATGTCAAAGAATGACTCTGGCGTTCCAAAGTCCAGAGTTCAAGGTCATCTTAATATACAATCAAACTTCACCTATCAAAATGTAGTCCGAGAACCCGCAACATTACCCGGGAGCTAATTAGATTTGTGGAATCTGGCCACCGCAGACCTAAATCAGAATATGCATTTTAACATGGCCCCCGAGTGATTTGTATTCATATTAACATTTGAGAACCAGACGTAATGCATACCTGTGATACTTAATCCACCTACAGAGCTTATCATTCTGTCTAGGAGGCATTCATATTCCCGATATGATTGCTAAGCAGACCCAGAAAGAAGTAGATGCAGTGTTGTTCCTTGGCAGAGCATGCTCTGAAGGCAGGGTTGCTGCCTCCCAGGTCTTTGGATTCCCATCACATAGCTCAGTGTATGACATATTGGAGGTGGACAGATGGATGGATGGGTGGATGGATGGATGGATGGGTTTGTAGAAGGATGGGTGGATGGATAGATGAATGGATGGTTGGATGGATGGATGGATGGATGGATGGATGGATGGAAAGAGGATGGTACCCTTCCCTCCAAAAAACTTGAAAGAAAAAGCGAATATAGGGGCTCCTGGGTAGCTCAGTCGTTAAGTGTCTGCCTTCGGCTCAGGGCGTGATCCTGGCGTTCTGGGATCGAGCCCCACATCAGGCTTCTCCACTGGGAGCCTGCTTCTTCCTCTCCCACTCCCCCTGCTTGTGTTCCCTCTCTCGCTGGCTGTCTCTCTGTCAAATAAATAAATAAAATCTTTTTTAAAAAGTGAATGTAAAGAACTTCAGTCAAAGCAGAATTTGGTTTTTGTTATTGCTTAATCAAGAAAGGCTTGCTTACTGACATGGTCACGATATAGTATAACATGCCAGGCCAGTGAAGGCTTATTTAGGAATTGATTGGACGGTTCGAGGCCTCCATCAGCCTATGGAGTGAGTTTTGGGGTGTGGAAGGGTGTTTTCCAGCAAAGAGGACCATGTTCCCTTCCCTGAGCCCATCTGACACTGCATCTGGGTCCTTTTTTCGCTGTGTTCCTTTTTTCTAGATGTGCCCTATTTCCACAGCTAGAATGTAAACTTTTAGAGACAGGAACCATGCCTTAAACATCAACTCCCCTGCAGCCAGAACATGTCCGCTGGCCTGACCATCCCCATAATGGTGCTCACGCCATGCCTGCTAATAATGAGAGCTAGATGATAACACAGAGGTATTCATTTAGAAAGGGACAACCTGTGCCCTCCCTTTCTCATCTTAAATTTACCTGTTCACTGATACCATTTATTGTAAACGAAAGAATGATGTCCTCCTATTATTGGTTCATCTTGTCATCCAATAAACAGTTGGAAATCAGAGCCAGCCAGTATTGTATGATAGTGGGCGGCTCCTGCTTCTCTGACACACGATGAGAACGGCCTTCGTGCCTGTGTGTCGACGCTGCCCTCTGGAAAGTGTTCTGCGAGGCTGTGCCAGTACCTGCCTCATCAAAGGGCAGCTTCGGAGACACTCCATGACTCCCAGCGTGAGTGGGTTCCTGAAACGAAGCTTCAGGATGTGGAGATAGAAGCAGGGTGGTCGAGTGAGCGTTAGGGGCACTGGACAGGAAATCAGAAAAGCTAGATTTGAATTTCAACTCTCCTACTCACTACTTCTGTGACCTTGGGCAGTTTTCAACATGAATGTGACTGTACAGTGCCTGGCAGCCAGGCAGTATTCACCAAAATCCGAGTTTCCTTTCCCTCTCTGAGCCTCAGTTTCCTCCTTGTGATGCATAGTAAAATTGCATTCTTTAGCACTTGGCACATTGACCATGCATAATGAGTGCTTTGAATTCCCTCCCAGGTTGCTGGTCCCTGGAGCCGCTCATGGTATTTGGCACAGCCCATTCCTCTGTGCTAGATCTCCTTGGATTCCAGTGTTCTATTGGAATAACTTCCATTTGTCCTTTGCTGAAATGGTCTGAAATCATGGTTTATCTACAAAGTATACTTTCTTCCAACACCTGCAATCTTTTCTGCCCATCCCTGACCCCTAGGACATCCCTGGCTTATCCCAGCATCCGTATCAGGATCCCTACCCTGCCTAATCGAAGTGAAAACCTTGCCCCATTTGCCGCAGGTAATTGATCTATAAACAAATATCAGACCCAGAAGGTTGTATTCTTAGGATACTTCTCTAAACTTCAGTACTTTTGGCCTTCTTGAAGCAAAGATAATCTTTATAAATAATCTTTAAAAATGACTTGAAGGCATATATAGGTTCATTGTAAAAGAAAAAAATTTGTTTAAATACAGATAATCAATATGCTTCAAAATCTTTATATAAATGAACATACAATATACAAATAAATCTATTTTATATAAATAAATTCACAAATAAATTCATATAATAGAAAGTATATTAACATATGTCATGTAAATATGTGCTAATACATTTTGAATATATGTGTAAATATTTGCTTCATTTGTCACTCACTAACTTTATAGAAACTATCAGAAACCACACATGCTCACACACAATCCTAATATACTTATGAATTTAGGACCCACTTTTTTTCATTTGATTATCCCTCATGCTATTGAATATAAGTCATAGTTTAAACAGATTAGTGCCTGGAATACTGCTTAGCCCACAGCAGGGCACAGTGTGTGTGTATATACATATATATGTATGCATACATTAAATACATACATAATGAATCAGTGAACATACAATAATGTATTTTCTATGTAAATTTTTAAATTTCTTTGTTGGATTTCCTTTAATGGGGGTAAATTTATTGATAAGCTTTCATGCAAAATGTACAAAAGAAAAAGCCTCATTCTTTATTAAGGTGACCACCAGTAAAGGTGGGTCTTTCCTACGTGGACTCCTCTCTGACATAACTTACCACCCCAGAACTGCACACACATTCAGAATTGGTGTGGAGTTTGGGTAGATTCAGCTCTGTAAATCTAGACACCATTTTGCCTTTGAAATTTGGGAGCTTTAAGTAGTGGAATGTTTTTAGGGATTGGGCAGACAGTTACAGGTAACAAGTGCCACTTGGATCCCCTGACAACAGGGGCCAGGTACGGATTTTACAGGAGAGGTAGACTGAACGGGATGCTGATAGACACCTACTGTAGACAGTCTGCAAACTGGGGTGCCCACCCCTTTCCAAAGGGCAGTCACTATCGAGCCCCATTCACATGCCAATATCAGGCCCAATGGTGCCAGCCCTTCTGATTTTTCAAAAGAAGCCAGACATGTGAATATTTATGCAAATTCCTAATTCTAAAGTAATGACAACTCATTTAATTTACATTCATTTTTTAAACCACTTTATAGAGGGATGGTTGACATAGAAAAAGCTGCACACACTTAACGTGTGAAACAGCGAGTTTGGAGATAAGTATGTGCCTGTAGAACCATCACTGCATAACATAAGCACAGCAGGATCTCCAAAAGTTTTCTGTTGCCCTCTTTGTTATTACTATTATTGTTTTTTATTGTTTTATCTTATTTTATTTTCATCATGATTAAGTGCACTCTTTAATCCCCATCACCTATTTCATCCATGCCCTGCCCCCACCTCCCCTGTGGTAACCATCAGTTTGTTCTCTGTAGTTAAGAGTGTTTCTTGGTTTGTCTCTCTCTTTTTTTCCTTTGTTCATTTGCTTTGTTTCTTAAATCCCACATATGAGGGACATCATATGGTATTTGTCTTTCTCTAATTTATTTCACTTAACATAATACTCTGTAGCTCTATCCCTGTTGTTGCAAAAGGCAAGCTTTCTTTCCTTTTTGTGGCTGAATAATATTCCATTGTGTATATATACTCCATCTTTATCCATTCATCTACTGATTTACACTTGGGCTGCTTCTGTAGTTTGAATATTGTAAACAATGCTGCAATAAACAGAGGGGTTCATGTAGCCCCTTTGAATTCGTGTTTTTGTATTTTGGGGTAAATATCTAGAAATGCAATTACTGGATCATAGGGTCATTCTATTTTTAATTTTTTGAAGAACCTCCATAGTGTTTTGCATTCCTACCAACAGTGCATGAGGCATCCCTTCTCCACATCCCTGTCAACACTATTGTTTCTTGTGTTGTTGATTTTAGCCATTCTGACAAGTGTGAAGTGGCATCTCATTGTAGTTTTGATCTGCATTTCCCTGATGTTGAGTGCTGCTGAGCATCTTTTCGTGTGTCTATTGGCCCTCTGTATGTCTTCTGCCCATTTTTAGTTGGATTATTTGTTTATTTTGTTACCAATTTTGTAAGATTTACTTATTTATTTGAGAGGGGTGCAGAGGGAGAGGGAGAGAAAATCTCAAGCAGACATCCCTCCTTCCAACATAGAACTCCATCCCATGGCTCTGAAATCATGACTTGAGCCGAAATCAAGAGCCGGATGCTTAACTGACTGAGCCACCCAGGTACCCCATTGTTATTAATTTTTATTTGTATTATTAGTGTGTGATAAAAACACTAACATATACGAGCCAAACAGTTCCCACCTGAGAACTTTAAGCCTCTGGCTTAGGCTGAGGAGCTTAGATTGCCTAAGAACCTACAGATACTTGAATGCCAAGTGTGACTGCTTTAAAGGACTGGCTCTACCTGCCATCATCAAGGAATACAACATGTCATTCTTATAAACCAGACCTAGATTCTCAGTGGCTCCTGCAGGAAATCCTAAGTGGATGGAAGGGGTCCAGAGATGTCAGTTTTGCTGGGCAATTATCATAGGTAATGTCAGTCCAAGTAGAGGAGACTGCCAACATTTTTGACCTGGCTCAGTGAATTGGCAAGTCAATCAGAGAGAGAGAGAGGTCCTAATACATTGCGAATAAGCTCTTCTCGTTTCTAAAAATATTCCTGGGACTAAATCATAAAAACCCTCAGATTTACTTGCTCTTGGAGGTCTACTGAAGTTACAAGTCTATATAGCATTTTAAAAGGGAAGCAGATGTCAAAAACAGACAAATCCCAGCCAAGTGATGGGAAATGTCATTTCAGGATAATAGCCTTAATAGCATTTGCACAATAGACATTAAAATATATTCTTTCCTATAAATGCCCTTAACTCTGCAAGATGGAGACATGGCTTTAATCAGACAGGTTCTCATATCAGGTTACATCGAGATACAAGCAGGGGATTGTGTGCTGCCTGATCAACATGGGAAAGAAATTGGAGCATTTTCTTTTATGGTGAAAATGTTTTATGAAGGTAATGAATAGTTAGTCATCTTTATTACTCAGCATCCACAAGTATTGGAGTTGATTGAAAAATGGAGGTTGACACAGTCACTACCCTGAAATTTTTTCATGTAATTTCAAAGGACAAAGGGCAATAAATCCACCATTATAAGAAGAGACACACAAGACGAATGCACCCCAAGTAGTATTAGTCAACAGAGTGGCCACTTGTGAGCCATGGAGTACACCTGATTCTGCTCTCCGTCCTGAACTGGCAAGTGCTCTCTGAGACTGTTGGGATTCAAGTCAGATCAGGTGGCCACTTTATGCACCATAGTCCATGGCCCATTGGTGGGGCCAGGTCTGTGCTAAACTGAGCCAGGAGGACTGAGGAAACCGCGGGAACTGACCTTCAGATATCCAAGAGTTATTCCATAGAAAATACTCCCCGAGTGAGGACTCCCGTGGGTCCTCCAGAACCACATCAAATACACACTGGAATGCGGCAGGTGTTCTCCAAACCAAGCACTAGTTAGCATCAGTAGTGTATTTCTTCTGACCTAGCCCGTTCCTAAACCAACTCCTCAAAGGGTTCGGGAACCTAGGGAGTCCCAGATGATTTGGTCTCATACCTGGAGAGGCTGAGCTGATTTTTAGTTTGTTACCGGACACTTTCTTTTTGAAATGATGGGTCTGGTGATTGGCTTACCTTTTTCTTCATTTTGTGACGTCCATCCATCTGTCCATTCACTTCCTATACTTTCAGTGAATGCCTACAATGTGCCAGGCACTGCGCTAGGTGACAGGGATAGGAGAAGTAATCCAGACACACACGATTCTTGTTCTTACAGAGCTTGCAGCCTGGTGGGGGAGACTTATATTAAACACTCTTACAAATGATGAATAATTATAGTCACGATAAATGCTATGCATTGGATACTCCTTCTGTTCCTCTTTTTCTTTCTTTCTTTTTTTTTTAAGATTTTTTTTAATTTATTTGACAGAGAGAGAGACAGCCAGCGAGAGAGGGAACACAAACAGGAGGAGTGGGAGAGGAAGAAGTAGGGTCCCAGCGGAGCAGGGAGCCCAATGCGGGGCTCGATCCCAGGACACTGGGATCACGCACTGAGCCAAAGGCAGACGTTTAATGACTGAGCCACCCAGGTGTCCCTGTTCCTCTTTTTCACATCCTCTCAGCCCTACCTCTTATCCAACCACTACTGTGGCAACAAGTTCCAGACAGCCTTTGGCTAGCCTCATAGAGGTATAATTTGACAGTGTCTGTCCTTAGCCCATAGCTACTTCTTCTTCTTGCCCTGGGGCTTTTCTGATGCTAAAGTGTGAGAACCTGCTCAGAGCTCACAATTATCCAGCCTGGAGGGCTAACACTAATGAGGCCACCTTTAATCAATGGGAGACTAAAGATAATAAAATAATAGCCTCTTCTTTTTATCCCATGGATAGGCAGTTTTGAGATGTTTTTCATAAGGCTCTTCAAAAGATTCCAGCAGGTTCAAGCATCAGTTGCCTACAGCAGTGGCCAAATCAATTGTATATCCTTTTATCGGCTTTTCTCCTTCCCTATTTCATTCCCCTAGTCCCCACTCTTGTTTCCTGAGATGAATCCCCAAATAAATTACCTTCATGTAAGCCTTTTTCAAGCTCTGCTTTCAATGACCTCAGGTTAAGACACTCTATGAAGAAGTATAATGATTCTGAAAATATGTGTGGGCGTGTATGTTTGTGTGTGTGTCTGTGTGTGTGCGTGTGTACATACACACAAGGAAATCCAACATAATCTGGATTGTAAGGGAATGTAATAATGCTTTAGCAGTTCTACCATACATTTTGGGTGAGTTACCCAGTAGTCATCTTCCTGTTCTCTGCTGATAGAATCCAGATTTTATTTAGGTATCTATCCCTCAGGAAAGCTCAAGGATATACTCTATTTGGGCTAAACCAATTATGATAATCCCACATAATTTACCAATGATTGATCTAGAGGTGAACATATGACCCAATTTGGGCCTTCAAGACATAAGAAAATGTCTGTTGGGGGCTTCTAGGAAGTTTTTCTTCACACTACAAAGGCAAGAAGTAGATTCTCTATGTATGTAGATATGACACCTAGACCTATGTCAAGCATCTTGTCATGAGGGTACCTAGCCTAAGAACAAGGACTAAGATAATATGGCAGAAAATTCAGAAGATCTTGGTTGACATGGTTGGATCACTGAACTAGCTAACAATTTTGGTATTGTTTTAGCTGTCTTGAGCTGAGTTTTCTGTTAGTAAGGAAAGGTCACTTTCCCTAAGGGGTGGATACCTGATGCTATAGCCTAATACCTGACTAATGGTAGAAGAGTGGGTCAGATTTTCATTGGGGATACCTACTAACTAGTTTTAAGAGATACAGATATCTCTGAAGGATATCATTTTCCTGGTGACTCTTTCTAATGCTGCTTTAACCCTGAAGGAGTTGCTGATAAGGAACACCTAAGAGAAGAAATGGAGGGAGGTTTACCAGGAAGAGGAGCAGGCTGTGAATCTAGACAGTGGGAAGAGGGAAGTGGGACTATGAGGACCTCTAGGAAGATGAGGGCAAGCTTCCACCCAAACATCAAGATAGCGCCTAAAACCCCATTAACAGCAAGTACACCTAGGGCTCAGATTTTGGTTTCTAAGACCGTTCTTCAATAAAAGGAATGAGGAATCCTTAAAGAAATGGACGATTGTAGGACAGGACAAAAATATACCAGATGGACCTGAAGCATCTTGTAAAGCCAGTAAAGAAGTGCTAACTAAAACAAAACAAAAACAAAAACTTACAATCATTAGGGTATGTGAAAAGAATAAAGGAGTCAATTGAAAAGAGCTTCCAAGGACCAAAGCTGGAACCATTTGAGCAACAAAATGAAATAGTGTTTGGACTGTAACGCAAAAGATAAAATTAATATCCATGAGTCCACACTGATATAAATAAATGATTAAATAAATAAATAGGGACAAGAAACAAATTCCCCATGTTAAAACATTCCACATAATTTATGTAGAAACTCTGGCCCCAAGATGGTGGAGCATAACTCCCCATTCCTTAAGTGGGGGCTATGTACAGTAAATTCTTTCCAAAGAGTACAGTATGGAAAGAAGAAAAAGTGTAACTTTATAGTGGAGAAACCTTACACTACCTCAACCAAGTGAGTGAGATCAGCACCAATAATGATACCATGTTGCTACTACGTATCCCTGATATGATGTGATGAAAGTGGTACCACATATGTGGTGTTTTTCGCAAAAATCCACAACCACAGTCTAATCATGAGGAAAATGTCAGACAAACCCAATAAAGAGGCATTCTACAAAATGACTCTCAAGGTCATTAAAAATAAGGGTAGTCTGAAAAACTGCCCCAACCAAGAAGAGCCCAAGGAAATAAGTGTAATGTGGCATCCAGAATGGAATCCTGGAGCAGAAAAAGAACATTAGGTAAAAACAAACAGACAGACAGACAAATAAAAAAAACCTAAAGAAATCTGAACAAAGTATGGACTTTAGTTAATAATAATGTATCAATATTGTAATTGTGCTAAATATACCACACTGATGTAGGGGTTAATAATAGGAGAAACTGGGCATGGGGTATATAGGAACTATCTGTACTGTTTTCCCACTTTAGCTGTAAATCTAAAACTAGTCTAAAATATTTATTTCAAATATCACCAGGCCTGCACTAGGAAACAGTAACACTAGTGGTCCACATTACGTGGACCATCTCTCCAAAGCATTTTTTCTCAAGTAGCTTTCTTGGTTAAAAGGGCAGTGATGTGAAAGCTTAGGCATCATTTTACCTATGGGCCATCTGCTGGCTGTCATCTGGCAAAAGAATATTCCCTTGACTTTCTAGCTGAACATGTGATCTTCAGATACATGTTGGAGAGCATTTCATCTCCAAAGAAGAGTTCTACTGACTAGGTCTATCTAACTAATGTGATACATTTAACAGCTTCAAGTAACAGCAATTAGTGCACATCATAAATATATAACTCATAGCAAATTTAATCCAGGTTTTATGTTCTGTTATTCACTCAACAAATAAATAATGATTGTCTACTATGTGCCAGGCAGTATTTATACATATAAGCACATATATTTATATTTAGATCTATATAAATATAAATATTTGTTTTATCATTATATAATTATATTATTATATTATTTATTCATTATAGAATAAATACATAAATATAAGCATATTAACATAAATATAAAGGTCTATTTTATATAAATATTTATCATATATATATATGATAAAACCAAAGGCATGTGATATATATATCACATGTCTTTGATTTTATCAACTGGGCCATGTAGAAATTGCCTTTGGAACTGATTCATTCCAAGCCCTCATAATTTCTAGGTTTACTTAGATACTTATGTGGTCTGCTCCTGGTTAAAAAGGCAACTGATAAATAGTAGTGACATATTAAAGAAAAGATAAAACTGTTGAAATCACTGTTAATGGCATGTTGGGTTCAGTTTACAACCTATGTAAGTTCCAGAGTTCTCTGGATGACTCGTTTGAAGGTTGGGACAGGAGATATGCGAAGGCACTCTGTAATCACTGCCTGCCTCCAATGGAGTCATTCATTTGCACCTCAGCTACTCATAAGCTCCTTCAAAGCCGGGGCTAAATATTTTTTACCGTCGTGTCTCCCACATAACTAGCAAAGGGCCCTCCTTAGAGTCGGTGTTCCATACGTTTGGTGAATGAATGAAAGTTTAAGTCTGTTTCTCCTGTGACTTAGCAGGAGGCCTGACAGGACATCACAGCAGAGTCAGAATACACCGTCTTGATTACCACTTCCTTCTACCCATCAACATCAACAGTAAAATTTAGAAAGCTTTTGTTTGCTCAACCTAACAAATTGGTATATGAATGCGCTATACATTTTGTCTTTTCATGCACTTTATTTTTCATATCAGTCACCAAATAGTTAGAAGGTATTTCTTTTTCTTCAAAGTGTCAAAACATTTCATAGCACCAGTTTACTTTGCAGAATTGGACATTATGAATAGGTGAGAGCCTCAATGATCAGAGTCAAACCTTCAGCGCTGAAATTTGCTCTGTGGTGATATTTGCTTAATTGCTTCATCAGATGGAGGCTCAGTCAAGCTTCTCTTCCCAGAAACTCTTATTTTGATCCTATTTATGCATTTAGACCAGGTCCTTGGTGGGCAAGGAAATGGGGAGGAATATCATACAAAACTTCTATTTCGAAGATTTAGTCTGTAATTATGTCCAAATTTCCCAATCCATAGTCCATCCTAGTTGTATGAGGATTGAAGTGCATCTTCTGTGTGACCTAGCAATGCCTTATCTACTCCTGGAGAGTGAGGCCGCCACCTGGCTCCACCCCGAGCTACCCTGTTTCCTTCTCTATACTGTACTCGCATGATTTCAGTGGTAATTTCTACACAAGTGGCTCCCAAATCCAGATCAAGATCTCTCACTTTTCTTCTCAACTGAGATGCTTTCATTTCTAGACTCTTGCATTTTGCTTTTCAAGGGACCATGTTATTTTCTCTTGGCACTTTGCATGGTACCTTGCATCGTGCTCTAAGGAGGGTAACAAGTGAGCAAATGAATAACTGAATATATAATATGGACTGTATATAATGTAATAAAGCCGACTCTCTCAAGAGCTAAAACTGTAGCCATTTTAAATAGGAACTCTTCAAAAATGTCATAACTCCATGCCTTTTTCAACAAAGTATACTGAACGTAATTTAGCCATTTTATTTTATTTTTTTACTTAGAGATCACCATTATGAATATTGGTTGCTGGGGCACCTGAGTGGCTCAGTCAGTTAAACGTCTGCCTTCAGCTCAGGTCATGATCTCGGGTCCTGGGATTGAGCCCCATGCCAGGCTCCTTGCTCAGAGGGAGTCTGCTTCTCCCTCTGCCCCTCCCTTGGCTCATGCTCTCTCTTAAATACATAAATCTTTTAAAAAAATGAATATTGGTTGCTATAACACACAGTAACACAGTAGCTCCTAGGTGTTGTTAATCATTTGAGGAAAATTTACCTCTCCTCTAAATGAGTTCTTTTGTCTGCTTTTCATATTCTTTACTGTCAGGATGTTTTCACTGTCAGCTATCATTTTTTGCTGCCACCTAAGTTTGTGCCTCTAGCATCTGTCCCCCACCCCTTGACCCCCTTCTACACCTCTCCTTGCCAAATTTTATGATTTTAACTGCTATGAGCTAAGAAATCAAAGAGCCAAGTTTTTAGACATTTCTAAAACAAAAATAAATAAGCTCAAAGCAAAGCCCTGAGGAGTTATTTTATGAGAACCGTGTGTGGATTTAAGTCACTTTTGTCCACTCTGAAGCATTTTTTTGTCCCATTTCTTAGCTTGACTGTGTTTGAGATAAATGAAGTTGCTAGGTAAGAGAAAGTTGCCTGTAAACACGGCATGGCATGTCGTCCTTCACTTAGTTTGGAATCTACTCTCTGATCCTAGAGAATGTGCCAACTCTCACTCAGGAAAGAAAGAAGATCTGTAAGTTCACTAGGAAAATATCATTCCCCCCCCTTCTGTGTAAAGGTCATGATTTCTGCCCTCCTCTGCAAGACTTCAACAGTCATCTTTCCCCAGCATCTCTCAGTGTAGTCCTTGGACTAACTGTGTCAGAAACACTCATCTGCATGTTATTGTGTGGACTCCTCAGCCCTAGTCCTGACCAATCCACTCAGAATCATTTGTGGGGTCTAAGTACTTGCCTTTCTTTTCCTCCCTCCCTCCCTCCCTTCCTTCCTCCCTCCCTTCCTTTTTTTTTTTTTTTAAGAAAACCAGCTCCCCTGGTGATTGACTCTCAGGCACACTGGAGTTTCTATCACCTTGCTGGACTCCCCTCTGGCATCCTTCACAGTTCTCCTCCACCAGCTTCCCTCAGACCTCTGTGCTTTCTTTGCCCATTTCAGACATTCTCCTTATCCACTTTATCTCGAATTTTCTGCTCTCCAGATCCTCCAATTTCAGTATCCTCAAGTACCTTCCTTTCAGTGTTTTCTATCTCCTTCATTAATCTTTCTCTAATAAAAAAGAAATAAGGTATCCACTTTCCTTCTGCACATTTAATTACTGCCATCTGCTCAACCACCTCCCTGAGCCTACATGTGTAAATGGGCTACACAAAGTTGATGAAACACCTTTTCTGGGAGTTTTTTTCTTTATTTTATTTTCTTTATTTTTTAGAGAGAGAGAGTCGGGGGAGAGGAGCAGAGAGAAGGGGAGAGAGAAAATCGTAAGCAGGCTCCATGTCCAGCGTGGAGCCCAACATGGGGCTCGATCTCACAACCCTGAAATCATGACCCTGAGATCATGACCTGAGCTGAAATCAAGTGTCAGAAGCTTAACTGACTAAGCCACCCAGGCGCCCCTCTGGAAGTTTTAAAGATGTGAGTTTGTGTTTATAGATAGAAAGAACTAGATGACTTATACAGCCATTTTCAGGCTTCTAGAGTCTTTACATGGTAAATAGTAATTTATTATTTTTCTGTTCTCTCCCCTTTATGATACTTGTCAGTCTTTTGTCTTTATATTTTGAAGCTCTTCTGTTAGGCTTATGTTTTAGAGCCCTCTTGTATCTCCAATTACAGTAGTAGTCAGTAGGAAGCTACAATGTGTTTATTGACATGGAATAGGTACGTGTTGATCTATATTTTGCATCATTGTTTTCTATACCACAATCTAGGTATGAGAAAGCAGAAATTCACCTATTCAATGAAATGGGCATAACCCAACATAAAACTAAGTCTAATTCTGTACTTATTTAAATATTCTCTGATAAACTCTTAAAAGCTTTCCTATCAGTGTCCTATGTATTTATATAGCAAATGGAATGGTACTAGTCATGAATGTAGTAATATTCATGTAGGCTGACAAAAGCGTGTCAAGAGAAGCATGGGGAGAGTTTTCAACTCTGATGGGTTTTGTGTAATGGCCAAGTAGACAGGTGATCCCTATTGAATCCAACCCCTTTGCATTGATCTCTTTTTTTAGGCATCCAGAGTCCCAGGATAGGTCCTTTGCATATCCTGCCCTGACTTGTTTTCCCATGAATTTCTCTAAACTCCAAAATTACTCCTGGTCCCTCCTGGATAAACGTTTCCAACCTATCATCTTGGTATTAGGGAAAAAGTAATCTGATGTTTGAACTTTAAAAACAGAGTTTATTGAATGAAATTAATCTTGAATTGTTGACATCAATGAAGACCGCATTCTTTTTTTTATAATAAGAATATTTTTTTATTATGTTAGTCATCATACAGTACACCCCTGGTTTTTGATGTAAAGTTCAATGATTCATTAGTTGCGTATAACACCCAGTGCACCATGCAATATGTGCCCTCCTTACTACCCATCACCAGCCTATCCCATTCCCCCACTCCCCTCCCCTCTGAAGCCCTCAGTTTGTCTTAAGTTCCTTTCCCCACCATCAGAAGACTATGGGTTAGCAACTTGCCATTCCAATTGGAAGTGTCACAGTTTAGGATTAAAACTGAGCTAAATTCTGAGTACAGAATATTTGCCCTTTGAATCTAGATAATTCTTTTCAAATGAAGTTCTTCTGCAAGAGCTGCCTTCCAGGGGTGACTCGGGTAGATTCAGATGAATCTAGCTAGCCATGTGTGACTACAGAGGAAAGAAGTTAGTGGGACTGTGATTCTCTTATATAAAAGACATTATTTTCCCAGACTATCAATATGGTCTTCCTCTAGTGGCTTCTAACCCTAACCCTATTACAGAAAAGTCATGTTTAATCATTAAGTGCTAGAATATAAAATTGAGTGAAAGCAAACAATTCAACTTTAAAGTCCCTTCAGCAGTGGAAGGGACCTCCTTTGTACTAGAGCCTGAGGTGGTCCAGCGTTAGGAATATGTTGTACTGGGGAGGTACTGCATGGTGACTAATATAACAAAATAAAAATTATTTAAAAAAAAAGGAATGTGTTGTAAATCACCAGTGCTTAGAGAGTAGAGGAAAACAAGTATCTTTTGTAGAAACAGAGTCTGAAGCTGTGAATCATGCATTTAAGTAACAGAGCTGTAGGCAAACAGCAGTAGACTTGTAAGGAAAGATTATGTTGTATTTGACAATAGGCTTGGATGGTTTTTTAAGGACTTCAACCTAACATTGACCTGATGAGTTTCAGAAGAATAGTCTTGAGCTGAAGAGCACTCACTTCCTGGGAGGGGAGGTTTCCATCTTAATGGATATGCCAACTTTATTCAGTGAAAATGAAGGTCAAAGGCTTCTGAATGATGCCTATGATCCTTTCAGGCTACTTTAATTGGCTTTTCAGTATCATGATTCATTCAAAAGAAAAAGGAAGAAATCATCATAGATTCATTTGTAACTTATTCCAATTGGGAAAAAATTAATAATATATTAGTTCATCTATCCTAGGAAATCTGATCTTGTAGAAAGATCCGGTGTTAAATCATTTTATAAAACTATATTTCCAGCATTACCAATTCACTTTGTTTTCTTAGTCTGTAGAATTTGGCCCAAATCAAAGATTCTCACTGTGGGTTGTTTTATCAGCTTCCCAGGGCCCAAGTCTAGCACAAATTACTCCTTCAATTTCAAGACGAGTTGAAAAATGAGTCTGGGAAGCATAGATCATTGCAAAGTACATATCCATCAGTCACCTCCACATCTCTATCCTGCCCCATCCCCAGGTCCACCAGTTCCCTGATCTAAAAATGAATATCTTGCTTTCTTGATCAGAATGTAAATATTAACAGAATGTAATCTAGGCAAAGTAATTGCCTAGATCTGGGGACTAATGGAAGTAGGTCAGGAGATTAGAACTAGATCTAACCCAGGTAGACAAATATATCTCTGTCCAGGAGTCATATGTGATGCCATTCATCAGATAGCAGAAGAGGACAGGAGCATGGTTCAGGCCACATGGCACCCTGGAATCTTCAAGCTGACCCAGGTATATGCACCCTGGAGTCATAATTTCATGAAAATCCTGGTGCCAAAATAGTTCAGAGTAACTAGGAGCACAAGTCAGTTATGCATGGTGATTGTGTAAGACCCCTGAAGTGTTAGCCTAGATAAAGCTTCTTCGTTTTACTTCTTATAAAAGAACATCCAAGTCATCCTCTCCCTTTCCTCCCTCCCTTCCTCCCTCCCCCCACCCCCACTCCAACCCAAGTGCAATTTCTGTGCAAGGGCTAAATCATAATGGGCTGGGAAAACATCACCAAGAAGATTTGAATCAGCAAAGGCTTTCCTCCAGCATAAGATTTTATAACCTGAATTGAATTAAACATGGTAGATTAATTAAATACAATTTGCATTATAGGAATTATGTATTGTTCTAGTTACTATTGCTGCACGACAAACTACCCCAAAATTTAGTGGCATAAAACCATCATTTATGACACCATTGGATTCTCTGGGTCAGGAATTCAGACAGGACACAGTAAGGACAGACTATCTCTTCACATAATGTCTAGGTGCTCAGTGAGGGAGAGCCAACAGCTGGGAGTGACTTGATGACCGGGGGCTGAAATGATTGATTCTGAGGCTTCTTTCAGACATGTCTAGTGGTTCATGTTGATTCTAGGCTCAGAGTTCATAGTGCTGCTAGCTAAAGTGCCAACAAGTAGCTCCCCCACTCTGCCCCAGCAGGACAGTCTCAGAATAGTCAGACTTCATATAAGGTAGCTAGGTCCTCCAGGAGTGAGTATCCCAAGAAAACCAAGAGGAAGCTGCGTGGCCTTTGCTGACCTAGCCTTATAGAGTGTCATTTCCATAGTAATAGATTGTTGCTTATAGCCCACACTCAAGGGGAGGAGTAAAAAAATCCCACCTCTCCATGTGTCAAAAAAAATTTTATATATGCTTTAAATATGTTTCAAAGTCACATCATTCATATAAATTATAACTATCAAGAACTAGAACCATAGTAGGGAAAAAAACTATAGTGTTTGTTATAATAACTTTGATTAAACGTGTATCTCAGTAATTATAGGTAATAAGAAAGATGAAGATAAAGTATATGAGAAGGTCTGTAACAATGGTGATGGCTATTGGAAATGCTTGATATAACTGAGTTTGGAAAGTCCAAGTTTCTTCACCAATATTAAGGCTTTTTAACTGCACATTTAGAGATATTTAAAAACAACTCTATTTTCAGAAATCCTACAAGATAAGCAACTTAGAATTATAAGTCATAAACTTTCTAGGTTCTAACTACTTTTACCTCTTGGAAACCGTTGTTCTATCACCAATGTTTAAACTTTTTATCATGAAAAAAAATTCTTCTTGGAAATGCAGCTATGTACTGATTGCATTTATTAGAGCTCTGTTGAGTACAGCAGTTACTCCATGTCCCTTCCTACCCCACAGAAGGGCCCCGGTTTCTCTAAGGTCTCCTGTGGTCATATTCAAGTTGTACACTCCATTTTATTGAGTCTCTCTCTGCTCTGTACTCGTATTTGTCATGACTTTGAAGCATTTAATTTCCTAAGGCTGGGACGCCTGGGTGGCTCGGTCAGTTAAGTGTCTGCCTTAGGCTCAGGTCATGACCCCAGGGTCCTGGGATCGAGCCCCGCATCGGGCTCCCTGCTCAGTGGGGAGCCAGCTTCTCCCTCTGCCTCTCCCCCTGCTTATGTGCACGCGCTCTCTCTCTCTGATAAATAAATAAAATCTTTAAAACTGAATAAATAAATTCCTAAGCCTGGAAAGTCTAGTCATGGGAGCAAAAGAAAATGTATTCCTGTTCGTGTCTTTGATCTGTGAGGCGCTCACTATAGGATTTGGTTTGTCTCAGATCCTCACTTTCCTCTCTGTAATAATGCATCTGGGAAGAAAATGGTAAAACCTTGTTTTAGATAAAAATCTTTCTTATGGCTTTTAAATAAGATGAAAAAGCACTTGCCCCTTTGAGAGGAGAGGAGGTAAAATGGAGCAACCTGTGGAGACCCAGGGAGACTCAGAGGACTCCATTTTGAGCGTAGAGCTCTGTGGTTCCAGAGAGGCCCAACCAAGGACAACTTTGTCAGAGAGATTATGGACTGCAGTAGCTCAGAAGAATAGGTGGTTTAAAGGTTATAATTAACAACCTTCCTCTGAAGAGTTAGAACAACAGCCTGAGAAAGAGGGGTCAAGGGCCCTTTTTGAAAGGCCTCAGGGCAACAGCCTTCTTCCAAGCATAAGGGAAAGCATATAAGCCGCTCCCCTACTCGTCACGGAGTGACTTCATTACATGTAGAAGTTTGTGTTTGCTAAAATCAGGTACCGTGTCACTTACAGAAACAAGTTTATCAGCATGTGTGATGCTCTCTAAATTAAAAATACCGGAAAAAATATGTGTGTATGCCCCCTGTGTATGCATTTGTAGAGAATAAAAAACACAGGGAAATTATTTTTCATAGGAGGAACCATTGTAGGCCTGTTCTTGGCACTTAACTTCCACTCCTGTACTACCAGCTTGGATTTGTTTCTGTTTGTAAATCAGTAAGTCATGAGTGAAAACTTCCATGGAAAAGCTTTTAGAATTGGAAAGTAATTATTCATTCAAAACCCAGACCTCTGTTTGGCTCCTTGGATGGCACTGCTGTGGGGCCTCCTCCCTTTGTTCTGCTCTAGATGCACAGAGAGGAGGCGGAGCCAAGGAAGAGGAAAGTTCTTGACACTAATGCCTAGCAGGACAAGTCTGGCAACTTTCAGAACAAAGGAAACGAAACGGTCAAATTATATATTTTTCCCAAACTGATATGACTTCTTCACTGGAAGTTGTTACACTTGGTATAAACTTGCCAGTTACCACTGTAACCCATTGAGGGGTGGCTGTAGTTGAGCCCTAGTAGATTTCAAGATGCCAGATTAGCCTGCTGGTTCAAGGATGGGTGGTAGGCTTCCTGCCCAAAGGTGTTTTGGGGTTTAGTTTTAAATATTTTGAAAGAAACAGCCCTTCTTGTTTTCAGTCTTCAGAAATAGAGTTTTAGGAGGTGGTGATGATAGTGGTGGTTGTCCTTCGTTATAATGAATCACCAAGAACCAGAGAATGCCATGCTAGGAAGAGACTCTGAGGACCAAGAACAACATCCTCTTTTAACAATGAAGAGAGGGGAAAAAGAGAGAGAGAGAGAGAGGGAGGGAGGCTGAGGGAGCACTGCAACTCTGGAAGTAACAAGGCTTTGGGTGGAAGTCATGAGCAAGGCATATTTTATTATTATGTCTAATGTGACTAAGTTTCCTGTGTCACATTCTCTTTTATGATAGACTTTTTTTTTTTAACAAACAAAATCTTAGCTTACGTTTAGATGATAGCCAGGGGAAAAAAATCTGTTTTCAATTGACCCAAGTCATTGCTAAGGAATTAGTTCCAGAGTTTGGGTCACCAATATCAATGAGCAGCTATATGTGATCCTCAAATGATGGAAGCATTGTTGAGTTCTAATTGGTCGAGTTTATTGGTAGTCTAGTTGGTTAGAAAACCACCCATTCCCAAGTTATAACAGCTGTTGCTATGAAGCAGTCATATGGGACTTTATATTTTACCTAGGTTCTGAGTTTTAATTTGTTCTAAGTAATTATTTGGATTCTACAGATAAAATGCTCCCAAACACATTCTTTTAAACCATAGCTGAAAATATGTGACATTTTTATGTCAGAGTTATTTATAAACTTCATTTACATGATCACAAGAGAACTTTTTTAATGTATGATGATGAGTTGCCTAAATTTATGTGTCAGGGTAGGTGAATGTTCATTTTCCTTTAGCCTAGTTTTCTTCAAACTAAGGGTCGAAGGGTTGACAAATCCATTTAGTGTGTTTTGACCAATTATTTTAAAAAGAAACAGAATGGGATGGCATGGAATAAAGTAGAATCAAATAGAAATACCAGAATACAGGGCACCTGGGTGGCTCAGTTGGTTGAGCATCTGACTCTTGATCTCAGCTGAGGTTTTAATCTCAGGGTAGTGAGTTCAAGCCCTGCACTGGGTGTGGAACTTGCTTAAAAAACAAACAAAAAACCAGAATGCATGAAGTAAAAATGAATACTGTTTCATGCAACTTTAATTTCAGTCTTGTGTGTATATAAAGGTGTCATTCTAGATCAAAATGTAAAATGTATGTCTTTCTGAGGGTCACAATACAAAAGGTTAAAATCTCTATGTTAGCCACTGGTTCTTGGTTTGGATAGTTTCTAATATTGTCTAATTGACTTTATCATCAAGTCTCTTATGTGAGATTTGAGTAACTTGCCCAAGATCAATACAAGGTGGTACTGAGACTGATGGCTCATCTATCCCTCCCTCAACCAAATTTCCTCAACTTTCAAGCTGGACAGGAAATACTCTTATTCTAAAATGTGCTACAAAAATATCAAAAATACATCTGTAATAATGCTACTTTATATTTCTGCAACCTCTTTTAATGTTATTTCTTGAAGATTATTTATTTATTTATTTATTTATTTATTTATTTATTTATTTATGTGTGAGAGAGAGAGCACGAGTGGAGGGAGGGGCAGAGGGAGAGAGAGAGAGAGAAAGCAGGGGCAGGGGGAGGGACAGAGGAAGAGAGAGAGAGAGAGAGAATACCAAGCCGATTCCCCGCTGAGCACAGAGCCCAGCTCGGGGCTCCATCCCAGGACCCTGAGATCATGACTTAAGCCCAAGTCAGATGCTTAACTGACTGAGCCACCCAGGTGCCTTCTGTAACCTCTTTTATTAATGGTGTTAGGCTTATAGATATTAATGCACATGATACCTTTTTATTAAAATTGTCCGTTTTCTGATGGGAAAGCTGGTAAAACCATAAAATAAAGGTTTTTTTAGGACTCGTATTCCAGGACAAGTTTTCAACTATATCTTTCAAGACACATGTCTTTCCAACATATCGTAGGTTTCTCTGTCACTAAGTTCTTATTTATATTCAAACTATTTTCTCTTTAATCCTATCTCATTTCCACATTTTCTGTCCTCTGTGGAGAAATTCATAGAGAAGATGGTTTAAGCAGTAAAGCTTGAAGAATACACCCAGGAGTCCAGCACTTTCTTTCTCAAACTTTAAACCAGCAGCTGTTGAATCTTCTGGGAAGAAGTGCATAAAGACTCCTGCGACTGCCCCATTCCCAGTCTCACTTTCCTCTAATCTCCATGCCCCACACCGCCTTTCAACCAAGGCGTGGAGCAGCTCACCCTCTGCTTGGGTCTCTCAGTGAAGAAGTGTGCCAGAGAGGAAAGGGCTGTGCACAGGCCATTACAACTCGCCAACTTGCCTAAACCTGAAAGAGGAGAAGGGAAATAAGAGGAGAAGAAGAGGAGTACACCAAAATAAGTTCCAGATGGGTCCAAAGGCTTAAATGTAAAAAATGCAACCATAAATGTACTGGAAGAAAATATGAACAGAGTTGCTTTTTTTTTTTTTTTAATTCTTGAAGGGTAAAAATAATGACATCTCACCCCCCCAGAAAAACTCCATATAATAAAAAGAAGGCATAAAAGAAAAAGTCAGTAAATTCAACTACTCAAAAATAAAATTTTCTATTTAAGTGAAATACACATATACAATATTAAAAGCCAAAGGAGATGAAATGTTTACTTACATTATATAGTAAAAGAACTAATAACTATAATAAGTAGAGAACTCCTATGAATCAAAAGGAAAGAAACAAAGAATACAATGTAAAAATGAACAAATAAATAGAAATTAAAGGTCTTTTGAAATGTTCTATTTCACTTATCATAAGAAAATGCAAATTAAGATGGGATAGAAATTTTCAGTTATCAGATGGGCAAAGATTTAAAAATCAGTAACGCTATTTAGATTAGTAGATAAGGAAAGGGATACTCATACATTTGTAGCAGATGTGCAAATTGGTACAACCTCTTTGGAGGGTAATTAACCATATCTATCAGTATTTTAATATACACACAATGTGACTCATAGATCCCATTCCTACGACTTTATCAGACAGACAGATGTACTCACACGTAATGAAAAAACATATGTCCAAGACTGCTGGAGAGTTGTTTGTTGGAGGGAAAAAAAACACACGACCTTAATTCCCATCAAAAAAGGAGTGGCTAGATAAATTATATGTATTCACTTGGACTAGATTACAAATATAGTTGTTGGACAGCTCTATGTGTATGAACATGGAACAGTTGCTGAGGTCTGTTAAATGAGGAGAGCAAGCCAGAAACTCTTTGTAGAGTATGCAGCCATTTGTGGAAACAGAAAGGGAGGAGGGGCCCTTATTCATATGTGCTGTGTGTGCTTAGGGCATCTGGAAGAATATACAACCAGATAACATTCATTGCCTCTAACCAAGAGCAAGGTAGGCTTAAGTAGGCGAGATTCAGCCTGTTCTCCATATCCTTTTGTAACTTTTGAATGTCATACAGTATAAATGGATTACCTAATGCAAAGGTATTTTATTTTAGTTAAGAGAAAAGAAAGGAGAAAACAAAAAGAAGAGAAAATGGCTGAGGGAAGGGCTATGCGGGGGAAGGATATAGACAAATACCTAAGTTTTACTTCTAATTCGGAAATTCAAAATTCACTTGTAAATTGGAATTTAGCCAATAAACATGTAAAGATTTTCATTTCAGTGTTGTGTTAGTTGCCTGGGCATATTCCAAACACTCCAGGTTCATGAAGTCCTTCTAACTTTAGTATAAAATGACTCAGGTCATGTTCCCACTGTAGAGGGAAGCTCAGTGTGCCCCACCACCAAGGATTCTCAGGGAAGTAGGGTCTCTGCTGTGCACTTCTTATTCTGTTTCCTGAATAGCATGATATTCTTTATTACACTTAAGTAGTTTAGCCTACAACTTTGTGTCTTTTTGCCCTTTGCCAGCTCAAATGTGTAACACAGCCTGTTCCTTACTGTGACTTCCCTCCCAAAGTCTCTCAAAAAAGCAGTTGGTCACAGGAGAAAGTTATGTCTCAGCATCAGCATGGCCCAATAGATGGCCAATATTAGATACTGGATTAGATTAGGACCTCATAGATTGCCCTGGTTTTAAAAAGTCCTTGGGAATTTCTTAGAAACCTATTTTCCTCTAACATGCAGATTCCTGCGTGGTCTCAGGCCCTCAGAAACCCAGATCCTCCCCAGTACCCCTTCTCCCCTCCTGTCCCCGGAACATCAGAATGGCTGCTTTTTTTTGAATCACGGAGGACAACCCATTTTTGCCTTCTCGTTCTTGTGGAATTCTTCCAGAAGCTTTAAAAAAACTTTTCCACCGATTGCATTAGGAATAGGGAAAAAAAATAGGTACAGAGGATTGGTTAAATAAATATGCCAATACAATGGAGAATAATAATGTATTCGCTACAAATTATCTGAAATTCCATATTTACTGGAGTAGAAAAAAATTTTATAACATTAAGTGAAGTAAAAAGTTTACAAAATAATACGTATGTGTACAGGGGCACCTGAGTGACTTAGTTGGTTAAGCATCTGACTCTTGGTTTCGGCTCAGGTCATTATCTCAGGGTCACAGGATCAAGCCCCATGTTGGGCTCCTCACTGGGTGTAGAGTCTGCTTAAGATTCTCTCTCTCCGGGGCGCCTGGGTGGCACAGCGGTTAAGCGTCTGCCTTCGGCTCAGGGCGTGATCCCGGCGTTCTGGGATCTAGCCCCACATCAGGCTCCTCCACTAGGAGCCTGCTTCTTCCTCTCCCGCTCCCCCTGCTTGTGTTCCCTCTCTCGCTGGCTGTCTCTCTCTATGTCAAATTAACAAATAAAATCTTTAAAAAAAAAAAAAGATTCTCTCTCTCCCTCTCTCTCTGCCCCTCCTCTCTCTCTCTTTCTGTCTCCCTCTCTAAAAAAAAAAAAGTGTGTACAGTACATGTGATATAAATATTATAGAGTATGTATGTGATATATATGTATAGTATGTGCATATACATATGTTCATGCATATATATGTATATGAATATTTATGACATTATCCCATTTTTAAACTCTACATGTTTATATTTGCTGGAAGTATATACATGAAAATATTAACTGTATAACTCTTGGGGTGGTAGAAATTTGGAGGATTTATTTATATTTTGAAGATATTACAATTATTCTATAATAAGCATCTGTTGCTTTTTTTTTAAGTGTAAAAGAAAAGACCCATGAGGCCAGGGGGATGGTGCTGCCAACAGCTCCCCGGGGTCTTCTAGGGGCTGACTTCTGCTCTAAATAATAGGCTGATACAGTTATAATCAACTACCCCTGCCCCTGAACTCATTCCATAAAGAGACCCTCTCCTCTTATGCTCCCTTTCCCCAACACTATTTTATAGTAGAATCTCCCTCCTTGGTAAGACAAGGTGAAATTTGAAAAGAAAAAAAAAATAAGAAAAAGCACAGAATTTCCTTTCCTTTCCTTTTTTTAAAAATAGTAAGCAACTCAGATATTTCATGTAATGTTTTCCACAACTTTTCCATCTTAAGAGGTATTGCAAATTGGCCCCTCTTAACTTCCAGTGGCCTCAAAGAGGGAGGATCGAATCTCATCCTCCAAGTCAGTAGAGGAGACTGAACTAAAAAGGGAATAAAGACTTCTTAGGGGAACATGAGCACCGGTGACAAAGTATTTAACAACCAGAAATCCCAGGAATCTGCCATTGGACTGCAGGGCAAAACACCGGTGTAGTCTTACTAGTGGCTCCAAACTGAGGATGAGCCCTGCACCTGGCCTGACACTGACCAGACCGGACAGAGATAGCTACATGCAAAGGATTGCAGCCCAATTCCTAAGTCAGAACAGATTGTCTCCCTTTACTCTAGGCACCTTCTTCTGAGAACTTGGCATGTTTCATCTTTAGAGACCTCAGAGATAATTTAATATGACTCCCTCATCTGAGGAGCCCAAACCAGGAGAGATGAATGGACTTGGACAAGTTCACAGAGCTAGTTAATAGAAGGGCCAAGACAAAGCACATGGGGCTGGGCTAAACAAATAAACACGTTTGGGATGGCCAAGTGAGCAAATGAATGACAGTTCCAGTACAAGTGTGAAGCTCATTCTAAATCTTACACATTCTGCTTGTGTTGTACATTTCCTCAGAGCATACAGTAAGGAACGGATTGTTCACAGTAAATAGGCACATAGATGTGCCCCACTTCAGGACACACAGGGCTGCTTTACAGGTAAATCTGACTGTATTTCAAGTATATAAGAACAACTCTGCCTAAATAAAATTCTTTGTAAAATAGGTAAATTTTCTGAAAGATAGAATAATCGACCTCAAGTCATCTGCTATCTCACTCCAAATTTTCACACATTAAATGTACTTTGCATGGATCTTGCTACATTAAGTGAACTGAAGGAGTTAATGGAACATCCGTCCCTTGTATGTAAACACAGTCTGGTAACTTCCACTAGAGAACGTGCATTTTGAGTCATGATCAACAATGTACTTACAGAATTGGAAGTTCAACACTTCGTGTGTGTTATCCATGGTATTTTCCTCTGTAGATTGAGAACAGTATTTCATCACGTGTCTTTCCATGTGTCAGTTGCTTTACCTTGCAAAAACGAAGCTGAGAGGACAGGATCCCTTATTTTGACTGAATTTGTTGAAGTGGAGCATTGGTCAGACCTCCCCTGTGCAGGAGGCCCTGGCAATGTGCAGCGGGGCTCATAAGCTCAGTGCCCACAGAGGCCATGTAGGTGATATACATGAGCAAAGCAGGTAGGTGAGAGAAGTAATAGGGTTTGGTTAGGGCCGTGGAGACCGGATAGTTAGTGCCCCATCGAATGGGGGTGGGTTTTACTCAGCTCTAATTCATTGTTACCATGCAGAAATATATGCCAGGGTTTGACAGACTGTCCAATGTTCTTTTTTTTTTTTTAAGATTTTATTTATTTATTTGACAGAGAGAGAGACAGCGAGCGAGAGAGGGACACAAGCAGGGCGAGTGGGAGAGGAAGAAGCAGGCTCCCAGCAGAGCAGGAAGCCCGATGCGGGGCTCAATCCCAGAACCCTGGGATCACGCCCTGAGCCAAAGACAGATGCTTAATGACTGAGCCACCCAGGCACCCCTGTCCAATGTTCTTTAAGAGAAAATAGAAATCTGTACACTTTAATGTAAAATCATTTAACTTGCGAATGTTGGCAACTAATTCAAATTTGCTTTAAAACATTGCAAGTGATGGTGAAATAAAAAGTTCTTTGGTTTGCTGGTGACCAGTTTGAGGTTTCTAGACCCCTGCAAAGATATTTAGTGAGTGGTATTAAATTGTATAAACTAGTGCTTTCATTTCCTGAATAAAACGTGGAGAAAGACCACCCATCTTTTTATACAAATCATATGCATCCTTTAATCTACTTGAATCACTTCTTTCCTAAGGCTGTCCCCAACTCTCTGACATCATACAGCTGTATGGTGTGTACTTCATAGTTCATGCTAAATAAACTCTGTCCTTTCTCTCATTGTTTCTAATTATTCCACATGTGCAGGTCTTCCATTCTGACTTCATGATAAACAATTCCAGGGCAAACATCATATCTAATATTTCATTTATGTCAACTTCAAAGTTCAATAAATATTTATAGTTTTTTTTCAATAAAGGAAAAAAAAAAGAAGAGCGTTTGCTGACACATGACTACTTAGTTATACTAGAAATGAGTTTAATGTCTTGAAGTTCCTGAATTTCTAGACTAGGCACCTAACAAACCCAAGTCTGTGGGCACTGTGCCCTGCTGAGCTGAGAGGCACTGGCTTGCCATGAACTGTTAAGAAGAAGCCATTGGTAAAATAGCTATGAGTTTATCATGTCTTTTCTAGAATAAAAATGTTGGATGTACATAGTCCAATGGAAGCGATGTCGTCCTTTATAAGTCTTGACTTTGAAAATTTTTCTGAGCCAGCTTTTGTCTGCAGGAAACCCTCCATTGATTTCGGCGGTAAGAGAATGGTAGGCTCACCTAGAGAAGGTCAAATTCACATTTCACATTCACCAGTCAGATCTTCTTGGGCTATCTTAGAGTGGTTTGAAGCAGCTGAAGCATGAGCTGTAATCAGCCTTAATCCAGAAGTGAGACTTGAGAAAGGAGAAGTGGAGCCAGCCTTGAAGCTCCAGAAATGACTGACCACTGTCTTTGTCCCTATGTGGAAGTGAGGATGAGTGGCCTAGAAATGGCTCTCACCACAAGCAAGTTTTGCAGTGTGCTGGACAAAGTTATCTCTCCACTGCCAAGAGCAGGCTTCAGAGTCAGAACTGCGGGCATGTGTGCCAGGCCAGACACGAGTGCCTCTGGGAGTGGGCATAGTGTTTGCTTTGAATTGGCCAGCTCCACTGGAAAGTCAAGAAGTGTGAAAACAATACCCCTGTGGATCCCTAAGTCCACTGAGCTTGATGCAATAGGGAATCCAAAGGCTAAGGTGAAGTGACCAGTTCTGGTGTAAATTGACTGCTTGAACAAAGAAAAGCATTGTATTTTCTTCCTTACTTGGAAATACTGATAAAATACTTGCAAGTGCTTTTACTGAAAAAGCTCTCTCTCCATGCTTCTTATTTTCACAAACACCATGCATATGTGCCTCTCAGGTACCTCTTTACAGTTCTCATAAGTTCCTGCATATTATTTAGTAATCGAAAAAAATAAATTGTCAAATAAACAGACCACATCATTACATTAGGAAGTAGATTTTGGAATGCAAAAAAAAAAAAAATTAATGGTTTGGTTCCTGAAAATAATGCCTTACCTTAGGCAAACAATACTTGGGTCAAAATAAACATTACTGCTGTTTAGAATATTTGGTTGTATCTCTGATATGATTATCACCTTCTGTTCAATAGAATTTATTCTAAATCATGAAATTTCCTTTTTTATTTGTCACTGTGTTAATCCAATTGCATCTTCTTCATTCGCAAATTTGTATAAAAAGCAATGTAGAAAATACAATGAATATATCCTTGGGATAGTGGTGTGTACTCCATCTAAAAGTTAGTATTGATTATAATGATAGAGTATTTTCTGTTTCCTCTCTTGATTGCCTCATCTTTCTCTCCACAGCCTTTACATCCAGTTTTTTCTCACGAAGTCTCTTCTGGTTGGAAACTTACCAAATTTCATCAGGTATGAAGTACTAAATGTGAACCTGAAAAGTTTGTTTCAAAAGAATCCAAGTTTAGAAAATCCAGAGATGTGTCTGCTCTGGACAGATATCTGGAATGCAAACTGGGAAAGGTCCCACAGGATCTCCAGTTATTTCAGTGGTTCTGAGAGTGTGGTCCCCAGACCAACAGCATCAATGCCACCTGGGAATTTGGCTAGCAATGCAAACCCTCAGGCCCTTTCTTGTGCTTTAAACTTTCCAGGTGATTCTGATGCACACACAAGTCTGAGCATCACTGCTTTAGAGAGACTTTGTGGACCACAGAAACAAAATATCTCCTCTGGATTGATGGAATTTGATGGATTCGATGTCTCTTCTTCCTTTCTTTTCTCCATTGATTTTTCCTCCTTCCTGTAGGTTCATCCATTACTCATTTAGCAAGCTCAAGTTTGCTTCACAAAATCATACTGCATTAAAAACCTGTAATTACTATCTTTATGACAGTTTAAATGCTATCTAATATGGGACTCCATCAAAACTAGGTATGTAGTACAAGTTGTCAACTAATTAACTGATCTAAATCCCTTTTTAGCCTTTGGAAGGAATGCTTCTGTAGTCACATAAGACACACCTATAAAAGGGTGCCCAACTTCTAAAGATGGTTGCCTTTTAGACCTAATATCAGTAGGACATTCTCTTTACAAGTTAATATTTTCATGTGGGCTGGAAGTGCTGAATTGTCACCTCTGAAGTTATTCGCATAGGCTTGTGTTGCCCAAAAGGAGCTCATGTTCTCTTGTAGTGTTTAGAATATGTTTGAGGTCTGTACAGTATTTATTATCTCAAATTCCAGAAGCTAGTCTTGATAGCTTCCCAGCACCATTTCACCTCCAACCTTAATATGATTTCGTATAGCCCTATGAATATGTATGAATTGTCTGCTAAACCTATTAATTATGCTGTCATTCTGAAATGATTACTAAATGCTGCCCCCAAAATGCCTTTGCTTAAGATACCCCTCCTTTACAAAGATATGCATGATTTCTTCTCTATAGCATGCCTATTTCATGAGCAAGTAGGTGTTAGAGTCTCTAACACTGTTTCATTATTTGTAAAATGGAGACAATAAATGAATCTACTTGTTAGTATTATTGTAAGAAATAAGATAATCCAGATGTACTTAGAACAGTGCCTATCTCAATAAATAATATCTATAATCGAAACTAATTTTATTACTAGAATTGTAAATTCAAGAATGTCACATTAGACCTCATCCCATTAAAAACAAACACATAGGGAAGAGATCAAGTGTCTCTCTTTTGCATGATTCTAACCCTACTACATTATATTATCCATGGAGATTTGCTGTTATTGTCAGCTCTCTGCTCTCTTAGTTCCTTGGCCATGGCTGAAACTTCAGCATGGAGCCAGGTAGAATTGAGAACTTTATCCAATGAGAAAGTATAGAAATCCCTCCCCCAGACTCACCTGTAGGGCTAGGAGAGCACCAAATAGTGTCTGCAGTTAGTTCCTCTAATACCCATCAGCCCTTAGAGCAAAATCCAGAAGGCCAGCTAGATGACCCGAGTGCAGGCATCGGAAGATCAGAGGACCAAAAGAGTACCCTGAAACATGATCTATCTCCCTAACGTTAGCTCTGTTCAACTTAGAAAGCACAACATATGCTCATTTTTTAAAGATTTCAGGAGAAAGAAATTTCCCTAATGTTTCATATAGATACAGATATAACTAGAAAAAAGCTATAAATGATGATGAAATCTCATTTGGCACAAGTTTAAATATTTCTTAGAGAGAATCTGCTGTGAAGTTCAAGTTCCATCTATGACAAATGACTGCAGAAATGACTTTGGCGAGAGAAGGGATGCAGAGATAGGAAAGGAGATTCTTAGAAGAGAGGTATGTAAAATATTAGGATTAAATAAATGTCCAATAAACAAGGCATTTCTGACTTTGAATTAATGACGTAGAAAAATGAGAAACATCTGGAACCTGTACTTATTTTGCTGGTCAGAAACACAGTTTTGAGGTCCTTTTTTAAATTGTTTACTTTGTAAAGACTTATTAAAAACAAATGTCTAAGGTGGTTGAGAAGAGAATGCAGTTGAATTCAGAACCCCAAGGCCTTAAAGGAGCTCTTTAATTTCAAAGAGTTTTTACTCTCCATCAACTAAGCTGAATGCTGTCTCTTCAAAGGAGTCCTTTTGTTCCATTTCAATACACAGTTGAAGAATCAAAGGCTTACAGACCTATTTGAAATTTAATAGTAAATTTTTGGAAAGAGATAGAGGAATCATTTTTTTTCATATTTTCAAGTTATTTTATGTGATTTTTCCATAGCCAGCTCTCCTCCACAAAAAAATCATTATCATCATTGTCATCATCATCATCATCATCTAACAGAAGTGGATCTACCTAGACTTTGGCCCTTACTTTTATTATGGACACAGCTGGGAATTACAAATGAGGTCATTTCCCTTTTTTATTTCTGAGAAAGATTAGTCCTATGGATAGGGTTCTAGCCAAGACAGCCTAGGGAGTACACAGCAGGTTTATGGGTTTCTTAAATCCTATTGTGTTCTCCATTGGTGCTTCCACACCATAACTAGGCTCATAACTGGTCACACTCTAGAAGGAGAGCAGGTGGTACAGACCAGTGAGGTGACCCAGGGTGTTGGAATTCTGAGGGGACTACCCCTCAGAATTATTTCATGCCAGTGCCCTGCTATGCCTTCGGCATAGACCCCTCTGCCTGTATGAGACAAGGGAGAAGGAGAGAGGGAGGTGATGGTGAAAAGGAAATGTCTTGGGGTGAAATAGGTATTCTCTCTTCCTTCATCAATTTCCTACTCTTCTTAAGTACTTTATAAGAAAGTAAATATTGTGAGGAGCCAGATCTCAGGGAATCCATGGAATGGAATTATATATCAGGCATAAAGTATATTAATGAAATTCTGGTGGCATACTAAATTCCCAGGATGCTACTGCTGAACCAGTCTCACACTGATCATTTGTATTCAAGTCATAGCAATGAAGAGAGTCCCCATGTCTTGTATTTTTTTTATACCCACATTATTAAATTCAGGAGTGTGGGCCCCTTTACCTTACAGGAGGCAAGGTGGAGGGCAGATGACCACTTGCCAAGACTGTCATTTTCAAAAAGAACCAAAGAATCTCCATTTGTAGTTCAGACCACAGGCCTGGTTGTCTTTCTCACTAAGTAGACTGACTCTAAAATAACAAGTAGGCATGGTTTACAGGGGGAGAAGGAGAGAGGGAGATAAGGTTGCTTTCTATGAGGCATTCCCAGAATCCCACAATAGTTAGCTATTGTTAAATTCATCATCCTCTTCAACCTATTTTTTATTTTCTAATTGGACCATTTCTTTGGATAATCGTTTCCAGAGAATTAGTAGCCACTGTGTGACTTCATGCTTTCCTTTATTTATGCAAAAGTTACCTTTGATTAATTTTTGAGGATGGTCCTTGATCTGTTCTCCCTGCCCTACACTTTATGGTTTTGTAAACATCAGTCCTCTCTGCCTTCAGCCTTCATCTTTTCAGACTGAAAGGTGCAATAATTCTTCCTCATGCTTGGCCCTTCTAGTTCCCTTTTCTGGACATGCCCTGGAGTTTATTGGCCCAAAGAATTCCAAGCATAGAACAGTGTATGTGCAAAAACAGAAATATAAATATTCACAGAACCTTTAAAACTACCCTAAAAAAGTGTGTATTTTTTAGATCTATATGGATTTTTGTATTACTAGATTAAAATGTAAAGCTATTGCTTTTATGCAGTTTGGATTTTTTTTCATCACACTATGAAGCCTATAAAAATAACTCTTTTGAAGTCTAGAGAGATGATACCCACCAGTCGCTCAAAATGGCTACCAGGAACACTTCAGTTAATTTTAGTTTATTGCTGAGAATGGCTTAAATTTAATTTTAAGATCCAGAGATAATCTAAAGTAAAAATTTGGAGGAAAAGAATTAAGGTCAATTATCTATTGACATGAAATGATATTGTAAAAGACAGACTATGAATATGAAGACAGCTTTGTCTGCACTCCTTGTGCCTCAGGTCTTTGGTCTCACATCAGCTGAGGGGGCCCACCTGGCTCTGACTTCCTCCCACAGATGCCACCTGGCTGAGGGGAGGGAATTTGCCTTCCATGACCTCCCTATCCTGGCTATACTTTATGGACTTGCTGGGTGCCCATCAAACTATTTCCATGTTCATGAGATTTTACAGAACTTTAAGTCTTCTGGTCACAAAATGTTTTCTTTGTGAAACCCTAAGACATTTGCTTTCCCTCTTCATCACAATGGCAGGAATACAGAATTTTCACATGATTTTTTAATGGGATTCAGCTGCTCAAACAACATTGTCTTCAGCTGTACTTTGGAATTGCTATGTCTCTGCCTCATTTTTCATTTGCAGATGGCTGGAACTTTTCTCTTCTTCTCTTCTCTTCTCTTCTCTTCTCTTCTCTTCTCTTCTCTTCTCTTCTCTTCTCTTCTCTTCTCGTTTCTGTCTCTGTCTCAACCAGCAAGAGCTCATGGACATGAGCTGTATCTTTGTGAACATGTACCTATCAGTAGATATTCCCAAAATGTCACCCTATTTCAGCCGGTTTCTGGTATGGTCACACATTCTTTAAGAAAGGAGATGTATGTTGGAGACCCCTGTCAGTACCAGGCAGTTGGCAGAAAACAAGCATGACCATGAGACAAAGAAGGTCCAGCTTGAGCCCTGTGGTCAGCGGTGGGGGGAGGGGCAGCCAGCATCTGAGAGATAAAGGGAAGTCAAAATAATTCGAAGATCAGGGCAAGTGTGGCACTCAAGACCCAGGAGGACTGTCTGTAGGAAGAGTCTCTGACACCAGGGCCCACAGGGACGAAGCATGAGGAAGCACAAGGCAAGCTTATGTGCCAGCATCAAAGGAGGCATTCTGATCATTTCCTGCTTGTGAATTTCTCCACATTCCTATAGGGTTGACAGTTAGCCCAGTATGGATGGGAACAGGGAACTGAGATGGGGGGCACAGGCACAAAGAATCTGATGTATCTTTTAGCAGTGACCTAGAGAATGAAGAGTTCTTTAAAAGCACACAATGGACATTAAATATAATGTAGTTGGCCAAGGCCATTCACACTGACTGAAAATTCCTCTGCCTTCTAGCCTTACGCAAGCCTATCTCATCTCTTCTTTTGAAGCAGAATGTTTTTAAAAAATTTTTATCCTATAAAATTCAACATATGACCTCCTTCTTTGACAGAGCTCTTTTTTGTGTTCTCCATAAGTAAGCGTCACCCCACACAGCCTTCCACGCCTAAACTCTCGAACCTCATCTTTTCTTTTGCCCTCAGCATATTGTCTCTTGGCCCAGTTCTCAGTGTTTCCATTTCCCATCATCTGTAAAATCTTCCCTGTCTTCAGAGCCTTAAGAGTACAGATCAGTGCACACCGGGGCAACAACCTCCCAATATCGAATGAGTTACTCTGACCATCTTGTTGGGCATGTTGTGTACATATTGTGTGGGAAACAGGTCCTTGTCCTGATTCCACCTCTCAGTGGCCATGAACATTAGACAAGTCTCTTCCTTTCCCTGAGCCAGTCCTGTCTACTCCAGTGAATTGTTGTAAGAATCAGGTGAAATAATGGGAGGGAGAGGATTATAAATTTTAAAGCACTACAGAAGGTATTGTTATAATAAAATGTGGATCCTTGGCTTACAGTGGGGTGGGGCTCCTTTAGTCATTCTTCCGGCTTATTTGTGTCACCTCTGGTGAAATATTAATAATTGTTGCTAAGTGGTGTAAGTTTCAGCACATCCCTTATTTCTTCTGTGGCTTTCTCAGGGAAGTCCCATCTACTATGAACTGATACTTCTTTGAAGGGAGGGGTAGAAAGACATGTAACTATAAGGGACTGGGGGCCTCTGGTTAATGAGACATCTTAGATAGGAGTCATTTTAGCTACTCTAACCCAGGAAATGACAACAACAATAACAGTGTTATAAAACGATACAACCAATAACTTAGCACTGTTTTTCTTATCATTTGAAATTTCCATTCAACAATGTTCAATCTCTCGTAGTTACCACTATCATGAACACTAAGTTTTACTGAGGTCCTACTAGTTAATTAAATTTCAGCACATATTTTTGCCTATCAAATATGTGCCAAGCCCTATGCTAAGTATACAACAGTGAGTAATTTATATATTCTTCCCTAAGAAACTCATATACACATAAACACACACATAAATACATAAATAATATTCAGTGTGAACATTGCTGTAGAAGAGAAATATTCAAAGTGCTATGGGAATATAGAAGCTGGAGTAACTCAGCCAACTCTGTATGGGAAGTTGGAGAGGAGGTCCACATGAGCTGGGCCTTCAAGGATGAATAGAACTTGGTCAGAGAATGCATACAGTGCAGTAGTTCAGTACATGGGCTATGGGGCCAGCCCAGCAGGTTCAAATCCTGACTCTGCGACGTCCCAACTGCCAAACTGAGCTAGTTACTTCTCTTTTGATGCCTCAGTTGTCTTATTTCTATAATATGATATTGTATGATACTAATAGAGCCTACCTCAAGGGTTCTCATGAGCAGAAATGAGTTAAGGCATGTATAGTACTTGGAACAGGTCCTGTCGTGTGATCATTCAATAAGCAGTAGTCATTATTGTTATTATTATTCTTCACCAATACAACTAGCAGGAAAGAGATTCTTGGAACTCTTAGAGACCTGGTTTCTGAATTTAAGAAACTTCTATGGTCATGATTATCATTATTAAAAGCAATAAACCTAAAATGTATGTGCCAGGCACCCAACTCCTTATATATGTAGCTTGACTTAATTCTTGTAACAGTCCTGAAGGTCAAAAACTTTACACAGAAATATCAATAATGCTACAAAGGATATGAATTAAGTGAAAAACAAGCGGCACATCGGGTAGATGAAAGAAGATTACAAAAGGAGGGATATTTATAAACTAAAGTAAGGAGGCAAAGGTCAAAGGTAGGCTTTACAAAGTAAATGGAAGGCTTAAGCCAAATGAGGTTGCAGGCATGGCCTTTTGTTTGTTTTCATTTTCATTTTTAGTATTTTTAGTATTCATTTTTTAATAATGTTTTTTATTATGTTAGTCACCATACAGTACATCCCCGGTTTTTGATGTAGTGTTCCATGATTCATTACTTCTGTATAACACCCAGTGCACCATGCAATACGTGCCCTCCTTACTACCCATCACCGGCCTAGCCCAATTCCCCACCCCCCTCCCCTCTGAAGCCCTCAGTTTGTTTCCTAGAGTCCATAGTCTCTCATGCTTCATTCCCCCTTCTGTTTACCCCCCCTTCATTCTTCCCTTTCTTCTCCTATGATCTTCCTACTTCTTATGTTCCATAAATGAGTGAAACCATATGATAATTGTCTTTCTCTGCTTGACTTATTTCGCTTAGCATTATCTTCTCCAGTCCCATCCATGTTGCAGCAAATGTTGAGAAATTGTTCTTTTTGATTCATTTTTGTTTCTTGGCATGTTCATTGCCAGGTGTGCCTGCTCCAATCTACTCCAGTTCCCAACACTGATCTCATACCCGGGCCAGAAAACATTTCAGTATTGAAGTTGGTGACACATGGACAAGGATTTAGAACCTAAGATTGGCATCTGCTCACATGTGTTGAATGACATTTTCATGCCAGGCACTGTGCTAGATACTTTCAGACACTTGATCCATATAACACCCTGAATAAAGGTATTATTGTCACCAATTTACAGATAAGGTAACTGAGTCTGAGAGAGGCTAAGCCTTTAAAGGACAAGGGTCAGAGGCACCAAAGCAGGGAAGTCCATAGAAGGTTTGAGAATCATTTGACTGGAAGAGGGGATCCATGCAGGGGGGTCATATGAGTGCAGGTGGAAGAGGTTAGATGATCTTGAAGGCCAGGCTGAGGAATTGGAACATGGCGACAGGAAGCTAATAAACGATAGGCTTCCTTTTCTTCTTTACAGCTTTATGAAACTCACCCACAGCAAACATGTGGGCTGCCGCAAGGTTTGCTCTAAAGTGGGAGAGGTGTTGGGAAAGGCTGAAGAGGTTCACTCATCTTTGGAGAATGCTCCAGTGTAAGCAGGACAGCCCTTCAACTCTCTCAACAACATAAGGGAGGAAGGGCTATCCAATAAATATTCTCAGCTGAGTTTTCTTCATTTGTATTATGTCATTTTTAAGAAAATGGCCACTCAGTCTCCACCTGCACCCCCCATTCCAGTCTTCGAGATCTAATATTTTAGTCTTACACAGCGGAGTGCTCTCAAAATCAAAAGCAAGTTCTTTAACGTTTGATTCTAAGAAGTTCTTCATGGTATTTCTCCCATTTACTTTCTCACCCTCATCTTGCTCCACTCCCATGATGCACCCCAGCCATACCATTGTTCCCAGAAAGCACCAGATTTTCTCCAAGACATTTCATCAGACGTACACTACCCCCACCCTCCATAATGCTTTGCACTTACTTCTAGTATACAACTTCTGACTGAGAATGTGCCTTTGGTCTACATTAGACTATAAGCTCCATGAAGGTAGGGAGTCCCTTGTTCTCTACTGATTGCCTGCATCTGACATATCCCAACACATAATCAGCACTCCACAACAATTTGCCAAACGAATGAGTAAAGAATTAAATGAAAGAATAAGTGTTCTGATTCCCTGGTTCTTATTGCTAGACCTTGGTTTTCACCTTGCCAGTGAGTTTTCCCCTGTCTGTCTGTCTGACCCTAGATGCCCCCAACACCAACTTGCCCATTGATTTCCATGTCCCTTTCCAGATCTTACAGATTTCCCACCCTACTTACAGTCTGACAAATGCACACACTCACCACCACCAAAAACAACAAAACTTGCTTTCTCTCTCTTTTCTGGTGCCCATCCTTTGCCAAAAACCATCATTCTGTTGCTGTTAGCCATGAAATGTTTTGGGTCTCACAGTTCTCATTTTCTTCTCAAATCCAACAATTATGTTGAATGGATTCATCTGGAAAAAAGAGCGTGGGGAAAGCTGCCTACACAACGTATTGATTCTATAGCATTGTTGTTAGCAGTTCTTGGAGTAGACGGGTAGTGTGTGTGTATGTTTGTGAGAGATCAACCCACAGCTTGGGATGATCTGACTAAGTCTAATGGAATAAACAGCCTGAGAAAAACATTGATATCTGCCTGCTCATTGGAAAGGGGAAGGCGTCCTGGTTCTAGGGGCTCAGGAGGAGTTCTGCCCAGCAGGCCAAACCTGGTAGTCCAGTACTGATGATAATAATAATTTTAGCAGCCTAAATGCTAATACTTATGAGTACTCCCTATGTTCCAATTACTGTGCTAAGCACTTTACATAGATTATTTCAGTTATTTCTTACATCAACCCTATATAGTAGGAGCTCTTATTGCTCCTGTTTTACAACTAAGGAAACTGAGGCCCAGAGAAACTAAGTAGTTTGCACAAGATCTCACACTAAGTGGTGGAGCCAGGATTAGAACCCAAGCATTCCAACATCAGAACTCCATCCAGTATGGAATGGCTCCAAGCAGTTGCCCTTTGATCACTGAGAGTTAGAATGTGGAAGCAACACACATACAAAAACATATATTTGTTTTCACAATATAGCTCTCACAACTGGAGAAAATGGAAGAATCATTTGGTCAACAGGTAAAGAGGTTAGTTAAAAGTATCTTCCAACATACTGTATTTCTCAGCATGTTTATAAATGTGTAAGCGTATTCCATTATACGTAGAGGGAGATCAAGGGAGCACTGGGCTGCTACACATGGTACTGCATGTGAAGGGTACTGCCTGGAATTGTGCAGTGCGCAGACTGCTCAGCCTCACATGGTGGCTCCAGAAGGCATGCTTCTTTATACCTGTAAATTAACATAGTGGCCAAATGGAGATATATTAATGGGGCTTGACCTAGTGTGGCCTTCAAAAACTAAACAAAAGAAAATGTGGAACAATAACCTGCCCATCACGGTAGAATAGAAAGATGTCTTTCCCAGTGTGGCTGCAGAGAGACTGTGCAGTTTCCTCTGCCACTACCCCTTCCCATTCAACGATACCAATGTCACTTTCCACTCTTCCCTGCACACACATCCTCCCATGCTTCCCAGACTGTATCAGTGTTTCTCCCTCCTCCTCAGCCTCTCCCCGTCTTTCTTTACCTATTATCTCCTTCTGCAAGATGTAGACATCCATCCATCCATTTGTTCAACAAACATCTGTGGGCACCTGCCATATCCCAGGCCTTGAAGTAGATGCAGAGTGACAAAGAGGAGTAAGCACTCCTCAGCGTCAAGTCGCTCGCAGTCTAGAGTGGATTAAACAAAGAGAGTCCTCTCCAGGAAGTTTGAGAACCATTCTTTTTTTTCCCCCAGCTAGAGGAATTCTCATGTTTTGGAGACATTTACAGTGTATTTCCATATGGGCTAAGTAACAATTTAAAACACTTAGAGAAGAACAAATACACTGTAGGTAAACAGACAATATTTTGAAAGCTCTAAATCAATACATATATGTCTGTATTTCTTCTTCATTTCTTCATTTTGTGACGAGGCAATAAAATGTTAAGTTAAAGTTCAGTCGATTTTTCTCCAGGCACTTGCAAATTCTTGACATCACCTCCTACTGTGTTTTTGAGATTCCGAGAGTCTACCCAGTGCTTGTGAAAAGTTCAGTTGAGCCAAAGAAACGTACGTCATTCTAGCCTGGAAGTGACTTTTCTTTTCTTTTTTTTTTTTTCAATGAATATGTGAGGCTTGAGCCAAACAGCTGTATGTAGCATGAAAATAATTTTATCCCCAAAGACAGAAAGTAGCAGATTATCTTTTGGGAACCCTAGCAGGTGAAAGACTTTTTAGAAAGTTCTCTGCTATGAATATGAAGCCTCAGCTGGCCACGTACATTCCATTTGAGACACGAAGGCTCATCTTAGTAGACGATAAGCTCCCTCACAGCAGGAACTGTGTCATACGTGCTTGTCTAGCCCAAGCACCCGGCATAGGGCTCAGGAAGTGTGTGCGAACATGTTATCCTATTGATCAAAGTAGAGGTCTTTGTCATTCTCGGATGGCCTGTCATACTCCCTAATGTTCCGGAGAAAGGGGCATTGGAGTGAATGTTCGGGATCTGGAGGATGGGGGTGGGCAGAAGAATTATTTTGGGTTTTTTTGAGACATGTCAAAAATCAGTAAAGACCATGATGAAATCTATAACGTTGCCCATCAGGGCAGCTGCGATAGAGACCCGTTGACCTTCCCACTTGATGAGTAGAGCCATTAGAGGATCTGATCTCCCCGTGATTAGCAAAGAAAATAATTGCACTCCCACCTCTAGTGTGCTTATTACTCTGAGGTTTTGCTATATTTTCACCCAGGCATTGTAACCAGCCCTTTTTATGGCTCTAGACCTCACGTGTCCTCCAAAGGCTGTACAAAAGCATTAAGACGCGACAAGCCTTCCCACTCCCACCCCCCCACTGCGGCAGCAGCACACCTTGGTCTGGATCACCTGTGAGATCGATTCACAAACAGGAAGTGTCCTAAGAAGCGTGCTTGGTCTGAAAACCACAATCTGTATGACACTCAGCTTCAGTGCAATGTGGAATTGGATGTCACAACCGTCTTCCTGGCCAACTTGGCATTGGCATTGGCATTGGATTTGACTTGGTGATGAGAAATGTGACAAAACTATGAGAAATTTTCCTTGCAGAGTGCTTCTTAAGGAAGCTTGGTGGCTTTACAGGAAATTTGTATCGCTTAGCATTCATGAAATGCCCCATTGTTGAGAAGCTTCAAGGCCAAATGAACACATTTCATCTGGACATATTTAGAACTCACAATAAAAAGAAAAGTAAAAAAGATGAGTGAGTTGGTGAAATAAGGACATTCTTATCATTTTATTCTACAACTATTTTTTACTTTCTCTCCTATCCTGTAACAACTTCTCAACATAGTGGCCCTCATATACATTTTCGGAGGATTTTCATATTCTTATGTATTGAATTATGTAGGATCAGTAAATCCATTACAAATTCTCATTCCCAACTCTTACAGTTTGGCTACAAAGATTCAAAAAGAAACCAAGACATTAAGGAGAAGCCAGTGGCTGCAGCGGCAGGGTCTTGCTTCTGTTTGTCTCCATCATGAATGTCTTTGTTTGCCAAACCAAAATGGCTTCAGGTTGTGGTGTAGGTCCACCGCCTGTTTTCAGGTGTTTGTTTGGAGGAAGACGTGTGGTGCCTGTGCTTCGGGTTCCCTCCCCACCCAGAGAGCCGATCCTCCGGGTTTTACCCTGTCATCCATCCTCGGTGCGGGTGAACGGTGCTGCATCAAGTCTGTGCTAATGCTCTTTTCATGACCTAGTGACAGGCGGCCCTTATTGATCCGAAACAGACTCCTCAATCTGAAATTTAGGCATTTAGTAGTAAAAGGAAACCATTTTTTTTTAAAAGAAATATGTTGTTGGAGCACCTGGTTGGCTCAGTCAGTTGAGAATGACTCTCGATGTCCACTCAGGTCGTGATCTCAGGGTCGTGGGACCCAGCCCTGCATCGAGCTCAGCACTGGGTGTCAGCCTGCTTGGAATTCTCTCTCTCCCTCTGCCCCCAGCCCGCCTCTCTCCCCATCTCTTAAAAAAAAAAAAGAAATATGTTATTAAAAGCAAGAGCTATAGTTTCTTAATTCCTGCGTGTGTGTTGTTGTGGTTTTCCTATCTTTTGGTTCTTCCCAATGAATAAATGTGATTCTTCTTCCTGAACAACTGAAGAAATATAATGTCTATTCCAAGAGTCATAGTTAGATGTCTCCTATGAACCAACTCTTCCTAAAGTTGAAAAAGCCCATCGCTATAGAACCAATATTAGATTGATTTTTGTTCTCATTTTATCTTTCCCAATCTAGTATCCTCCTGCAGAACAAGTTACAGTGTGATATGCACCCTTAGAAACTAAGTAAACTGTTATGTGGTACATGAAAGATGTCAGGTGTATTGGGGCTTGTTTCTCCAGAATTATATAAAATTGGTCTTTATACCCGCTTCTCCCTCCTGTTGAGGCTGGATGGTAATTCATTAATTTTTTTTCTCATTTACTTAATTCATACATTCATTCAAAGCATTTATTAAGAACCAATTGTTTGCCAAGACATGAAAAAAAGAGAAAATAGTGAAGATCCTTGCTATTTGCTTGGGAAGACAATATTTACGTGCATGAAACAATTTAGTGCTAAGAGTTATTTAAGGTGTGTGAAATTTAGTTGTAATAATAATCATAGATATTACATAGCATTTACTATGTGCTAGAAACTTTTCATGTGTTTTACATATATTAATCCTCACAACAGTCTTACCAAGTAGCCCCTTTTATGATCCCATTTCACACACGGTGAAACAAAAGCACAGAGAGATTAACTAGGAGCTGGTAAAGAGCAGAGTCGGGATTTGAATCCAGGCGGTCTGGCTCTAGAGTCCAGGCCCTTTGGCCACGGCCTACCATTGTATATATATTTAGTGTAGAATTTAAATGTGGCAGCCTGAGGTCCCTCGGCGAAGCTGTCAGTGGAAGATATGGTTCTTGAGTAGAACCTTAGTGATGGTGTAAAGTGTAGACTGTGAAGAGGGAGGACATGGACTTTCTTTTTTTTTTTTTAAGATTTATTTATTTATTTATTTTGGAGGAAGAGCATGCGGGGGGCGGGGGCAGAGGGAGAGGGAAAGAGAGAATCCCAAACACACTCCCCGCTCAGCACGGAGCCTGATGTGGGACTCAATCCCAGGACCCTGAGACCATGACCTGAGTCAAAACTAAGAGCTGGACCCTCAACTGACTGAGCCACCCAGGCACTACAGGACTTGGACTTTCTGAGAAGCAAGGACAGCAGGAAGAAAAGCTGGGACTTGGAAATGAATGCGGTATGATAGGAGGAATGACTTAGCTTGCAAAATGGTGTGAAAAAACTTTTATATAGGTCTTGGAGCACCAGGCTTAAAAGTTCAAACAGAAGTCTATAGGCAAGTGTAAAAGCAAAGACCTGACTCGTTCACGCACTGATATAATTACAGCACTGAACGGGACCTCGGAAAGCATCAATTCCAACTCCTCCTTTGGTAATTGGGGAATCCAAAGATCCCACAGTTCCATAAGAGGGTTGAAATGACTCCCAGTGTCACTTACCTAGGGGCAGAGCTGTCCTGATTCATCATTTAATGCCATTTCCGATGTTTCAGGCCACTCTGGAAGGTTCACCTGGCAGAGGCATGTGGGTCAGCTTAGAAGGGAGAGACAGGGGCGCCTGGGTGGCTCAGCGGTTAAGCGTCTGCCTTCGGCTCAGGGCGTGATCCCGGCGTTATGGGATCGAGCCCCACATCAGGCTCTTCCGCTATGAGCCTGCTTCTTCCTCTCCCACTCCCCCTGCTTGTGTTCCCTCTCTTGCTGGCTCTCTCTATCTCTGTCGAATAAATAAATAAAATCTTTAAAAAAAAAAAAAAAAGAAGGGAGAGACAGAGGCAGGGTGACCTGTGAGGCATTATTGCAAAATCCAGGTGAAGCACAAGAGGCCTGGGCTCAGTGGAGATGGCAAACTTTCCAAAAAAGGATTGAGAGAATTTGGATGGAAGAAAGGAAAGAGCCAGGGTGGCTGGAAGTTGGCATGCTTTGACAGAAATGAGGACAGTGGCCCAAGGTGCCCTCGGGCAGAGATCATCAGCCTGGGTCTAGTCCATGTGGCACCTGCTGTAACATGGTGATTGGATCCCGTCAGGCGGTTGGCCCCTCATCAGTGTGGGAGGGAGTTCTTGTCGAGACTGAGATGAGATGCTTTGATATGTGTTGTCTGCTCCATCCCGGCCTTCTCTTTGGTGGCTTCTGTGCTGCCCTGCCTCCTGTGTGTTCACTCCCCTTGGAGGCTGAACAGCATAGTGGTAAAGAGAAGGCGAAGGGCCTCAGTTTGAATCCTGCTCTGCAGTTCCGTACTTGTGTGACTTGGGCAAATTGCTTAACTTCTTTGTGACTCAGTTTCCTCATCCATAAAATGATGCTGCCATCAGTACTTAACCTTCTAGCACCAATGTGAGTATTAAATGAATTGATCCATGTAAAGCACTTAGGATAGTACTTACATGCAGCAAACAATAAACGGTAGCTAGGACTGTTGCTACTCCATTATTCCACTCTGCTCCATTATGGTTCCAGAGTGTTCTTCCTCTGTGACAGCCTGGGGCAATGGACCCTGCCCTTCCCACCAGGCACCCGACTCCCTGCCGCTGCTGCTGTAACCTTAGCAGGTTTCGTTCACCGCAGGAAGCCCCCTCTGCTTCTCCAGCAAAGGCCATCATGGTCCCTGGGGCTCCTCATCACATCTGAGTTCCTGCCCAGTAAAGCACCTTTCACCCTCACGCATCTACACACACAACTCAACTTTGTTCCCAGTGGGGAAAGAGATCCCTTTGTCCATTTTCATGCAGCTTCACAACATAAAATTGTGATTAGGCCATCTGGCTTTCACCCAAGAACTCTCAGATTAAGCAGATCACCCTGTCCTGGAGTTCATCTAGTTAAAGGTTCAAAAGTAAGCTGTCTACTTCTGATGCAGGACTGAGAGGGATTAAAAGCAAAGACCTGCGAGGCAGCAGGACCTAGATGCAAATGCAGGCTTCGCATTTCCTAGCTAAGCGACTTTGGAATCAAATAACACCTCGGAGTCCTGATATCCTCACTTATAAAATAGGAATATTAACACCTATCTTGCTTGTTATAAGGATTAAAGGTTTTAAGCCTTTGCAAAGCATCTTACCTGGCACATAGTAAGTGCTCAGTAAACTCTGACTCTTACTATTACTTTTGTCGGTCTGTCAGCTGCTATGAGCACATCATCCTCCAAGCTCTAACAGGTATTTCTGTGTCATTAAGGAGATGACTACAAACCAACCCCCAGTTAGGAGTATTCCTAATGTTTAAAAATACTGGAAAGATCTTGTTTTGGCTTTTTTTGGCTTCAGTAACTCAACCAAGTTGTTGCTGGTGATGACAGGTGATGTATAACATTAGAAGCCATCAGAGCAAAGTAGCAGCCAAACCATAGTCTCATTGTTTTTATTTCATTTGAAATGTTGGCTCTGTAGGCTGAAGGTGCCAATGGCAGGGCCACTAGCCAAGAATTTCCATTATCTCTGTTGGCCAGAGGAACTCAGTGCCATGGGCCACTGAGCTATTGCAGAAAGAGCCGTTTGAAGAGATTCTTCACTACTATAAGGTCCCCAGTCAATATGGTGATGGTACTGTCGGCCTTTTTCCATATTCTTTATAAAAATGTCATAGGCCGTGGAGCAGCTTTAGGCTTTTTTGATAGCTCTCTGAGGTACCCAGATGAGCTAGACGTGACAGTTCACAGCTGGCTTCCTCTGACACAGAATTTTACACGTATAGCGAGGTAACTCCTCTAGCAACACGGAAGAGGGGCAGAGACACCCCCAGATCTCTAAGGGGTTCTGTGCAAATGACAGCAGATTCATGACCGTGCCTGTCTGTGAAGGTAACCTTGAGGGTCCTTCTGTCCAATCTTAACTGCAGTGGTATTCTTACTCCTTCTCTGGGTATTCATTAGAAAATGTCAAGCCTTAGCTTTGCAAGATGGAAATTAACTCCCCTGGTCCCCAGTAGTCAAGGGCTCTTTGGGTTAGAATTCTAGCAGACTATTTGCCACACGTATTATCCTTCTTTTGTGTTACGTTCTCCGGCATCCCCACTGCCTGTATTATTACTCTGCTATGTCATATGTTCTCTTCTAATTTGATTTGAGACATTTTAAAAGATAGATTTCCATGAGATACTAACCAAACTAAACACAGGGAGAAGTTTAAAATAGATGTTCTGCAGGTCTCTGCTTGATTATTGAACAAAGATTATAAATAGGGGGGGGCAGAAAAGCTGCCCTCTGATGAAATAATCTCCCAGAATCTGCAGAGGTAGGACCCAAACAGGGGTTCTAGTTTTTCCATTCCCTTTCAATCAAATGTTCGTGGAGAGCCTTCTATCTCTTAATGCTGCTACTGCCCTAGCCTGCCCTCCCCACTCTGACATACCTCTGTCTGTGCCTGTCACGGCTCTCACTTGAAGAGTTCTGACTAATCTCAGCTTTGAGGAATTAAATGGAAGGATATAGAGACGCTCACAGACTCTGTGAAAAGGTCAGAGAATCAGACTCAGAACCCACACAGGGAACAAAGGGAGCTCACAGCCTGTATTCTCCTCTCACGTTCACAGCCTGGCTCAGGCACCGCCATCTCTGGGGACCACATGCCGTGGCTGGTACTCTTGCCCCTGCACGGTGGTTGCCAGCACCACCAAAATAAGCCCTAAACTGTCCAGACTTCTCTATGTCACTCATTCCAATATTCGAACTACCGTCGAAACACCCAGTTAGCCTCCTCCCAAACACACAGTGGCGACATCCCCAGAATACGGGTTGGGGATTCAGGTGATGGGCAGCCAAAATATAATAAATACTCACTTTCTCTTCCAACCTCCTCTACTTGCTCCCTTTCTCCCTTAAATCTGGTATAGAGCTGCTAGGTTTTCTTCCAAAAATATCTTTTGATCCTTACAGTATTATTATTCCCATTTCACAGGTGGGAAAACCAAGTGTCTTAGTCTGGGAAGCTATCATAAAATGGCGTACACCGAGTGGTTTAAACAACAAGCATTTATTTCTCACAGTTCTGGAGGCTGGGAAGTCCAAGATCAAAGTGCCAGAAGATTTGGTATCTAGTGAGGGCCCACTTCCTGGTTTGCAGTTGACCGTGTTCTTGCTGTATCCTCACAGGACAGAAAGAATTCTGGTCTCTTTTTCTTCTTCTAAGGGCATTAATCCCATCATGGGTGTTCTACTCAATGACCGCATCTAAACCTAATTACCTCCCAAAAGCCACACCTCCAATACTGTGACATTGGGGATTAGTGCTTCACTGGTTGGGGAGGGGGGTTGTTTTGGATTTTAGGGAGATACAAACATTCAGTTCATAGTACCAAGTCTCTGAGAGGTTAAGTGACTATGGAAGGTCATAGAAAATATTTATTACTTCAAGATTTTTTGCTTCATGAATGGGTTTTTAAACACTATTACCCATTTTGCTTTATTTTTTATTGTTGGTTTTTAAATTTTTGTTTTTGTTTTTGCCAATGGAACATTTTACATTTTTCTAATGAAATCTCACAAGAAATCTCAATATCTAAGGCAGAGCTGCACGGCTTGAAGAGTAAGAGAGAACAGAACGGCATCTGCCTGGCCTCACACTCCTCATTTCAAACACACAAAACACCACTGAGGTTTACAAACTACTGTTGTTTCCTCAGAAAGAGAGCTTGGCCGTTCCTGGTGCATTTCCTGTCAGTATCTCTCCAGCCCCAGGCTCAGGGACTGGAAATAGCTCTGAGTTTAAACAGAGAATTAACTATTCATACCCAAATTTATCCATGGCCATGGTCCAACATTTCTGTTCCATAGAACTCTCGTTCATCAGGATATTAATAAATGATAAATGAGAAAAATAAAAAAGGTTTTTGTTCATGTGAATTTATCTCAGCTAGCTAGATGGAAAGCAAACTTGTAAAAATTAAAAATATTTCTTACCTCTGAGGAAGAACTCTCAAAGAATACTGTGACTCTCCAAAGAAGAGGTTGAGTGTCTTGAATTTTCCAAACATTTGACCAGAGTCCTGTTTTTCAAATTGCATTTCTCAGGGCCAGTCTCTTGGAGTTTTTGGTTTCATCTTTAAATGCCTACTAACCATTTGGCTATCTTGGAAGCAGGATGAGTTGGTTCTTACCCAGCCCTTTTTGTTTGTTTGTTTGTTTGTTTAACACAAGGATTCTTGTAAAGCTTGAATATCCCAGAATAACTGCTAAATTCACCCAGGTGAGGTAGACCCCTATGGGTCCCTTATGTCTGAAGGATCTGCTTTATGCGGTATTTCTCTGGAAGGCAAGGGTGTAGACATGTGGCTCAGAAGCACGAAAAACCCTTGGCCTGGATACTCTCAAGACAGTAACAACAGTAATTACAACTCTCTGATTAAAAGAAGTCTATAAAGTTCGATTAGGAAAGGCAGTGAGGTGAAGGGAAATTTGCTTTCAGATTCACTCTTTTTAAATCCCGGTGATTATATGTTTACCCCTCAGGGGAAACGAAGGTGTCTCCAAAGGTCTGCTCCCAATGAAGGAGGGAACCTAAATTCTGGAGAAGAAATGATTTCGCTGGGTGGAAGGCATCTAGCTGCCCAGGGCTATTTATTCCAGGTAACAACCATGACTTCCCATTGCACTCTGTCCAAGTCAAATGGGTAGCCTGATTTATGCCCGTCTCACAGTCTCCTGTTGCCTTTTGCCTCAAATGAAATCTGCTTGCTCCGCCTGGAATCTACTGCCTTCCTCGATTGTGTCTTTATCTCACTGATTCACTTCTCACCTTGGATAAATCAGTTACCCAGTGTGAGCCTTGGGGTTTTAACAGGGGTTAGTAAAATTGGAGCAGTCCTAACTGTTCTGTTATTCTGAGCATTGTGGCAAGGATTACTTGTGTTGAGCAGGACCAAGAGTAGTCCACACTTGCAGCTTGTGTTAATTAGAAAAAGGCACCCCTCTGGAAGTATGCAGCCATCTGGTCAGACGTGGCTACTGGCACAGGCTAGATAGCAGCCCCTGGCACCCCATAGTCTGGTACAACCCGCACAGCGGCACACCTGGTATCAGTCGATGCAGAAGAAGTGTGTAGACTGCAAAGTGCTGTCATCAGGCGGTGTTGTAGAGCCAGCCGTTGGGAGCAAGACCACGGAGGATCAAGGCTCTTTGCTGGCTCTGCCATGACAGCTGTGTGACCTGGGCAAACCCAGTGACCTCTCTGAGCTCCCATGTCCTCATGTGTCAGATGAGGATGACAGCAACTAGGATTTGAAGCTTAGGTGAGATAATGCCTGAGAAGTACCCAGAGTACAGTAAGTACTCAATCAATGTTAGCCAGAACTATCATCATTTGTAAGGCATAAAAAGTGGACTTTCAGACATTATTGTCATTTTTAGTGTAACATAGATCCTATGTTCTAGCCAAATTAATCTTTTTCTTCTTGATAGAACAACAAACAGTTGTCAGCCTCTATGCCTTTCCCTATGCTGCCTCTCACTAGGAAGCAAGTCACCCTTTGCCAATCGAAAGTTCTCATTTTACCCCCTTGGCGCTTTCCAAATCGCCTACATTATTCTATAATATTTTTGGAGACTGGTTATTGGAACCAGTTAATATCTTATGTAACGCTAAGTCGAAAAAAAAGTCATGGTACAAAATTATATATTCATGACCTCAATTTTATCTTAAAAATAATTTTAAAAAATATGCACACAGGTAGTCCACTCTTTGCACAAGCTTGATATACGTGAATTTCAGTTACCATGTGTTAGTTAAGTAACAGAGGTATCTCAACCACGCCGTTTAAATTTCAGTTACCCCAGTATATTAACTGAGTAATTGCCTGAAGTAACACTTCACTGCTAGCAATTCAGTGCACAAATCACCATGTAAGTGACAGAGGCATACAGGATCAGTGACCAATCACGTCGCTTCTTTCCAAGTCTGCCCATCATTGGTCTCTATGCACCTGTCACTCTGCTCACATACAGACGGCAGAGTGTGTGACTGTGTTGCCTCGTCTTCCAGTGATAAACCCACACGGCATTTTAAAGAAATGGTTCATTGAAAGAGGGAACTGGTCAAAAATGATGGAAGTGCAGCAAGGAAATGAAAAGTGGAAGGGGGATTTTAATCAGTGGGAGTGGATTTATAGAAGAAATTGCTGCCCGTGGGTGTCGACACTGCCACAGTTGGTGAGACCCCTCCTATGGAGCCAGAGGAGCTTGGGGAAGGCAAAACTGACATAAATGAGGAAAGTGGTTGGGAAGAAAGGGGTGGAAATGTCCTAGAGGAAGTGGTGCTGGCAAAAAAAAATCCCACTTTACATTAAAGGAACTCTCCAAGTTATTTCACATGATTGAAAGTGCAGAGGATAAAATACCGGAAGCTGATCTAAACTGAGAAAAAGAGTATGACGATTTGCCAAGGCACAGAAGTGATTGCTCTGTATCGTAACTTACACAATGCAAAATAGACAAGCGCTACTCAGACTACTTCTGGTACTTTTTTTACAAAATAAAATAAAACACTTTCTTTTTCAATGTTTCTAATATTTTAAGTTACAGAGTACTGAATACGAATTTCACTATTCTCTATTTCCCTTCACATTTATTACCAACAATAAGAGAGTTTTTCATGTTTTGAAAAAAAATTTTAAAGGTCACAGTACAATTGGATTTTCCCCATTGATTATTAAAATGACTTTGCATGGTTTCAGTCATGCAAAGTGACAACTGCCTGTCCTATATCTACAGAGAAACAAATGACTAGATGAAAATACACCAAAAAGCATGGGCATTAGAATTATAACTGATTTTAACTCTCTCCTCTGCAATTTTCAATATTTTCAAATTGTTCTATAATTAGCACGTTACTTTTATAATCAGAGAAGAAATTGTTATTTACAATAAAAATTGGCTTAAAACTCACCTCCTTTGGGAGTATGGTTGGCCCTTTCTGTCCTGGGCTCAAGACCCCTCAACCAAGATATAATTAAGATGTCTTGTTGCTGATATATAGTTCTGTAAAGGCATTTGGATTATTGTCTGTGATTTCTTAGTTATATATAGACATTATATATAAAATGTTACCTTTCCTATCCCATGGAGCCCTGAATAGTGTTCTGTATATAAATAGGTGCTCAATAAATATTTCTAACCTCTCAAAACCCTGCCAGCAGTTGTGCTGGGGAAAATTACCCCACAAGCATCAAGGAACACATCAGATGATATTTGAACACATTTTAAGAAACTTCATAAAAAATTATGTGTTTCACTCATTTAATTATTTTGTGTGTGTGCATATAACCTTTTATTTATTTTTTATAATTTTATTATATTATGTTAGTCACCATACAGTACATCCCTAGTTTCTGATGTAATGTTCCATGATTCATTAGTTGCATATAACACCCAGTGCTCCATGCAATACGTGCCCTCCTTAATACCCATCACTGGCCTATCGCTCATTTAATTAAAAATTAAGTTTTTCCTCTTCAAACAGCACAATAGTTGAGAATCTACAGGTCTCTACATCATGATGGTTACATTTTGGGTTTCTATGGTAACTGTAATGCAGCCTCAGAATTTTGACACATTTCTTTGGATTATAGCAAATGGGGTTAAATTTTTTACTTATGTATATGTATAAAAGCAAAGTCGTGAGTTTATGGAAACCACAATTTCTATTTCTTAAACATTATTCATTAAAAATAAACACAATTTCTCACAAGTAATTTTTCAAATGGATGTCCTTTGTTCAAAAAATATGAAACGCAATGAAAGACAAGATCTGTGCGTTGCTGCTGGCAGCAGCTGATTTCTTTACAGATTCTCTCGCAGGTCAGCTCAGGCGCAGGGGCAGGAGCTCGGAGATTCTGGCCCAGGTGCCAGGGGTAAAATGCCATTTTTCTCACCAAGCTTGGTATACAGTGTGCTCTGTGGTTTTAACCTAGACCACCTTCTTATTTTTCTGGCCTCCTGAAGAATTGCTTCTCATTGCCTCGCCCTCAGCCTAGTGGGACATAACCGAGGCCTGGGTCACCACGCCTCCTCCTCCAGAAAGAGGTGACCTGGAGAACAGAGCAGGCAGAGGGCCTCTACCATGCTGCCAACAGCACTCAATTTCCCCACCTGACAAAGAGGAGGGTTTTGTCGTGTAGCCTCTAGCCCAGCCACAGAAAGACTCTGTCTTCCTTCCAAGACTTTATAACTCACCTTTTTCTGCAGCATGTGAACAAGCAAAAGCAGACGAATAAACTATAATTTCAAAACATACCTAGAGCCTTTTGCTCCCCCCCAACCCAGCCTTTTAAATAACCATTCCCCTCCTTAAAGGCTTATGATATTATACTGGTCACAATAGAGAAATGAATGCTGTTTGCAGAGTTATGTCAGTACCAGCTGACATAATTTCTGTGCCCCTCGATGGTTTTTCTTTAGGTCCCTCCCCTCAGGGAGACCATGGTCAGGACACAAATGGGCCACCAGACTGGACTGCCGCTATCCAACGGCAAATCCAGTGGATTCTCTTTGCTGCGCTGGAGCTTGTGTGGCCGCATCCCCAAAGGGAATAAGCCATTTCAACCCTGACTCCCACTTCTGGATACCAGAACACTTTTTTGATATTTTAAGTACAAAATTGAAGATGGCAATTTGAAATATGTTTGATATACATATACGAAGCCCACCTCTCCCTTGCTGCAAAATTTCCATTCCTCCTTCCCAAGAATAGAATCCCCATTCTTTCTGAACCCAAGATAGGGCCAAATGGCTTGGTGTACATAGGTGTACTTTTGGGGACAGCAAAGCAGGGTGTGTGAAATGGAAACACCAGAATGAAATTATTGATGGAAACTAGATGAACTCCAGGCATTTCTTATACTGTGTCCAGAGACTTGCTAAGAACAGGAAGTAAGTCCATGTTTCAATCATCTTCCAAAGCAGAAATGCCATTACACTCTACACTCGGAAATGGGAAACAGGGCGGGAAGGGTCTCTGCTATTTACAGGTAGCAGGACTTTGGTTATTTCGCTGTTAAGCAAAAGCAGGATTGACTGCTTTGCATTTTCACTCCTTCCTTTGGAGAAGGTGTTGTCAGGGAAACTGCTCAAGCTCGTGCAGAAGAGAAGGAGCTGAATGATAGATTGTTGGGCTAGTTCTGGATAATCCGGCCTCAGCAGAGGAGGGAGGGAACCCTGAACTCTGTTGGAAACTGAAAGAGGGGGTTTGGGGTATTCTTGAATCCTCTGTATCCTCCATACCCCCCCCCCCAGATACCCAGAGTTCACATGGACCAGTGGACCAGGGTTTTTGGAATAGGCAGCCTAGATAGACGCTTATAAAATAGGATTGGAGAGTGTCTGAAAGACCTCTCTTCCAAAGCTACCTCGATCCTCTTACTCTGAAATTCTGCCTTTTCAGGTTTGAGTTTTAAGCTCAGGCATTATTGCCAGAGATTCTTTTGAACTCACATTTGTTCCCTGGAAATATATGTTATTAGCTCTGATTTCTCATAACAGAGACTGGGGGACAGGATGCTCTGCAATAATGGAACATGAGACTGGTCAAGTTTGATTATATGAAAAAGGATGAGAACAAAACTTCCAGGGTGAACAGAACTATGGGAGTATCTTAAACAGTGTGAAGAGCCACCCCTGCACTACAGTGTCAGGAAGAAAAGGAATATTTAGGGGGGAGAACACAGGTGAACCCTGAGAGCGTCAAATCCAGCTGTCACATCACGGAAGGCAAGAGGAAGGCCCTCTGTCTTGTGGAAAAGGCAGTGAATCAGGGTGTGCTGAAAATAATATTGCAGATCAAGTACTTGCTGTGGAATAGAAAACACCAACTTTTCCATTTGGTTTGGACTATGGTTCATTAACATTTTCAGTAAAGAGTTGCTTTCCTTCAAGTCTCAGGCAAATAAGGGTCTTCAACATTCTGATTTTCTCTTAATACTAAAATATTGCCAATAATTAATTCTTGGTATCAGAATGTGAATGGAACATGAGTTCCACAATCTTGAATTTATAATTCCTCCTTTTTAGAGTTTGCAGAGGTTTATATGTACTTTGGTTTGGACTTGTGAAAATGTTTTACTTCTGCCAGTGTGGAAATCATCGCTACCCGCTGTTTTCTGGAGCCGTGAGATATAAGTCTTGCCGCTTGCAGAACTAATGTTCTTACAGATGTTCCTCTCTTCCCTTTTGATTAAAAAGCGGCAACAGCGAGAGAAAAGGCCTGGGATTGAGAGTTGCCATTATTTTTATGTCTTCTTTTGTCACAGTAATTCTCTGCCCAGGCTTCACATCAGACTGAACTATGCAGCTTTTTAAACTGTGGAATTTTCAGGGGGAGAGCCCAGCGTGGGGGGGGGGGGGGTGTGCGCGCGCACACACACACACACACACACACACACACACGATTAAATTCTGCAGGGAATCTGATGCATAGCCAGCATCAGGAACTCTCCCTTTATTGATTTCAGTGAATATCTGCAAACAGTTTAAGTCTGGGCTTGGGAGGTAATTTAAACCTGTCTTTCAAACTAATACTTACCACCTAAGATCCTGCCAAACAATAGATGAAAATATTTTGCGTGTACTCCTCCGTCTGCCTCATTGTTTCTCCCGTCGCTTGCATGGAAATTAGGACGTAGACTCCTGCATAAATTACCATGCGGCCGAAGGTGCCAAGTGTCCTCGCTAATGACTTTTTAAATACACCGCGTTACACAAGAGCGGGATTGTGTTGCCGCGTGCGGGTGGTGGCCTGGACTGTGGCTGAGCCCCAAGGCTCACGGGGAAGCAGGGACGCCTCTGTGGCCTGTGGACACGGCTTGCTGTGGGGGCACGTTGGTGGAGGAGAGAGGCATCCTGAGCAGAGCCCCGCTGCCCTGGTTCAAAAGTTCACGGGCCAGAAAGGGCGGTGGGGGAGCGGAGGCCGGCCAGTCGCGCCCTTTTCCACACGGGAGAAGGAAGAAGGATGCCGAGACGCGGTGTGGCTCCCTGTCCGCGGGCAAGGCCGCGCCCGGCCTGTGTACTCGCGGTCCTCGCATTTCTTGCTCTGATGGGGCGGACTTAGGCACTGCACAAAAAAAATGCATGGCATTTGATGGACATGTCACTATTCCTTTTAGAAATATGCATTTACCATATCCAATGAATCTAATTGCAATTTGTAACATAGGGCCTTCATTCGTGAGGTAACATAACGTCTCTGCACATATTCATTCAGGCATTTTTCTAGCACATGATAAATACGGCAACGGCTGTCGTGACTCTGTGCCGAGGCGTGAGCTAGCTGATGTGGGAGCGCAGAGGTAAACCAGACATGCATCGTACCATGGAGGGCCTGCCTTACGCTTTTAAGGGTACACGGGGCACGTAAATCATTAGGATACGGGGTAGAACACGGCACCTGCTGCAGAGGACAATTAAAGTTCTCTGCGTTTTCAGGATGGGGAGACTGACTCCAGCTGCGGGCAATTAGGAGAGGCTCTCCGGAGGCCGTAGCATGTGCCCCGGGCCATGAGGGATAGGGAGGATTTGGACAATACCGAGGTTTGGAGGGGATGGCTTTCCAGGCAAAGGGAATGGGGTGAGCAGGGCACCAGACAGAAGACCTAGTGTGTATACAGCAAGTCTGGTGAGAACGTGGAATGAGCAAAGTGAAAGGGCACCTCGGACACCTTCTAGAGGGCCATCTTGGGTCGGTTACTAAACCTCTCTGAGCCCGCATTTCCTCATCTGTAAAAATGGGAATAATAATAGTACCTACTTCACAAGGCTGTGTGAGAAACAAATGAGTTAGTATATGCATAATGCTTAGCACATTCTGCGGTACATAGTAAGTGCTCTTTAAGTATTAGATCTGAGTTATTATGAATGAAAAGGGTGAAGAGATTCCAAGACCAGATGAGCTCTAAGATCCTTCCAATTCTAGGGACCCAGCATGCAAACTCACAGTGAGTTTTGAGTGGTCTCTGAGGGAGGAGGCCAGCTTCCCACTAAACCTGGGGAGAATTTTGGAAAACAGTGAGAAGGAGGCAGGGGCTTGGAAACAAAGAAGGCTCTGAAAACAGAGGGCCGCTGCCCCTAACTTTTACTGTTAATATTAATATGGAGTTTGAAGAAAAGGGGAAAAAGCCCTTTTATATCATTTCCTTCTCTCCCAGTGGAAAATTCCCTATTTTGAATTTCCTTCAGCTCTTCTTTTGTGCCTACTTTGCCCAATAAAGGATTTTTTTTAAAAAAAAAAAAGGGAGTGAGACAAAAACAGCTTTGCCGTAGAGAGGAGAAAAAACAAAACAAAACAACCAAACCCAAACAAAAAGAAAAATTAAAGTTATAATCTGTAGTCACAGACACAAAGTGGCGCTAGGAGCTGAACCTTTATTCGTCGCCTTCATGCTGACCACAGAAGCATGTGGGGTGTGAGAACTAATGAAACAGGCTGTCAGGCTGGGGGGCGTAGGGCAGTCTCACCGGCTTGTTGTCACATCTCATTGCATTTCTTTTTTTTTTTTTTAATTATATTATGTTAGTTCCCCATACAGTACATCCCTGGTTTCTGATGTAATGTTCCATGATTCATTACTTGCATATAACACCCAGTGCTCCATGCAATACGTGCCCTCCTTGCATTTCTAAGGCAGGCAAAGTTCCCTCAGTCAGTCTTGGTCTTTTTTCTTCAAGGTTGGTAGTCAGGTTCTGAATGAGAAGTGACCGCCCAGGCAAAATTCCCTCTGTTAAATGCGGAAACAAGCTTGGCCTTGAAACCCTCCTATGTCTCTGCGCCTGGCTCCCTTTGGAGTCTAGTCCCCTCTTGGAGTGACGACCAGGTCCTCAGGCTTTGGAGAGGCAGGCAGGAGTCATAGTGGTGTCCGTGTCAGCTCCCTCTGGCCAGCCCAATCTCCAACCATCACACAGATTCCCAACTGTTCTCATCTGGGAAAAAAAAAAAAGTCAGAAGACTGGAAATCACAAATCTGAAAGCCCCTGTGCTTTATAAATTCAAGGTGACATTGATACCATTCTAATTTATAAAAATTACAGCACTCTCAATTTTTCTCCAGAAAAGGTATAAACAAGAAGACAGTTTGGTTGTATTTTATCCCTTTTCTTAGCTCAGGCTCTCCTTTGAATTGCCAAAGGGAATGAGTTACTTGAACACAGACACAGAATTATTATAGTGGATTGCAAAAGAAGATATGCCGAAGCTCAGGGGCTTAATTTTTTGCTTCATTCAGTAACATATTTCAGAAGAGCACCAGTAATTGGGACATAATTTATTTATCAACAGGGATCCAGACTACTCCCTTACAGTTGACTTCTGAAATCCATTTGACTTTTGCGGAATGCTATATGCAAGGTGAGAGAGGCTAGAAACAGATGGAGAATTACAATTACCGAAGGGAGAAGAGTTCGCCTTGGGTATCTAACCACGCTGGCAACTGGCCACCAAACTCTGGGTCTTTCTTCGCAGTCCCTGACACATCCATTTGTGAAGGAGGTTAATAATAGCATCATACCTACACCCACACAGTTACAGCTAAATAACAATTTCCTTGATAAGCCTTTATTTTTTTGCAATTTAGAATTTAAGACCGCAATTTTATCTACACCATCGAAGCCCAGAATTTATTTTTGGCTTTCTCAAAGAAAGTTGCACCCATTTAACTTTGCCTGACAATATAAGAGAAAAATGTTTTTAAAAATACAGATTTTAATTAGCTAGGCAATTTGCTTCTCTCTGAACCATCAAAACCTGGCCATTGCCAAAGGCAAGGAGCCAGATGAAGAGCCGCGGTCAGATACAGAAGGCAATGTCAGGGGCTTGCAGCCGGGCCCTGGGTTAGTAATGTGCATATTATTTTAATGACCTATTAGCAGTTGTCACTGAAATGAAAATTGTGTGATAAACGAAGGATATTTGGACAGCAAGTTTTAGGACCTAGAAGGAAGGTATATTTTTCACCATTAACTTTCGGAAGCAGTGTGAGGGCCAGATGTTGACCTTCGAGCTGCCTCTCCTCTTAGCCCCGGGGCTTCCCCTGGCATTTCCTAGGGAGACCCCTCTTCTGGTCTCCTCTGTGCGAGGTAGAGCTGAGTTCCAGCTTTTGGACCTCTGACCCCGGTTAGGTGGATAGCAAGCCAACATGACTGCAAGGGGGAACGCGCTGGCTTCTAGCCCCTAGGTCTAAGCTTGTATTTGTTTTGGGAGGCCACCTTTTTGTTCCACTTTTCTGTGATGTCTTTGAGGAGGCTTTCACTGCCCTGGAGTTTCAGACGTGTCTCAGGAAAGACGATTCTTGTGACTTCACTCTGGGTAACCTACCTTCCCCCACCTCCTTAGTAAGAGGAGACTTCTGCAGAAAATGTTCTCGCGTCAATACATGTTGCTCTATTTCCCTTTGCTTGTCCAGTGGTTGCTTAGAGCTGGTGGTGAAACTCCCAGTCTGAGTCACTGAAAGACTCATGAAGGCATTTTGTCTGGCGATTTACAAATATCTAGAGATTTAGTGGAAGACTCAAGAACTGCCTCTAAGCTTGGGTTCCTGCTTAATAAAAACAAAATTTTCTTTAATTGCCTCTACATGCAAAAACCATAAAGGACTCTGGGTAACAGCCTTGAGCCACTGAAGATGTACAGCCATTATCCATCTGCAAAAGGCAAAAAGTAAGGATCTGTGTCCACCAATATACAAGGAAATGCCTCCAAATGCCTAGGCTTGGTGTCACTGGACAACTATAGTCTCCATCATAGCTTAGCAATTTGATTTATCTATCAGTTTGACAGTTAATAGCCTCTGATTTGAATTTTTAATTTTCTTTGTGATGCCTCCCCCATTAGATTGTAAGCACCCAGTAGACTAGTCATCAGAACCTCCTTGGCAGGCCTCGTAACACCAAAATCAACTTTCTCTCTCTTTTTTGTTTTTTCCAAAATCAACTTTCTGAATGAAGAACCAAATATCCTACTACTCAAAACATCTTCCTCAGCTTCCAGTTCGCTACATCTGTACATTTTCTTTTAAATGGGAATTCCCGGGAGGAGGATTGATCCCTGACAATCACTCCTTAATGGGAATTACTTTGGTCAGATAATCAGATACTCCCAGAAAGGAATTGACTGAGGAAAACGGAAGTAACTTTTGAACAGCCAACCCATAAAGGAAGGACTTTGGGGCAACCAGATATGTGTGGGCGTGTGTGTGTGTGTGTGTGTGTGTGTGTGTGTGTGAATATCCAGGAGAAGGCAGGGTTGGAAAGCAAATCCTCACTGATTCCATAAATTGGTCTGTGGATCTGATGTCTTGCTCTAAGTATGAATGGGTGATTTGGAGCAAGAGTGGGTGAAATAGAGCACTGCCGCATTTTTTGTGTCGTTCACAGGCGAAGGGTAGTTTTTACATGTTTAAATGTTTGATTGTTTGTTTGTTTGTTTGTTTGTTTTAAAAAGGAAGAATACTATTTTATGACTCATGGAAATTATGCAAAATCTAGATTTCAGTTTCTATAAATAGTTTGGTCAGCACATAGCCATGCTGTTTTATTTATGTATCATGTGTGGCTTCTTTTGTGCTCTAATGACCCAGTTGACTAATTGCAACAGAGACCATAGGGCATGCAAAGCTAAAATATTTACCACCTGCCCTGGGAAGCAAAGTCTCTCAACCCTTGACTTCGATCAAATTTTCTTATTCTGTGTTTTTGTTGTTGTTGTTGTTTTTGAGCTTTAATACTTTTAGGTGAAAACCCTTTCACCATTCAGAAAATGAGTGAGCACCATTTCTTCCCTTTCAGGCCTAACGGTTTGTTATTGGTTAAAGTGTGGCACAGCTAGCTACACAACCAAATGCTATAGACTGCTTTATTGGCATTGAACTGTGTCCAGTATTAATTCTTTGTGCAGCATAAACCCAGAAGAAATGTTCCAATCAAAAATACCTTCAAAGACCCATTCCATAATTTAGACATGCTGTATCGGAGTGGTGGAGTTACAAATGATTTTTTTCCTTATTTTTAATTCTCTGTCTTTCCAAAATGGTTTTTAGTGAATAAATGTTCCTTTTATGAAAAGGAAAATATATAATAACAAAAAAAAACTCTTTGTCCTTGATTGATCGAAAAATAGAACAAAATTATAATTCATTAGGTATTTTTTATTCTTTCCTAAGGAAAAAAGGAGGAATTTTCCTGGAGATAGCGGAACAGGGGCCTTGTCGCACGGCTCACTGGGGTTCGGAAACCAGCCTGCCAGTCCCTGGTTCTGTAATCTCTCTCTCACCCTGTTTTCCAAGTTCTCCAGTAAGGAAAGAAAACATCCTCTCAGGGCTTTTTCAAACATTAAATAAAATAATGCATTGAAAATAACCAACAACCCATGTGCTGATAGGCACATAAGCAATAAAAAAAACTGTCAGTTTCCAGCCTATTTTATGAAGAAGATTTGCCATAAAGACGTCCTATGTTCTGCAGCAATTTCTCTTGTGCAAAGAGGTCCGTGAGTGAAATGTGAGGAATGAGGAGCAGGGGAAGGTGGGTGAGTGGACAGGAGGGTAGCGGGGGACGAGAATGCCACCCATCCTGAGGACAGGCGAAGAGGAGTGGTTCAGAAGAGGCTCAGGTTTTGTTGTTGGTCAGCAAGCTTCCATTGCTCCCCAGAGTAGTTGGGGACAGCTAGATGGCTGGTGGGAGGGGGCGGGGTGTGGGCAGATGTGTATCTATGTGACGGTGTGGGCCTTGGAGGAAAATTCTTCCAGCAGTTCACGGTTTAGCTCAGCCGTTCAGAGTGAGAGGGGCCGGGCCTCCCAAGATGCTAAGCATGGCTCCAGAGTGAGCGTGTCCTATGGGTTTCGAGAGATGGTTTTGGGGAGAGGCACTGGGCACTGGGTGCTTCTGTAGCACTCCAAGGAGTGCTTGCACACTCAGGGTTAGCAAGAAGAAAGATTATTACTAAAATACTGTTCAATTAGCCATGTTTTGACAAAATGATTGGGCCAGGAGTAAAAACAGTCACTCAAAAATCTAATGCTAAGTTAGGGGACCAGATGCTCAATGCTTAAGAGAATGGGAAGAGGCGAAGAGAGGATTCTATGGCCCATTGTATTTCTTTCACTGAACACCAAGGAGCAACCCTTGGGTAGGATAATGCAGAGTGGGAATTCTACAGAGGGTCTTATTCTCCTCGTGCTCCTTGTTCTTGTTTCCAGGGAATATACTGCTCTGAACGTTCATTTCCACCTTTACTCTTTCCCAGGCTCTTTCCATCTCTATACATGTCAACCTTCTGGGCTATTGCTCACTATTAACACTGGCATGTGAATACGGTTTAGTCCTTGAAATTGGATCTTTGAAGTGCCAGTGGCCTATATGAACTGCCATCTCAAGACACATGAGGGGCAAAACAAAACAAAACCAGCCGAAAACACAACCATCTCTTCATAAAGCTTGCTACATCTCCATCCCTGCCCTGCCTTACCTTGCCACCATCTAATGCATTATACAGTCATTACCTTTTCTATGCCGTTTACTTCTCTTCAGGTTTCTTTACATGTATTTGCATTATGCTATTTATTCCAGTTTTAGGGTAGGTTTGCACAAGCAGGCCTTTGCAGCATCCAATAGGAGAAATAAATCACTCTCTCTCTTAATGTGTTTTTGCCTGAAGTATTTAGAGTCTGTATAATTACATTGCTCGTGTCTTACCCCAAAACATATATGTTCTATTTAAATATATATTTTCTCTCTGAATCTCTTGAGAATGCAGAGAGAGACTATATATCCTATCATAAAAGGCACCCTGGTGAGACACCATACCCTCGTGTGCAGGAAAGGTCTCAGTAGACCGAGACTTGTACAAGATTTACTCCCTCTTTAGGATCTGGAAGAAGCCTCTTTCTATGGTGAGGCCCCCTCTATAGTTAGAGGTACCATGTGGACCTTGCGAGGATTAGTACTATGATGTGGGTTATGTTATGCATTTTGAGACATATTGAAAAGGAGGGCACCTAGAATCACCAAATAGTTTATTCATCTATAAGGGGAATTAAAGTGGGTATGTTGCAAGGAGCTAGAACTTCTGAGTCCCAGAACTTGTGTCCTTCCCACTGCTGAAGCTGGCTATTCTGAGCTACTCTAGAGTGCCTGTTAATTACCCAGTTTCCACACCGCTGTTTCCAGACGGTCGGAGAAACCTGTGTCTTCAGTGAAAATTAGTGATAGAGCCAGAAGTGAGGTGGGTCAGCCTCCAGAGGCTAGGGAAAGCATGTTCCCTCTGGGGTAGGGTAAGGACCATCCTCTACCACTGCCTTGCATCAGTGAAGTGGCTGGAAGTCCTCTGTGGAGAGTCAAGAGTGTGATATTAGATCTTTAAGCACCTCAAAACACCCCCTTGGGCTTCTGGTTTGGGGAAGAAGGATCATCCCCTTCCACAGACATATTCATACTCACATACACACAGACGCTCATGCACTCAGTAAAACATATAAACATTCACAGGTGCTTATGCCCACATATGCATACCCTTACAAAACCCATACATACACACGGGCAGTCACACAACCAAACACACACATATACACACATGCACACACCAGCTGGCACTGTGCGGGTCCTTTCCAAAGAACTATTTCTAGCCCCTAGCCCTTTCCCATGACCTCTGTGGTGGGAAATGATACACTGGCCTGGAGTTAATATCTAGGTGACTTCTGGCTCTCCTGGACTCAGTCCATAATTATTCCTACCCCTATAGCTTTAAGATTGAATCTCTGAGACCAGTGCTGCAACATGGGGAGGCTGAAGTTCGGAGGGGGGTGCAGAAGAAGGGCATGACTCCCTTTCTTAATCTATGAAACGGTCAGAGCAAAGGAGCTCTTCTTCTCTTCCGGCTTAGAACAAACTATGAAACTATTAATGTTTAGTAGGCACCTTGTGGTGGAACGTGTATTATGCATCCACTTGAAAATCGAGGGCGCACCTGGGCGCTCATCCACCATGACAGTCGAAGAAGGAATTGACACTGATCCTGAAGCACTAATTTTAATCTCGACTGACCACAGGGTTCATCTCTCACTTTCTTGTTTTCCTTATAAATCTTACTATCTTTATTTATTTTACTATTTTTCATTACCCATTAATCCACGATTATTGTAGAATTGTGGAACATTTCAAAAAGACACGTCAAGCTAAGGTCTCTCTCACGTACGGCCCCCACCACCGTCAGCGGGTAGTGAATGGTCTTCCAGACTGCAGACTGTCTGGACTGAATCTTTTCCTGTCATAAATGGCCTCTATTCTCTTACAACGCGCCATTTTCCCCCACTTAGTCATATGTCTTAAAGGGCTTTTTATTCAGTGATTTTTTAATATGCAACAAGCCCGTGAACTTCAAGGGGGTGCCCTTTCCCCATTTCTGCCAAGTGCCACGCTGTGCTTGCGGTTCTGTCCCAGACTCCTGATTCTGGGCTCCTGCCTTTTCCCATCTTTCAGTGACAGCACTCACTTTGCAGCATCCCTGGGCTCCCGCCTGTCTGCTGTGGCCTCGTGAAGGAAGCAGAGTCGTCTTACTGTAATTATTTGAGGTTCTGGGCAGTTTTCTGTGCATCAAATCCAGTAACACAAAACAGAAGAAAACCATTATGCCCCAAACCCAGCTATTTACTCTCTCCCACACAGCGTTTTCTGGGAAAGGGAGACTGTAGTAATCTGGGAAAGGGATCGGCTGCGATCCTCAGTTGGGTCCTAGAGCTGTGAGATGCAGCGAGCACGCTGGGCCCCCAGCAGGGCTGTCCCAGGCGAAAGGGAACTCTTACCAGGAAGGCTAGCCTAGCGGTTCAGCGACACAGACGTGATCAGACTTCCCCCTCGAATCCCGGCTCCACCGCCAGCTCTAGAAGCTTGGGTCAGATACTTGCTATCTGTACACCTTATCCTTTTCATCTAGAACATGGATGTAGTAAAAATTACGGCTGTTTTGTGAGGGTTTTGTGAAGCTTAGGGGGGAGAGTTCATGAAAAGTCCTTAGCACAGCCCTTGGCACGCAGTAATTCCTCACGAAATGTTAAGTGCTGAGCGAGCTTTCCCTCCCCTTCCATCTCTTAGAATTCTTCTTGGTGGTTCCACCCGCTTCTGTCTGTGTCTGCCCAGATAGTCACCCTTTCTCTGTTCAGGCAAGCTTACAAGAGCTGGTCCCCTGTCAGCCAGGCCTGGCCTGGCCCTTCCCCGGGGGTTGCTCCCCGGGATTCGCCCTCACTCACCCTTTCCACAAACCTCAGAGCTGGCTACTCCAGAGTTCCCTCTCAGCCCCATGTCCAGTGAAGCTCACCTCCGCTCATTTATGCATTTGTTGTTCATTCTTTGAGGACATGCGTATGTTAGCATCTCTTAGGTGCCAAGCACTGTGATAGTTGGTAGAGGTAGAGACAGTCCCAGTTCTGAGAGAAGCCCAGTGTTTTGGGGGCTAGAGAGCGGGAAATTGGCTGCACGGTGCGTGGTGACAAATACGTGCTCTGGGGAGAAGGCTTGTCCAGGACGCCCCAAGGAGGGCCGTGCACACCAGCCTTGCAGCCGATACTCTACTTTCTGGGAGATTTCTCCAACTCTTTCTCTTCCAAACCTCCCATTGATTGTTTGATGTCTTTTTATGTTTTCAATGACCAAGTCTTCTCTCTTTTTGTTCTGATTACTCTTTTTTCCTAGGGGTTCTTAAAAAGAATATAGGAGTCAGCCAGACATGGACGTTTGGACAAGGATAGAGTCCAACAACTGGGACAGGAACCTGGTTCTGAATGTCCCAGCCTCTCAGGGTCAGGTTCTCTGTAAGATCCAAGGAGACAGTTGGCCAGGCTGATAAAGCAGTCATTCATTCCTTTCTTCGTTGCATCAAAATGAGCAGTGATCTGCTGTTGCAGATTATGGTTTGGGGGGGTGAGAGGCATGGTCTGTACTTTCAAGATTTCACTAACCTGTGGAAGGAACCAGCACGCGAACAATGACAACACCAAGGGGGAAGCTCTGCATATGTCGGTGTATGGATTGCTCAGGAAACCATTGAGGAAGAAACTGGGAAGGAGGCAGGAGAAGGGGGCACAGCAGAAGAGATGATTTTATTGCTGAGTCTTAAAGGATAAGAGGTAATTCCCAGGCAGGGAAGGGGCCAAGGAAGTTGCAAAGGGGGAATGGTGTTCCTGGCAGAGAGAAAGGCATGTATTAAATCCAAGAGGTATTAAAGGGCTTATGGCCTGTTTGAGACCAGTGAGAAATTCTGTGACTGGAGCTTCATTTGCTGAGCTGGGGAGGCTGGGAAGAGGGCACGGGCAGGAGATGGGACACCACAGAGGTCAGTCTGGGCTGGGCAGGACCTTGTCTATCATGTTAAGAATTAGGGCTCTAGGCTGGAGGTTCTTAAACACTTTTCCATGGACCCTTTGGAAAATATGATGAAAATTATGAACCTTCTCATCCCCCAAGGTGCACAGACACACAGTTTCAGGATTGAACGGATCTGAAGCCCATTCCTGTTCCTGGAGTTCGGCGGTGGGGAAGCCCCAGAAAGTTTTAAGCAGAAATGTCATGTTGAGATGGAGGATTGAGTTCCAGCTCTTCCACAGCTGCTTGTGGCTGTGGTGACAGCTCTGTGCCGGCTGCCCCTCCCTGCAGCCCACCTTGGAGTTCAGTGGCAAGGAGGTGACAGTTCTGGGCGAGCTCTGACATGTCCTCACATTGGCAGTTGTGCCTCCTGTGACTTACACACAGGCTTAGTCAGTCCCAGGGCAGCTCCCTAACCTACAGACCTGGGGCTGAGGGATGTCAATGCCCCAAATGTCTCAGCCCCCCTTTTTCCGGGTTACTGTCCCTCCAACCACTTTCTGTGTTCCAAGAAATTTTAAAATCTCTCATAAGCCAATACCCCCATCCCATGCTCTTTTTATACCTTTAAAAAAGAAATCTTTCATGTGTAGTGGCTATCAAGAGGAAAAAGAAGTAAATGTCCTCAGTTGGCAGTTACCAGCAAGACATCATCTATCTGTTCGATTTTTTTTTTTTTGGTATTACTTAAGCATGAAGTTTTCAATATAAAATTAAAATAAAGTCTAAAATTTTAGACAAATTTTAAGTTGGGGTTGAGTATTGAAAGAAATTAGAACCAGAAGGGTTAAAATCCCTAAAACTGGGATTAAAGATTGAAGAATTTAAAAATCACTTTTTTTAAAAGATTTTTTAATTTATTTATTTGACAGAGATAGACAGCCAGTGAGAGAGGGAACACAAGCAGGGGGAGTGGGAGAGGAAGAAGCAGCCTCCCAGCGGAGGAGCCCGATGTGGGGCTAGATCCCAGAACGCCGGGATCACGCCCTGAGCCGAAGGCAGACGCCCAACGACTGAGCCACCCAGGCGCCCCTAAAAATCACTTTTAATTGACCAAGTGTAATGCCATGTGCCCAGTGTTCCATTATAACATTCTCTAGAAAAGTCAAGATATTCAGAATATGTGCTATAATCCTAGTTTATGTAAAAAGGGGAAATAATGCTGAGTCTTAGTTTTGAAAAGGTGTGTGCTCCTCTTGGTCCCAGGGTTAAAAATAGTTAAACCCTCTGCAGGACTAGGAGACCAAACTCTTCCAAGTTAACTCAGGTGTTTGTTTTTTAAGTGGTCAATTCACTGAATAGAAAATTAGGAAAAACAGTTCATGGCTATGACCTTGACTTTCCCACCGACCTATGGTTGTGGCTTTGGGTAGATAGCGTCAGAGTCCCAAAATCCACTGGCTTGCTTAAATACAGGCATATAGGAGACATTGGATTTGGGGCTTGAAGGTGGGAGAATGTGCCAAGACAAATACAATTATTGAGAAGAAATCAAGTAGTCTTTTATTGCTTCTTGGCACGGTGATACAGGAAACCCACATTTTGTGGTCTCTGAGCAGGGTCTCCAGAGAAAATCATGGCCAGGAATCTCTTGGGAGAAGTGGAAAGGGAGGAGGACTCTGTCGAGGCACAGAAAGGAAAACACAAATGGGAAATAAAGAAATTTTTTAATTTAAATTTTCCTGAAAGTATCATGAGGTTTTGTTTTGTTTCCATTGTTGTTGCTCTATTTTCTTCTGGTTGGTCTTGTTTTACCAGAATTTCCCACAGAAATTTATAGAATGCCTTATAAAAAGAACTCCCGGACTGAAGAGACAGGGCTACTGAACTCTCTTGTCACTTTGTGGCGGGGTCTCAGTTCTTCCTTCTACGGCTTTTGAGTACATTGAAACCATCAGGGCAATGTTTACAGAGACCGATGCTTGCCCACCTCCCCTCCCCCACTTCAGATTCTGATTTAATCTCAAGTGTGACCTGGACATCAGGATTCTGAAGATCTTCCCGAGAGATTCTAAAGTGCAGCCAAGATTGACAACCACTGTTTGTAGTCACTACTTCTCCGGTATTCATGTGCACACAAGTCACCTGGGGATGTCGTTAAAATACAGATTTGAACTCAGTAGGTCTGGAGTGGGGCTCCAGTCTGCACTGATAACAAGCTCCCAGGTGATGCAGGTACCGCTGGTCTGAAGACCACACGTTGAGAAACAACAGACTAGAGATCTCTCAGGTCCTTTTGTGCTGTTAATGCTATCATTCTATGACATTGCTGGACTTCATGCCTTTAAATATCATTTCATTAGGACTCAAACAACTGAGAGTAATAATGAAGGAATGTTTAATATCATGATGGAAAACGGAAAAAAAGTGACATAAAATTTCATACAATCAAAAATACATCAAACAAATAAAAATGCATAGAAAAACTGGGAGGAATTATAACAAATGTTAATAGTGATCTTCGTGATGATATTTTTTCTTCTATTTATTTTTTTATAGTTTTTGAATATTCCATAATGAACACCGGTTACTTTCTTTCTTTTTTTTTTTTTTAAGATTTTATTTATTTATTCAACAGAGATAGAGACAGCCAGCGAGAGAGGGAACACAAGCAAGGGGAGTGGGAGAGGAAGAAACAGGCTCATAGCGGAGGAGCCTGATGTGGGGCTCGATCCCATAACGCCGGGATCACGCCCTGAGCCGAAGGCAGACGCTTAACCACTGTGCCACCCAGGCGCCCCCCACCAGTTACTTTCATAAAGAACAAAATAGTTTCAAAAGAAATGCCTAAACATCAGGAATGCTCTGAAATACTAGAGTGCATTAAACATTTTCATATATCTAATTCTATGTTTATATCTGCCCTTATTTTATATTTTTTTCCAAATTTATTAAAATACAATTGACATGTAACATTGTGTAAGCTGAAGGTAGCCAACATGATGATTTGATACACATCTATATATTGAAAAAGGTTACCACAATAAAGGTAGTTTATCCATCATCTCTTATAATGACCTATTTATTTATTTATTTATTGTGATGACACCATTTAAGATCTACTCTTTAAAACTTTCAATTATATAGTACAGTATTGTTAACAGTAGTCCCCATGCTGTACAATAATTCCCCAGAAATTATTCATTTTATAACTATCAATTTGTTTATAATTTTTTAAAAGATTTTATTTATTTATTTGACAGAGACAGCCAGCGAGAGAGGGAACACAAGCAGGGGGAGTGGGAGAGGGAGAGGGAGAAGCAGGCTTCCCGCTGAGCAGGGAGCCCAATGCGGGACTCAATCCCAGGATCCTGGCATCATGACCTGAGCCGAAGGCAGACACTTAACGACTGAGCCATCCAGGCGCCCTGAGACCAACATCTCCCCATTTTCCCCACCACCCAGCTACTGGCAATTACCATTCTTCTCTCTGCTTCTATTTGTTCAGCTTTTTTAATTCCATATATAAATGTGATCATATAGTATTTGTCCTTTTCTGACTTATTTCATGTAGTATGGTGCCCTCAGGGTCCATCTGTATTGTTGCAAATGGCAGGATTTCCTTCCTTTTTTATGGCTGAATGATATTCCATTGTATATATCACATTTTCTTTATTCACTTACCCATCAATGAAAACTTAGGTTGTTTCTACAATCTTTTATATTAATAATAAGTACAGATGGTATCAATCTCATTAACAGATAAGAAAACTCTGGAAGAGACAGCTCTTGAGAGCTAAAACTAGACTCACTGTCATAATGTGGTTCTTCTCACTAAAACTTTCTCTCTGTATAAAATATCACCTTTGTTGGCCAACAGACATGTAAAAAGATGCTCAGCATCACTAATCATTGGGGAAATGCAGACCAAAACCACAACACGATGTCACTTCACACCAGTCAGAATGGCCAGTATCAAAAACACAAGAAGTGTTGGTGAAGATGTGAAGAAAAGGAACCCTCATGCATTCTTTACCGGAATGTAAATTGGTACAGCCACTATGGAAAACAGTATGGAGGCTCCTCATAAAATTAGAAATACTATATGACCCAATAATTCTACTCCTGAGTATTTAGCCAAAAAAAAAAAAAAATCCAAAAAGATGTCTGCTTCTTTGTTTACTGCAGCATTATTTATAATAACCAAGATATGGATAAAGACAATATATAGATACACAGAGATATACACACATATAGATATATGTATATATGTGTGTATATATATGTATGTATATGTGTGTGTGTGTATGTGTATACACACACAATGGAATATTAGTCATTAAAAAGAATGAAATTGGGGTGCCTGCATGGCTCAATCAGTTAAGCATCTGCCTTCGGCTCAGGTCATGATCCCAGGGTCCTGGGATTGAGCCCCTTTGTGCTCCCTATTCCACAGGGAGCCTGCTTCTCCTTCTCCCTCTGCTGCTCCCCCTGCTTGTGTTCTCTCCCCCACCCCCATCAAATCAATCAATAAATAAAATCTTTTTTAAAAAGTAAAAAAATAAAAAATGAAAAGAATGAAATCTTGCCATTCGCAAAAATATGGATGAACCTGGAGGATATAATGCTAAGTGAAATAAGTCAGACAGTAAAAGACAAACACCATATGATTTCACCTGTATGTGGATTATAAAAAACAAAACAAATGAACAAATAAAGAAAAAACAGAATCAGACCTATAACTACAGTAAACAGAGGGGAGGGGAATAGGGGGTAGGCAAAATAAATGAAGAGGCTTAAGAGGTACAAACTTCCAGTTATACGATAAATAAGTCCCATGAATGAAAATCACAGCATAGGGAATATAGTCAATGATACTGTGGTAACTTTGTGTGATGACAGATGGTGACTATACTTACCATGGTGAGCATTGAGTAGTGTATAGAATTATCAAATCACTATGTTGAATACTTGAAACAATATAACATTGAATGTCAACTATACTTTAATAAATAAAAGTATAATCTTTGTGTCTGTTGAAGAACTCAGGCAGTGTCCCAGTGAGACAAGGGCAGGATGACTAGGCCAAGTATAAGGAGACCTGAATTCTTGTCTCATCTTGCCGGTAACTAGCAGCGTGACCTTTGGCACATTGTTTAATGCACTGAGGTCTCATTTTTCTGTTCCGTAAAATGGGTATTAATAAAAATGCCTGCTTCAGAGGTCATCATGAAGATGAAATGAGGTAGCGGAAACTCAGTAGACAATGACTCATGTAATCTCTGAAGGTCTTTGATTTGCTCATCAAGGAATGTGAGGGTAGATTAGAAGATCTCTAAGGACCCTTCAAACTCTACCTTGTGAGGTTAGAGAACGTACTTTTGGAAAATCCACAGAAACAAGATTACTTGGCATTTGTCTAGATGTCAAATACATCCTTCCCGTTCTTAGCACTGTACTAGGCAGTGAGGACAAAATGAGTGCCTCAGAGGAGCACAGTCAAATAATCCAATACACGAGATGTGCCATAATGGATATCTATCTATCTGTCTGTCTGTCTATCTATCGAGAGAATGCTCAAGAGCCCCGATGGAGATGTAGTAGAGATGTTGATAATGTGGGTCTTGAAAGAGAAGAGGAGGAAAAGTGTTTAGGCAGAGGAAACACATGGACCAAGGGTTGGGAGCATGAAAGAAGATTACGTTTGGTGTGGCTGAAGCAAATGTGGGGTGGGGGATAAATCACAGATGAATCCGGGATTCAGACAGTTTATAGAGGTCCTTTTTGATGACAATGAGGACGTTATGATATGATCTTTGAACCGGAGAGTAATATAATCAGGTCTGTCCCTTTAAAGTGAACTCTAACAACAGTGGTGAGGAAGAAGATCTGGAGGAAGGGAGGCGAGGTGGAGGTTATGACAATAATCCAGGCAGTGGTGACAAAGAAACACGAAAGGGTGTATTAGAAACACTGATAGGCCTTAATGACTGTTTGTATGCGCTGGCATGGGCAGGGAATGAGAGGAGGAATTCAAAGGTGTCTGTGACCCAGATAAAAAGTGCAGGAGGAACAGGACTGGTGTGAGAAGCACTAATACATTCGGTGTTTCGGTGGGGTGTCCAGGAAGACGGCACAGATGTGTGGGTATGTGCGCTGCCAAGACTAGAGGCAGAGAGATTCCAGACTCTCTGTCCTAGTGGTGAAGTGATGGGTGGGTCAGTGTTTGTCTCTGAAAACACCAGCAGTGTTAGAAGTTTCTAAAGCAGGATGTCCCTAAATGTGAGCCAAGGAAAGCCTTGTCTGCATCAGAGCCCCTGGGGGCAGACTCTATCCCAGGCCCACTGAGACGGAGTCTGCAGGATGAATGACAAGCATGAGGATTTATAGCTCAGCAAGTCCCCCTTTGTGCTAAGGAAGAGGGCCCTTTGATAAACTCATGAAAGCAATAGATTCAGGACCATCCCATAGAAATGTAATGTCAGCTACATACGTAGTTTTCGTTTTTTCTAGTAACCACATTTTAAAAAGTGAAAAAAAAACAGGTGACACTAATTTTAATAGTGTATTTTACTTCACCCAGTGCACACAAAATATTATAACTTCCACATTAGTCACTATAACAATTGTTGAGATATTTCACATTCTTTATCTTCAAAATCCAGTGGGAATTTCACCCTTACAACGTACTTCATTCGAGGTCGCACTGTATCAAGTGGTTAATAGCCACGTATGGCTACTGCACTGGACTGGGTAGCTGTAGATGTGTCCTACTACTGCACCCTGAGAAATACACACACACACAATTGTCCTAGAATTCCTGGGATTCCCACAGCTCCTGAAGTGTATGTATGCTTGGTTGAGAACTCTGAATTTTAGGGATTTTGCATTTCTTGAGACTAATTCTGGAAACCCATGGCTTCAATATCGTGAGTTTTAATTTTACATATTCTAGTCACACAGACTATAAAGTAATATACACTTCAGAGTGATAAGAATTCATTCTTGCAAATAAAAGAAAGGATTAAACAAAACTTTTTGGTTTCTAATGCTACAGTGGACTGTCTGCTCTCAAAGATGGATTTTTACATTTTCATGGGACACTTCTGGTTGCAGAGTTAGTGTGTTAACCCTGTGGATATTGTTTCTAGGCCAAAATAGAGTCACATGAATGTTTTCTAGGATGGATAATTTTAAATGTGATTTGTGATTCTGTGCATTTTTTAAATTGGTTTTGGTGGTTTCTTTTCCCCCTCGTCATGGTTAAATACAAATTTCAAAGAGTGGCTTGAAGCACTACTTCCTTCCCAAACCCTACGCATCCTCTCTTTAAAGCAGCACCCTCGTCAGGGCTAGTTCTTTCTAAATCTCAGGCAGAATTATTTTTAGAGGCAGCATCATGTTAAATTTGAAAGAATGACCCTTCCTGTAAGTGGCCTGTCGGGATGATTTGGTTGTGGTCTCACATAATTATAGACCTGTGCCAACCGTCTAGGGACCATCAGCATATTTCCAAGGCCTCTAAATCAAGGGTCTTTGGTTAATTGCTCACAGGTGTTTTCTTGTGCTTATGAATACGTGCAGTCTATGAATTTTACAAAACTTGGCAGAAAGAACGGTCGTAAGGCTGAGGAGTTTCTTAGATTTACTCAGCTAATTAATCAGGCAGGGTAGGGATTTGGCTCCTCCGTTGAGGGAGTTCTGCATTTGGAGGATGACTGAGGAGTAACCTATACTTTTGAAGCAGAGTTTAAGCAGAAAACAAAAGGAAACAGAGGAAAACTTTAGTAAGCTGCTGCCACTGAAAGCTCAGTGTAGTGGCCCAGCCTATTCCGGCTGCTTTGCAGAGATAGGTCAGCTCTGTCCCTGCAAAGAAATGGTGCTAGATTCTAAAAATAAAGCAGACCGTGTTGGGTTACAAATTTTAATTTCTAAAACTGCACATATAGTACAAGCCACACTGTTCATTCATGCTGACCACTAATGATCATTACTGTTGACTCAATGGCCTTGAAAAGTATGGAATGCTGATCAGAGGAATCCTATATTAGATTTACTTAGAAGTTTATCCTAAACAGGTAAATATGACATTATTGGCTTAACATAAAATCAAAAGAATGTCCAGATAATTGCCCTAGGTCATTTCTATGACAGTTATTCATGGGAATAAAAGTAACGGGGCTGGGTTACATGAAATGTACTTACAGCCAGTTAGACCACATCATTCTGCCCAAGAACTTAGGTGGAAAATGGTTCTGCAGTTCAGTTCGACAAGCACAGGTGAATGCCTACAAAATGCCTGTAAAAAGCCAGGTGCTGATGTTAACAAAGATGAAAATCACATTGTTCCTGCCCTCAAGGAGCTTCAGTTTTGAGAGAAGAGAGAAAAATCGAAAATGTCCATTGAACGTACTAAATGCTTGTAGAAAAGTTTTGATTCAGCCATTGAATCTGGCAACCTTTCATGGAGAGAGGAAAGCAACTGAGCCCAACTATGAGCAGTTAGTTAAGAGTTGGTCCAGCTGAGAAAGCTTGGTTTTCAGGGAGAATATTACCAGAATATGAAGAACTGGGTGGGGAGTGGATGGGTGTGAGGCTGGAGACAGAAGGATGAAAAGATGCAGGGCTCTTATCAAAGACGGTGGAGACTTTAATTTGCTTATACTCTGAAGGGAAAGATCCAGTAGAGAGGGAGAGATTAGAGACACAAGCAGGTCTTGGAAGATCATAGAAGACGTGTACGAAGGACGTAATTTGCCTCAACCTCTGAGACTGGAGGGAAGGACAACAGGGTGCATGCAGAAAAGATTGTGATGGATTTGTGCTCTACCACCTCACGGTTTCTGATGAAGTAGGAGGTGATGTTATCTGCTTAAAAGCAGAGGGCCTAACCCTTGTCTGTACACTAGAATCACCTGTGGAGCTTCCAAAACTGCCAATGCTTGGGTCCACTGCCAGAGAATCTGATATCATTGGCCTGGGATGCAGCCGAGGCCCTGGGAGTTTTCAAAGGTCCTGGGGGGGCCTTAACGGGTTGCCAAGGTTGAGAACTCCTGGCTCAGACTAGAGTAAGGGGGTTGAGGAAAGTAGTGACTAGGTTGGGAACGGCTGCTGAGGGGAATGGAAAAGGGAGCTGAGGTTAAGCAAAATCACTGGGAGGCAATCTTAAAGACCGGGGGAGTCTTCCGAGCATAGATTGATGAAAGCCCCAATCTGCAAAGGCTGATTTATTTTTCTCCCGGCTGCAGTGTTATTCCAGCAGGGGAGGCTGACGGGGGACTGGTCCTGAGGTGGGGTTTACACAGGCTCAAGGTGTAAGAGAGGGGTCAGGTCATCTCCGTGCAGTCCAGACTGGGCTTGGAAGAAAGCGAGACAGGGAGCGGCCCAGCCCGCTTCTACCTTAATCCTCCATTTCTACTAGTGGAAGCTCTTCCCAAGAGGAGTCGGGACGAAAAACCAAACAAGTAAACAAGGCACTGGGAGAAGCAAGAGGACCAGTCGCTTCACTATTTATATCGCGAATTGCTGAATAACCTAGAGGTGGCTGAACATGCTTCCTGTAAATATGGATGGCGTTACATGGCAGGAACACATTTCATGCCCATCCCTTTTTGAAAATCACCTTTCATGCCCATGAAATCAAAAGGCAGGACATGGTTTATGAGGTATATGTCTTTCCCATTTGTCATAGAAGGCTTCTCCTAAATCACAGAGGTGCTGTGGGCCTGCCCCCTTATTTTCCACAGGGACGGGCAGCATTTTTCTTGCTAAGGCAGTGGCCTGTTATTGAACCGTTTTGCATGTACACAGTGAGTCATTGTTCTGGCAGAATTCCCTGCTTTCCACACACATTTTTACCTACCTTTGGAATGTGGGAACACTGACCTTGTATATGATAGCCTGGCAGAAAAGTGGCTCTGTCAGAGGTTTTCCCACTGAACAGCCCCAGGGAAGCAGGGAACAGAAGGGAAATGAAGAAGGAGGGTAGGGAGGGCAGTGGCAGGGGATACAGAGAGAAGAAAGAGGATGATGACCAAGAGGAACAGAAATCATTCTACCTGCAGTATTCCTCAGTATGGGAAACCTGACTGGGTAAGGCTCAGTATGTTAGAACTGTATTTCAGTAAGATGACCAACATGAATCTGTACCTATTATATAAAACAAACAAAAAACCCAACAAACATTTAATATTATGTGTGTATATGCTTGAGACCTTAGACAAGTTAGCTAACTTCCAGTTCCTGAGGGGAGGGGAGGGGGGGGGGAGGAGGAGGAGGAGGAGGAGGTTACTTACCTCACAGGGTTGTTACAGGGATTAAATGAATTAATACAATTGGAACATTCCTGGGATGTCATGAGAGCAGTAAATGTTAATCATTGTTATTGTTTTTCTATATTAGGCAACTCTGAACTCAAGAACCTTAAACCACTTTTCCTAACTGATTTTTTTTCTTTAAACCTGCTTTACTGTCTGTGAAAGGGAGATAGAATCATCTGGCCAGTAGGTCAATAGGTTAAATTTATGAATTTAAGGGTGTATTATACTCATGCACTTTAAACTGAAAAAAAACCCATGCAATGTACAAATGTATTACCATGATGATCCATTTGTTCACAAGTATTTATTGAATACATATTAATGTATTAAATGCCTCTCTGAACTAGGACGTACATGGTATCTGCCCTCATAGAGTTTATAGTCTTCAGGAGAAGTTAGACATTATATATAGCACAATAAAAATATATCATTATGATACAATATAAATACACAAATCCACAATCAATTGTGGTGAGAGTATTGAAAGAGAAAAGCCAGTTATTATGTTTAAGAATAACAGTGGGAACTACATGAGTTTGAATGCCAAACTTTTCTGAGGATTGACATTTAGTTAAGACCTATCTGAGGATGAAAAGACGCTGGTGAGTGTCTGGGACAGGAGTGAGAGGATAATGGGGAGAAGGGGGAAATGTGGTATGTGTTTCACATACCAAAAGAAGACCAAATGTAGCAAGAGTTCACGGAGCCAAGAGATCTAGACCTGTGTTAAGGAATTTGGAACAGCTTGCCCATATTCACTCATTTCAAGGGTGGTTCTGGTTGCCGTGAGCAGAACTGGAGAGAGGCAAGTGTGGAGGAAGAGAGACCAGGTGGGAGGCTATGGGCTGAGTGGTCCAGCAAAGAACTGATGATGGCTTGGGCACATTGGAGTAGATGATGACAAGCAAAATAGGCAGAGTTGAAATATAATGTGGGAGTGACATTGACAGGACTTGGAAATGGATTGAATGTGAAGGTAGGTGGTGTAGCCGCCGACAGAAATGAGGAAGTCTGTAGGAGGAACAGGTTTGGTGGGGAAGATGATTGCTTGTGATTTGTTTTCAAAATCATTTAATTGAAAGGCAAATTGTTTAATCCATTGCAATTGGTAAATAATTATCATGATATAATTATAAATGTATATTTTATGAAGAGCTGACAAGGTTTCATCTGATGTAGATATATGTAAAGGAGTCCAGAGGCTCCTTGGACTCCCTATGTTTAAAGAGATTCAAACGATTGATTCTGAGGCAAAAAATATAATCAGTCCTCTGGTGGTTTAGTACCGGCTTGACTATTATTTTTGACATCATTTAAATTTAACCATAGAGAGTACAGTGCTGCACACAGAACAGAAGTTTCCCATGACAGAAGTTCTGTGCTGAGGGGCACCCGGGTGGCTCAGTCTGTTAAGCGGCTGCCTTGGGCTCAGGTCATGATCTCAGGGTCCTGGGCTCAAGCCCCGCATCACGGGTTGCATCAATCAGGCTCCCTGCTCAGCAAGGAGTTTGCTTCTCCCTCTCCCTCTGCCCCTCCTCCTGCTTCTGCTCTCTGTCTCGCACTCTCTCTCTCTCAAATAAATGAATAAAATCTTGAAAAAAAAAAGTTCTGTACTGAAACTTCTTGGTCTTGACTCTGTAAAATGAAGAGTCTTATTGTATTTTATATTAAAATGTGAATATTTCTAGGATCTATACAAAAGCTGAGCAATATGAAGGAATGCTCATTTTTAATAAATGCACAGGAGGCCAGGGCCCAACAGGTGACCAACTGATAACAGTCCCTCTTCCATAAGCTTTTATTGTGGGTGACTTTTTATTAAATGGCACTGTTGGGCTTTGAGGTATGAAGAAGAAAGAGGAGGAGGAGAAAAAAAGAAGAATGAAGAGGACAGGAAGGACAAACAAGAGGTGAAGTTGGAAGGATAGAGGAAAGGAAGGAGAGAAGGGAGAGAGGGAAGGAGGGAATGAAAGAGGGAAAAGAGGAAGAAAAGAAAAAAAAAAGAAGAGAAAATCCTGACTTTCACTTCTAGTAAATCTGAAGCCGATACACAAAGAAAAAATGCCATTTGGAAGAGTTGTCATAAATACAACCAGAAAGATTTCTTCTCAAATACCCCATAAAACAAATCTTCCTAACATCACCACCTCCCCTAACTATTCTTAAAGGGCCAGAGACAAATGCGGAATCAGAATATTCCAGACTCAGAGCGTTAAGGTTTATAGCTAATGGACAGTTTATGACTGGAGCCTAGGATGCAGATCAGTCCAGATGTTTGGGGAGCTTTGTACTTTCCAACAGCTGGTCCACTGTACCTACCAAAATTACGTCAACTACTTTGTATACTTTCTGGAATATCTAAAACATCTCATCAGCCGGATTCCATGTGTTTTCTTCGGTGATACAACATGACTCCATGGATAAAAGTTAGAAGGTGAAAAGAAAGATGAACTTGAGGAAAACAGACCAGGCAGGCCTTTGCTTATGACAACTGCATTCAAGTGGTCTCAGAAGACAAGCAGAAATTTCCACTGTAGTCCTAGTGTCACCGTATCCTTTTCACTTTCTGAGATGACCAGTAAATAGCTGTGTGACAAGGCAAGTTCAGTCACCTTTCTGAGCCCCAGGTCCTTCGTTGTGAGATGGAGTGACTAAACTAAAAGGTCTCCATAAGATTTCTTCCAGGTCTGTCGTTGGACTTTGACTCGCCTCCCTGGGAACGCTGTGTTCAAACGCCATGGGAATTGGCGTGACTTGCTCTGTGGACGTCATCCAAACCTGATTTCCACTCAGCTTGTTCTGTGATTTCTACTTTTAAGTTGGCCTGGGAACGTCTCCTCTAAAATTTACAACTGGATGAAATAAATCCATCAAGGGCAGCTAATTAGCACGAATATAGTTGCCAGCAGTAACTTACGAAGGAAGTTCTGTAAGGATAAAGGGAAATGATTCTTCCCAGACACAAGAAAAGTTCCACAGATTTGGCACATGTTTGGAAGCTGGTTGCCAAGATGTAGGGCAGAAAGGTGATTACTAGGTCTTTTTCTCTGAGAAAGATATGATTCCGAAGTGGAAATGGATAAAAGAGCCCCTGTGTCCTTCTATTTAGGATAAAGTTAGACTCTACCAGTCAGACATTTGAATAAGCCATCAAGGCAGGGCTTCTGGAACAGCTGAGAGCCATCATCTCTTTGCTCCTCGGGATGTCACCCACCCACCCGCCCAGGAATTCTTGCCCCAAACCTACCAGCCTTTCTCTGGCTGGATTTCTCCGGCTTGCTGAGCAGTGGCTGTCCAGCCCCAGTGGGATCTGGCAAGACAGGGTAATGCAGACACCAAGAGCCTCAGTATTTCCAAGGGCTCCCACTGAACATGAGTGACCGCAGCTCCTAAGGGCCAAGGTTCCCAAGCCATGTTGCAGACATACTGTTGGCTGCGAGTTGGCACCAGCCATAGTGAGCTGGGCAGTGCACCCACACTGCTCCTCAAGTTCTGACTTTTCCAGAGACAGCCCCCAAGTAGGAAGTAGTAAATTTGGGGAGAAGCAGCATCCGGGCCAGCTGACTTTCCAGAGTTTGCTGATAGAATCAACTTTGTTTGCTGCAGTGGGCCTTTCACATCACCACATTCCAGGGCTGAAGTGTAATTACTTTAAACACAGAGTGGCATTTACCCAAGCCACTGTTTATGTGCCTAAATCAGCACTCAGAGGAAACTGCCTTTTAAATCAACTTTTTGATGTTCCCTCGACATTGCATGTGACTTTGGCAGGGAAAATAAGCCTGGTTATTTGCGCTTGACGTATGACTCAAAGGCTCTGAAGTGGTGTGTTGGATCCAGTAGCCTGCCCACAATGAAGCTGTCTTGTTGTGCTCGCTGGTCCAGCCATGCAAAGCAGCTCCACGGTGGGGGTGGAGTCTTCTGCCTGCTCTTCCTGCTTGTCTTTCTCTAATAGTGATGAACTGACACAGCATGACCCACCAGGATGAAGCTCTTGCATGGAAAACACTTCCTTAGTCCACCAGCACATTCAGTCCCAGTGTATCACCCAAGGGACAGGCACCCAGGTGATTTTTTGACCCAAGCCTTCCTGCCGCTCCACCCTGCAGGTTGTTTGAGAAGATGGGTGGGTCTTCAGGAAAGCAGAACGGAGAGGACTAACTCTACTGGACCAGATGGTATTACTTACAGATTCTTGGGTCTCTACACCAAAGAAACCTTACACACCAATGACTAATTTTTTTAAGTTTTAATTTATATTAAACAATGACTTTTAAGAAGATAAAAAAAAAAAAAAACCACCCACACAACAGGAGCTTTCCTGGCAACCCACTCTAAGTAGGTCAGCGTGATTACCCCCACTTCAAGATTAGGAAACAGAGATTCGCCCAGGTCCGGCTGGGGCAGAAAGGCAATAAAGATGCAAAAGTTCGAATGGAGAGCTTCCTGCCTGGGCCCAGCTTGGGTGGTTACAGAGGTGACCGACAAAAATAGGGCGAGTATGTAATTTATGGTGCAAACCAGGACTGGTTTTGTTTTTGTTTTTTTCCAGAATGAAAAGGGAATTATTAAAATTTAAATGAGAATAACAGGCGTAACCTGGGACTTTCTGGTAAACCAGCATGGGTAGCCAAGTCATCCTCCTGCAGCCTTCATCAGGGACCCCATATCTGGGCGAAGCATGAAGCCAGTGAGGCATAAGCTTTGGGTCCCTCACTTCCTCGGGTCCCTGCGTACGCTGGGAGCGGCCAGGACGTGTGGACTGTTTAGGTGTGCAGCACACTAGAGTGCGATCAGGAAGCATCTCTATGTAAAGCCTCACTGACAATTCCCCTGAGGATATTTTAGGAAACGTTCCAAATCTCCAGGCCTTCAGTTATCTGTTGTGATTTCTTTCCTTAATAATTGTTCGTTTTGTCCTTAATTTTACACACATAATTTATTATTATTTTTTTTAAAGAGCATCCCTCTCCTCACCCTCTAACTCCTACACAATTTGTATGAGCCTCTAATTCCACACTTTGTGACAAGGACACCTGCTCAGGTGGGGCCGTCTGGTGAGAGAAGTAGAGATCAGTGTCATCCCAGTAAGGTTTAAATCAGGCTATTTCTTACCCTCGTCGTATTTATATCAATGGGATTAGGACAAAATGATCACTAAAGGCAGCTCTAGAGAAGAAATCAATCCTTCAGCTGGAGCTGAGGGTCATAGACAAAAGAAAGGTGTAGCCATGGTCCTCATTTCGAGTCCTTGGTTATAGGAAGAAATGTAGGGGAAAATGTTTCATTGCATGTTTGTGAGCTTCAGGTCCTGTTATAGAACTCACTGGAAAGGTTATTTCCTGTTCTTGAGCTTTACTCTGAGTCAGTCCCTAACCCAGCTCGGCTGCTGCCCAACCCCCAACACATACATACTCAGCTCAGGTTCTAGGGTATTTGCTCCTATTCTCAGTACCCTAAAGATTCATCCAGGCCAAGCTTTGGGAGTCCTTCGATCTAATTCTTTGTTGGCACTGACTCATTTTCTGGCTTCGTCATTTATCATTAGATCTTCAGTTCTCTTAGATGTACATGAAAATGAATTAATACCTCAAGAAATAGGAAATCAAATTTTGCTCCTCAAAAAGATAGATCAGATTTTAAAATCAGCTGACCTCTACACACACGCTAAAATACCTTTGCTTTATGGAATGTGAGAAAGAGATAGCTGATTGTGAAAACAGAATAACACGAAAATGATCTTGGTGGAATTCCTGATTGTAATTCAAGAAATGAAATGAGATGCTCTTGTTTTATCACCAACTGGACACATTGTAGAATCTCTGCCTCAGAGTTATGCATTTTGTTTTTTGTTTTGTTTTGTTTTGTTTTTTTAAAGATTTTATTTATTTATGTGACAGAGAGACAGCCAGCGAGAGAGGGAACACAGCAAGCGAGTGAGAGAGGAAGAAGCAGGCTCCCAGCAGAGGAGCCCGATGTGGGACTCGATCCCGGAACGCCGGGATCACGCCCTGAGCCGAAGGCAGACGCTTTAACGACTGAGCCACCCAGGCGCCCCCAGAGTTATGCATTTTGAACCAGTCTGCCATCATGTTTCCTGACTACCAATCAAGGAAATGGCTTAAGATCTTGAGGGGTGCCTGGGTGGCTCAGCGGGTTGAGCGTCTGACTCTTGTTTCAGCTCAGGTCATGATCTCAGGGTCATGAGATCGAGCCCCATGTTGGGGTCCATGCTCAGTGCAGAGTCTGCTTGAGATTCTTTCCCTCACCTCCTTCCCTGGCTCATGTTTTCTCTCTCTCTCTCTCAGTAAAATTAAAATAAAATAAAATAAAATAAAATAAAATAAAAGTAATAATGGGCTCCTGAATTCCACAGGTCCAAACAATCAAATTCATTATAGTGTGAAAACCAGAGCCCAGCTGATGATTTTGAAAGCTGAATTCTGCCAGTCAGCCCTCTTCCAGCTCTGTCACCTTTCATATTTTTGGAAGGTCATGCACATTTTCTCATGCATCTGGACATGCTTTTCTCCTATTAGAAAGCTGCTTTACCTCTTCTCCACCTGGATGGTACTCCTCATTGTCCTTCAGAGTTTCCCCAGCTATCACCGTTTCCTGGAAGACTTCACCATTCTGTCCTCCTCCCATCACCATTAACACCTAGTTCACGATCATATCACATTTCTCTACACTGTCTCATCAAGTTTTATTGACTGGTCTATGAGCAGTCTTAGTGTAGGGACTGCATTTACTGTAACTGTAGCAGACCTCCAATAAATGTTGAATAAATGAACAAATGTATGAAAGCAAGATGGCATTGTAAAGCACTTGTAAGGTAAGGGCTGTGGTTCAGTGTTTCTGGAAATAGATTCAAAGAATTTCCTATGAACCTTATTCTGGTGTTTTCCCAACATAGAAACTGTAGCCCTTACTGGGAACACCATATGGTCAATACTATTCACCAGTTGGGATAAAAGAAAATTTCAAGGGTCTGGGAGCCCTGAGTGATATATAAAAGGGTAAATTGGAATCTCCAATTTCTGGACCTTCCCCCTTGGTCCCTTTCATTCCTGGCTTTCAATCTTGCTGCCTTTGTAAAAGCAAGATGAATCTGTAGGATGAGTGTATATGGGTGTGTCATCCCATTCTGGAATATATATGTCTATCCCTTTGCTCTGTCTTTCATAAAATGGCCTCTGCTAGGCTCTGCTTAGCCAGGGACTTGGGCATTGTCTGGATCTGCTTCAGTCCAGCTTCAGAAGCCCAGAGGGATGTTCTTCACTTGCCCTTCTAAACTGCATTGCTGAGACAGCCAAACATCAGCACCAAATCTTTTAAGCTCAGCAAGTTAGTAAAATGAATTTTTTAAATCCAAATTAGTGCTGAGGGAGCTTGGTAACATTTGTCTGGAAGGCTAACTTTCCTTCATAAAACTCACCAAAATAATTGCTCACCCCAGTCTTGCACAATTAAAACTGTGTAATTAAACACATTGGAAAACTGTCATGTTGTCCAGGTAGCAAGAAAATTATGACAGTAAAAAATTACACTGTATCTAGCAACTATGCTTGGAAACTATGAAGAGGGTTAATACCATCTCTCCTGTTAACCTAAAAAATCCCAACAATGTTCTAATTTTAAAACATCATTTGCCACCCAGCCTGTCTCCAGCATAGTATGCTCTGGAAGGGGATGAAACAGGGTAGTTTGGGGGCACTTTCACTACCTAAATCAGTAATTTGAACACTTGGGAGTCTTACTTCCAACAATCTGTGTATTTAGAATGGGATGAACGTGTGCGTGTGGTTGGGGAGAGGATTGTATATTTTCCCCTTTTAACAAAAACTTATTCAGAAGAGCTTCAAAAATTTCTGCTGTTGTATTTTCAGAGACTAAATGACTGAAAAGGAAAACAAAACCCAGATATTCTGATTTCTAACCCTGTATTTGTCCCATGACCCTTCTGGGATTCTCCTTACTCTTTCTCTCTCTCTCTTTCTTTCTTTTATTCCTTCAATGTGGGCAAAAAGTAGACATATTTTTACTCAAGACAGGAAGCAGCACCTGGATAACTACTCCCTGGACCCTGACTGGAACGGAGTTTCCTTAGTGCCCCAGCTGCCGTAGGAAAGTCACCGTCACATTCATGTCTTTTTGCTTCTTAGCAGAAACCCCATCACACTGACCCCTCACAGGGGGGTGTCCTCACTGTTCTTCAATGCATCTTGCCCATTCCTAGTTCCAGTCTTCGTGGAATGCTCTTCTGTCTCTTCTCTGCTATCCAAACATGCCCTCTGTCAGGCCCTTGAGGAGGCTACCCCCCATTCTCCTCAGCTCCTAACTGTGCCCTTCTCTAAGTTCCCTTAGCACACGCTGTCTGCATCACTCTTTTTATAACTTAATTCCATCATTTTCTCTTTACTGAATTATGAGCTCCAGAAGAGCAAGGTCCGTGTCTTATTTTGGGGAGGTTGTCATATCCTAGGTTTATTTAGGCATCCAGTAGGCCACTGATAATGTGTGTTTAAGTAGCCAAAGAAGTAATCCAATCCTTGGTGGTACTCCCAGATTTGGTGAAGAGTAAGATAGTGTGATGGAAAGAACATGACTTTTGAGTCAGAGTTTTCTAATCTCCCTTGTCCTCAGGTGTTTGGTTCCCCCCCCCCCCCGCAAATAGGAATAAGAACACCTAACTTGCCTGGTTATCAGGGTTAGAAATAATAAATGTGAAATGCCAAGGACATTGCCTTCTCTCTAGTAGGTTCTCAGTAAATGGGAGTCATTATTGGTGATGAAACCAAGTCCTAGAAATAATGATTCTATTTTGTATTCCTTTACCAAACAGATTAAAGGGTTTTGAGATTCCTCTTGCTGAGGGAGAATAAAATTATTGAGGGGCCCAGGATTGCCTGTGCAACTTTTTCTTACCACCATCAGAATCAGGACTGGGTTTTTTGCACAGTTAATAAAGCAGCCCCATCTTCACGAGGAAAGGTTTTAAGGCATATTCCTCTATAAATCATTCGTTCCATTCTCAGGATTTCTCGTCTCTGCTACTCTTGCCCGATGTCAGATTGAGAAGGTAAGCCTGAAACATACCAAAGAGAGATTTTTAAAGGGATTTGATATATAATGATGTACCTTGACTAAAATGACTAGTTTTTAGTTACTTTAAAGATATGCATATATCCACCAGGTGATAATGCTATTGATCCATAACCTCATGTCTGGAACTGATGCTAGAATCTTTGCATTAAATGTAAGCTGAACAAAAGTGCTACTTAATGATCTCTAATGACCTGTAAGCTAAACACAAATGGTCCTTTCATTTTCAGCCATTCCGGTGATTTCCAGAAAATGAAGAGTCGGAATTGTTCTGGCCGTCCGGAACCTATAGCTAGAATTCAGGTAAGTACCATGTAGAAGAAGAGAGTCCTGTTCAAGAGAGTCTTACAGCCTGGAGAACAATTTATAAAGCACTGAAGGGGAGGCCCATGTGGTTCAAGGACAGAAACCTACAGGGAACCAACTAGTTGGCTATTCTTGAATGAGTCATATGCCCTGTCTCCTGTGGCTTCTACATTTTTAAAAATGAGGATGACAGTTCTTGCAAGATACTATCATGAGTTCTATGTAGATGTACAGTGTAGTAATTGAACATTGGCTTTGGAATCAGAAAGACGTGGACTTGAAGCCTGATTATGTGACTTACCAACTGTCAGTTTGAGCAGAAAACCTCTTTATGTATTACTTTGCTCACTTGTAAAATGGGGGTAATTATTGTTTAGTGTGAAGATTAAATAAAGCACCTGGAACATCACAATAAATCAATAATTACCAGCGATTACTTGTAAAATACTTTAAGCTTCTTATAGAAAATAAACCCATGTAATTCAAAATCCAAATTATTCAACTGGCAGATACAAGTTTGGGAGGATATTTTCAGTCTTGAAGTAATTTTTAAATAGGCCTTTACTTTAAATAAGCAGTATATACCAAATTATATGCTGTGTAGGTGATTCACACATTTCTGATTATTCTTTATATGCCTGTAGAAGTTCAACCATCAGTATTAGGAGTATATCACATTTATCTGCATGATAACAGTGCTTCCTCTCGATAATTTTACTCTGAAATACTGGGACTGAATGAAGTGAAAGGGAAATTATTAAATTATCCAGTTCCAAAATAGTCAAGCTTCACTCTTCTTTGAGATTCTCACCCACATTCACTTTCTTCGGTAATGTAAATTGCCAATTAAGAATCCTAGCTTCTTAAGTGTGTGTTTGTGAATGAGACGTAGCAAGAAGTTTTATAAGTTTTGTAAGTGTAAGAAAAATAATAATTGGAAAATAAGGGTTTTACTTGGTTTGAACTGTTGCATATAGGGGTTAAGACACTTTAAAAGGTCTAGCCAGATAGGACACCCTGGCGCACAAATGACAGAAGGACTAACAGATAGAAAGGGACCACTCAAGGAGGTTGAAATCAAGAAAAAGGAGGAGTGAGAGAGGTGGGGCAAAGAGAAACTGCTGGCCAAGATGAAAAATGGCAGGATGGACATACTGGGTCCAGGGTCTCAAAAGATCAGGTCATGCAGGCATCCTACCATCTTCGTTCCTGATGTGGATAAACAGAAGTAGCTCTGGCCTGCTCGTCTTCTCTCTGTGTCCTCTCTTCTGTGGCTGACGTCAGCCACTCCCGCTTCTCCCCTTGCTCACTGCCCCATGCCTTACCAGTTGGAAAGTTGGAGCTTTGGAGTTGTTTACAGTCAGAGTCATGGAATAATGGATATTTGAGCTGAAAGACAGATGTGTGGCTATTTCCAGGAATACAGCTTGATTATGATATTCTCCACAATCTCTGACTGCTACTTTTGACGTGGAGACCATCTCATGAATTGTGTAACAATAAGCATTGTTTTTAAGTAACTTTATGGAGGCATAATTGACATATTAGAAAATCTATTTTAGATGTATAATGCAATTACTTTTTAATAAATTTATAGTTATTTAATCATCACCACAATCCAGTTTGAGAACATTTCCAACATCCCCCCCCAAATCTTTTACACCTGTTTTCAGTGAATCCCTCTTTCTACCGTGTACCCCAGGCGACCACCAATATGCTCTGTCTCTATAGATTCGCGTCTTCTAGACATTTACATGGAATCATCCAATGTCTTTTGCATCTGGCTTATTTCACTCAGTATAATGTGTTTGAATTTTATCCTTGTTGCAGTAGGTATCAGTCATTTGTTCCTTTTTATTCCTGAATACTATTCCATTGTCCACGTACCAACTGATAGACATTTGAATTATTTCTGGTCTTTTGCTATTATAAACAATGCCGCTATGAATAGTCACATACACATCTTTGTGTGAATATGTATTTTCATTTCTCTTGGGTAGATTCCCAAGAGCAAAACTGCCGGATGAGATGGTAGGTTTAACTTCTTAAGAAATACATTTTATGCACCTGCCAGCAATATGAGGAGTCCAGGTTCTGCACGTCCTTGTCAACACTTACTATAGTCAGTCTTTTTAATTATACCCATTCAGTAGGATCACAAGCATTCTACATGGGCCAGAGGCTCCTTATAACTTGAAACAGGCCCTTTGATGTCTATACCAGCAGAAAAGGAATGCTTAGTTTCCATTTCTTGTTTTGAACATTTAGAATAAGTTAAAAAAAAAACAAAAACCTGGCCCTTGGTGTGGGCAGGGGTAGAGGATCCACGCGGACTGTATTCTTCCTCCAGCCAACTGGGCACCTGCTTCTTCTATACAGCTCCTCCTGTGCTCCAACAAATGGAAGCAGATCGCTTTAGGATAAACCTTTCGCAGTGTTATATCATTGTTATGTCAAAGAAAAGCCCGCGCATTCAGGAAAGTCATTTGTTCTTGATTTTCCTCCTGAAATGATGGGCTTGGGCGATAAATAATGCAAGCGCAAGAGAAGAAAGGAAAGCAAAGAAGCCAACATCTGCCAACTGCCCACATAACTGGGTATGAGATGGGCCTTGTCATATTTTTCACATCGTGAAATTCTCATAATCCTTAAGATAATTTGGTAATGAAATCTCAGAGAGTGTTAGGTAAATTGCATTAAGACACACACTTTGTAAGCGAAGCTGGGTTTCAAGCCCAGGTCACCTAGATGGAATCCAGTTTTATTTCATTGTGCCAACCGAGAGGAAATAAACAAGGGAGGAAGATTCTGATGAGCAGCAGGGGGAAAGTTAATGCAAATGCTAACCAATGAGAAAATTTAACAATGAGATTTAAGTGGTCAATTATTATACCTGTATGATACAGCTAACAATTATCTTGTGGTGCAGGACTTAACTCTTATTTCCATAGTTGGGTGCCATATACATAAACAAAGTTGCAACCTTGGGGACAAAGAATCAAACTCACAGATTCAGGAGGAATGGGAAGAAGTGGTGTTCTTATTTCTTGAGTAGGCATTTTGATTTTCTCCCAGCTGAGAAAAGATTGTTCATTCAAAACTCTTGCCCAGATAGCACAGAGAAAATCCACAGAGACATTTTTACCACCCAGGGTGAGAAACTAAGAAGTTCCAGAATTAAACTGGTACATTTTTTGAGTAATAGGTCTGCTTCCCTCGGGTGAGTGGAATCTCTCCTGATGTCACTGCCACCCACCACCACCTGGCATCCCTGCATGGTGGCGGTCACAGCAGTATAGAGATGGAGGGGAGCGGTTACAAGAAGCTTCAGGGTGCTTGGAGGAACTCTCTCCAAAAAAACCCCACAAGAAACAAAAACAAAAAAAAACCACATTTACAGATTCCAGAGTGGAAGCCTCCTTAATTTCCATCATTAGGAATATTTGATTTATGTGTCTCTTACTTCATTTGTTTTTCATAAATGTTTATATGATCATCATGGAAAAAAAAAGTGAGAACTCATCTTTAGAACGTCTAGTTTCAAGGGAAATGGCACGAGTTCCCTAAGTTCTTCTATTCCTTAGGGCACCAAGTTCAAGGTTGTTCACGCATAGCTTAGAAATGTGGTAAAAGGGACAGGGGATGAGGAGATGAGAATGTGAGTAATACATTGTGAAATTACTTCTTCTCTAACGACAGCCAACCCAGTCAGGTAACGGGGGATTATTTGGATTTTTACCAAGTAAGTCTTCAAATGTAGGGCTTTAAGTTAAATCCTAACTCCTGCAGCATTTTGTTACCGGGCTCGTATCGCGCACTTAAGAGCACTTACCTTCCCGTGGGAATAAAAACTCCAGTTTACACCACAGGATCTAAGAGCGGGAGGAAAAACTAGCAAGTGTGATCACAAGGTGCTTTGCTGGAACAAAAGGTCAGTGGTGTACCTAATAAAAGCAGTAATAATAGCAGCATCGATCAATGCACCTCCCAAACTCCGTTCCCCACGATGTTATAGGTGATCTGTGGGGGAAAGAAGCCCAGCTGCATAATCAGAGAAGTCTGGGAAACGCGGAGTGAAATTTGTGCCCCACTAAAGAGCCTCGAATATATTAAATGTACGTTATGAGCCTCCAAGAGGGGGATGCCGCGTGGGGGGATTCCCTGATCTGCTTGAAAAGAAAAACTTTTCCTTGTTGTTGGTAGAGTTGACACACGGTGTGACATTAGTTTCAGGGGTACAACATGGTGCTTCACAAGTTTATTGACTGAAAAGAAAAACTGTTAATCACAGCCACATTCTGTAAAACATTTTGGGGAGGACGGCACAGACGGTCTGCCGTTGCTGGAGTACAGCTCCCTGTCTCCCTGAGGTTCGCACAACCAGGCAGCTCCTGCCATTTCACCCACATTCTGTCTAATCTCTGCCGTAAAGACCCTGGCTGGGAAAGTAGAGCACAGAAATATGTTGAAAGAGAAATGATATCTATGCCCCTTTCTAAATCTGAATTTTCTTCCAGTAGCCTAGAGCGTCAGCCTGACTGAGCACTCCTTCAAGATCGTGTCGTGTGAAAGGGGAATTCTTCCCTAAAACACAAAACTAACTTGTCTAATAACGGAATGCAATTCATGCCACTTGTTTGGACCTGGATTTCAGCAAACCAACATCCTTCCCAAAAAAAACTAGATGAAGCAAATACGGCAAACTATTAATAACGTCAATCTAAGTAATGGGATAGGTGGGGATTTTTTTACAATTTTTTTTTTGTAGGTTTGAATTTTCTGATGTTGATGAGTTTTTTAAATGCAGAATAATCAGCCCCAAGCTACTAAATCGGACTCTCTGTAGATTGCGCCTGGGAGTCTGTTACTGCTTCCCTCCTCTTCTCTCTCACTCGTTCTTTCTGTCTTTTTTTTTTTTAAGATTTTATTTATTTGACAGAGAGAGACAAGCCAGAGAGGGAACACAAGCAGGGGAGTGGGAGAGGGAGAAGCTGGCTTCCCGCTGAGCAAGGAGCCCAATGCTGGGCCTCCATCCCAGAACCCTGGGATCGTGAGTCCTGGGATCATGACCTGAGCCAAAGGCAGAAGCTTAATGACTGAGCCACCCAGGCGCCCCTCACTCACTATTTCTTAAAATCATACTATCAGGGTTTTTTAGTTGGGAAAGCTGAGATGCTAGCTTCCTCTGGAATGTTACAGCCTTTATACCTTGCCCGGTCATTCACAGCCTGGTGTTTTGCTTAAGAGCTTACAACGCAGTGATGTAGGTGGGTGAGAGAGAGTTCGAATATAGCAGAAAGCCCATTGCCCGGCCATGCAGGTTGAAGCTGCAGATGCTAACAAGGAGCTCAACCAACTCCTTAAACAAGTAAGCTTAAGGTGGCTTGTGTTTACTAGTTCGTTTTGACGTTTACTGTTTGTGAGGCGAACACAGCTTTGAGTTAAACATGAAAAAGCCAATTACTTGCCATAATTACAAGGAAACCACAAAATTATAATAAAATGTAATGTTCCATTTCACAAATAAAACGTTTTAAAGCAAACAATATAAAAGATAACTCTAATCAATTCTAATGTGTGTACCTAAAACTAAATTGCTTAGAGAATGGCATTATGCGTGATTAACGTAAAAAAGTTATATATTATACTCCACATACGAAATGAGAGTCAACTTCAGAAGTCACAATTTGATATATCTTCCTTAAAAATGCAGTGATGAACACGGAAATTCAGGACATGCAGAAGCCACACTATTAATCCATATCATCTGTACTTTTCAAAAATCCATATGGTCATACTTTCGAAATGTTACGGCAGAGGGCTTACCGAAATGCCTGAGCGTCATGCCTGTAGTTCACATGGTCTGCATAAAATGGATCACGAGCACCATAAGCCACGTCCCAAGCCATAACAGCCATTAAAAATGGGTTTCTGAGCTGTTTTGGCTTTTCAAAAATACATTGAAATGAACACATAACTACTTTTTGAAAATATTTGTCCCTTCTCATCTAAAATCCTGTGGCATTCCACAAATAATACTCTTAATACGCTTTGGGGAGACATCAACCTAATTGGACAGCAGCAAGAATATATCAGAACCTTTGCTAATAGGAAAGAAAGTGAAAAAAATATTCCTAAAGGGAAAGAACTATGTCATAATTATATTTGTATGACCTGTGCCTCGCACAGTGCCTAAAACATAATAGTCATGCAATACATGTCTGAATAAATGAATGAATGCTTATCATATATCTGAATTAGCCCTATCCCCTATTCTCAAAACCAATTATTTGTTGAGGTAAAGGCTTTAATCAGAGCTCTTAGCCCATGAAAATTAAATTGTTGAGCCGGGTCCCTTTGTAGGAAATGTAAAACTCATGAAATTCAAGTACTCTTGGGAAATTCAAACCCATTTTCATTTACCAATGTACATAACAGAGGCAAAAATAAATTTAGATAAATATACTTAAATACATGGATATTAGCTTTTGACATTTCTTAAAACATTAGAAAAGGAAATGGAAAATTCTGTCTCACAAATTTGGAGGCAGCTTAGAGTAACTGAGAGAATGCAGGCAGCAGCCCAGGTTTGAATCCTGGCTCTGCTACTATTTAGCTGTGTGTAACCAGGCAAAGTCAATTAATCTGAGCTTCAGTTTTCTCATTTATAAAATGAAAAAGTGAGATTAAATTATGTTTCCTTCCAGCTCTAAAATTCTATTTTTTTTTTAATTATTCTCCAGGGGCTCCTGATTCGTGTCCAGTGTTAAGCTTCAAATCTTTTCCAATATAAGTAGGCAGAGTCCAGCATGGCCCTGTGCATAGACACAGCACCATTCTGAGTTATATGAGCCTAGGTATTGGCAGGAAGACTTTCACATATAAATAAAGACTCTTTGTTGTTCAATTTTTAAGCAAGCATATTTAGAAAACAATTTAAAATACTCTCATTTCTTTTAATATTTGAAGTAAATTTTATCACAAGGCAGCCTATCTAGCTGTTAAGACCATATTCTCTGTAGTCAGATTGTGTGGGTTGGAATCCTGGCTTTAGAACTTAGACAAAGATAGGGACGTCTGGGTGGTGAAGCATCTGCCTTTGGCTTAGGTCATGATCTCAGCTCATCAGGCTCCCTGCTCAGCGGGGAGTCTGCTTCTCCCTCTGGCTCATGCTCTCTCTCAAATAAATAAATAAAATCTTAAAAAAAAAAAAACTTTGACAAGGATAGACGTGTTAACTAATCTTACTGTAGTCATCATTTTGCTATTTATGTATGTATCAAACCATCACACTGCGCACCTTAAGCTTCCACAACGTTCTGTGTCAGTTATAGCTCAATAGAGCCGGGGGCGCGGGGGTAATAGATCTCAGGACAAGGGACTTCTCTATCATTCAGTTATCTCATTTTCTTAAAGTGATTACAAAAAGAAAAAAAAATAATGCTACCTACTTCACAGGTTTGTGGGAGGCATAAGTATTAAATGAAAAAAAAAAACCCCACCTAAGACACAGCACTCAGGAGAGAGTCTGGCATGTAGCAGTCATCACCCAATAAAGCAGCTACCACCGGTCTTTTTCAAATATCCTTTATCTAGGAAAACACTTTTTCCCTACTAAAAAACACAATAAAAGTATTCATTTGCTGGGTACCTGTCTCTTCACTCTGACCTGTTTATGTTCCCATCTGCAGAATAAATGAGGAAGGCAGGTGGGGATCATTATTTGACTGCGCCTGTCCAGTCCTACCCTAGAGTCCTAGGCCTCTCTGCAACTAATCGAATTGCTTTGGTCAATTTATCAAACTTGCCCACAGTTGACCATCTTTCTGTCTGGCCGTGTGCTGTTGGCCCATTCGGGGCAGCCACGTGGATGCTAGCCTGCGGAAGAGGGTTCACGAGGGCCTGAACGGGTTTTGTGAGGCAAATGAGATTTAAAAAACTGCAAAATGCTGTTCAAATACTTTTTTTTAATGTAAAGTCCAATTTGAAGATAAATTTTAGAGAGAAAAGGCTGCAATGTGGGATGTGACCTCTGAAAGGATTCTCATTGTTAGAAGGTATGGTGCTCATTTCCCAAGGGTCATGGAGTAGCTGTTTTTCTGTCCTGATTCTGTACCCTGAGAGAGATGACCTGAGCGGTAGGAGAGCCCCTTCCCCTGAAGGCAGACCAAGACTGAAGCAACACAGGGAAGAAAAGGCCAGCACTGTTCCGAACTATCTTCTCACATTCATTAAACATTTGAAGTAAACAGTAATCATATCCTACATTTAAAAAAATAAATTTTTGTTTTTCTTTAAAATAATTGGAAGGAAAGTTTATTTGTATGAATATGTCTCCTATTTAAGGGAAAGAATACACATTTTACATAACAACCACTAAATGAAAATCCTTTGAAAACTAATTTTACTCTATAATTGATGTGTCCCCATTTAGTATGTAAATGATGTTAAATATATGTGCAATTCCCTAATTTTAGGAACATACTTTTGCAAATTTTTATTTTTATTTTTTGGAAGCCTAACACATAAAAGTGATACCATTGGCTAGAAATAGTTGCTGGGGGGAAAAACTGACATAAAGCAAATGGCATGTTATCAGCACGGCAGCACAGTACAATTAGCAACAACATTTTATCCAACTCGCACACAATTGCAATGCTTGGTGTATCTAAAAACAAACCTAGAGGGTATAATGCTAAGTGGAGTAAGTCAGACTGAGAAAGGCAAATACCATATGATTCCACTCATAAGTGGAATCTAAAAAAACCAAAACACGAACAAACAAATGAATAAACAAAAAGCAGAACCAGAACTAAAAACGCAGAGAACAAACTGACGGTTGCCAGAGGGGAGGAGGATGGGCTTGGGCAAAATGGCTGAAGGGGAGAGGGATACTGGCTTGCCGTTATGGAATGAATAAGCCACGAAAAAAAAAGGTACAGCCTGAGGAATACAGTCAATGATACTGTAATGGCGACGAAATGGGACAGATGGTAGATACACTTGTGACCATGAGCATAATGTGTAAGCTGTCAAATCACTAAGTTGTGCACCTGAAACTAACAGAACATTGTGTGTTAATCCTACTCAAATAAAAAAGTAAAATCAAATGTAAAGGGAATGGAAAACAAGAAAAATATTTTTTCCCTGCTAATTAGCATAACGAGTCACAAAGCTAAAAGGATTTGTTTTGAAATAGGACTTACAAATAGTGGGAGCAATTTTGATAACGGAGGATAAAGATGAAATTCATAATAAAAGTTGATATGTTTATACCTTCATTAATGTAATCCGTAAGTCCATCTAAAACAGTTTTTATTTTTTTAAAGTTTTTAGTTAAATTCCAGTTAGTTAATATACAGCATAATATTAGTTTCAGATGTATAATAATGGTGAGTCAGCACCTCCATACAACACCGGTGCTCATCACAGCAAGTGCCCTCCTTAATCCCCAACCCATTTTAGGCATCCTCACCCATCTAAAAGTTTTTAAAAATCATCCCAATTTAAATAATCTCTCCCCAAATTCCCCAAGAGATTTTAATGGCTGCTTTTCTTGAAACTCAGGGACATTTTTTTCAAGACTTCTACAAGTTGCGAAGAGTAATAGGGAAATCTCGGATTTAAGAAATAAAGTTTGCCAAGTTCTTTCCATGGGTAATGAGATGAGACAGGACAGCACAGTGCCCCATCTTCAGTGCTAGCGGAACGGTAATTTGGTCCCTACCACCCCATTCAGACTGAGAGCCTCCAGCTGTGGGTGGTTCTGCATTGTTTGAATTCCTCCTGGAGACTCAGGGTTGACAGCCACTGTTCTGGGAGCCACAGCTGACACAGGAGGCCCTTGTCGCATGCTAGATTTTACAACCTGGCTCTAGCAATGATAAAATCGTAGAGACTAAAGGCAGAAATGATTCCAGGGACTGCCAGTCGGTTCCCCATTGGTTCCCTTGAACTGTCCACCTCTTTCCTTTATGCTCTCTCCTTTGTGGCTCAAATGAAGTAACTGGAAACTTGAAGGGACAAAGCTGAGTTGCAGATGAAAGCAGAGGGGTGTGGTAACTTAACTGAGAGCTTAGGTCATTATTCCTTTAGTCTATCAGTTTAAAACACAAATTTAAGATGTTGGAATGGCAGGGTGTCATCAAGCACTACCCTATTGACACCGTCTTGCCAAATGACCTCATGTCAATTTTTAGAATTATTTTTAAATAGATCTACCTACTGAAAACAGGGCTGAGAATTTTGTTCCCAGCCCTTTCTGTCCCATATACATATCTTGGTTTGAAGCAGTTTGAGTGGGCGCATATCTTGGGTACTTTTTGAAGACTTCTGATACTATAGCTTGCTGTCTGAAAATCAGACACCCTGATAAAAAAAGTGGACACTGTAGTGTTAGATTTTAAAAATTTTATCAAATCTAGATGTTTCCATTATCTTCGTATGACTTCTTCTATTTTTTTTTTAACTATTAAGAAGCTCCAGTACTAATGGGCTACATAAATTTGGGTAGGTTATCTGTGCCCTGGTTTCCTTACTTGTAAAATAGGAACTGAGATGGTATGTATCTCGTTGGGTGGCTGTAATGATTAGATAATAAACTTAAAACACTTGGCACAGTACCTAAAACACTGTGAATGATCAATAAACAATCACCGGTCATTATTTTAAATGCATTGCATTCCTGGAGAACAGTCTTCTGAAGTTACTTGTCATCAATAGACCAAAACACTATCTATCCATGCAACCTTATATTTATCGATGAGGTGTCACCTTCCAAAGTCCCGAGTAAGTCAGTGCCGTGGGGATGAAACGTACATGTTTATTAGGCAACATCGAAAAGAGCAAAGCTACGAAATGGGAAGAGGTAGAAATCGGGATGCTTACATATCCTGTTCAGTCCATATTCCATTTTCTCAGAGCTGCCCTTCAGCATATTTCTGGAAATGTTAATTAAGATTGTGATTCATTTATACACCGTTAGATTGATGTGGAATTTTCTGGGGACTAGATGCAATTATGTTATTCAGTAAGACTGGTAGGCTCTATTGCTTTATCTTGAGTTGAATGGCTTATTGACCAAATTAAAAATCACAGTTTTAGGTACTCCACTGACATCACAAAGAATCAAAAAAAGGCCACCTTTCCCTAATTTGAATTGGATGCACTGACATCATTGTCATTATTGTGATAAAAGATTACTAATCACATCTTAACACATTTTCCCTCCATCTCCCCCTAATTTTATTCATTGGAAGGGGCTGGTAGAGTTACAATACCTAAAGCATTTTTGGGTGTCAAATTAAACATTTCCAAAGTATCTTTAATCTGGCCCCTTCATTTAAATCTTACTTTAGCATAAGCATTAATAGTGCAACTACACACATGGTCATGAATGGGTGTCAGAATCCTTTGAAGAGTTTGTTGACGTTATATTAATTTGAGATTCCCAGCCTTGCCACCAATTCTTACACGGTTCTGATACATTTACAGGTTTGGAAACAATGGTCTAAAATAAATCAGCTAATAAGTCTAAGTGGCAATATTTGAAAATGTGTTTCATGATATACTTTTTTATAGCTATCCTTGGGTTTTGCTTTCATGAGAATTTGAATATATTTGAATACATATATATATTCTTTATTACAAATGCTAGCGATATGAAGAATAATGGAAGCATAGAGATAGGAAATGGCTTTAAGCAATAGGAATGTGAAGAATATGATTCATGCAGGGGCGCCTGGGTGGCGCAGTCATTAGGCGCCTGCCTTCAGCTCAGGGCATGATCCCAGAGTCCTGGGATCGAGCCCCACATCAGGCTCCTCCACTGGGAGCCTACTTCTTCCTCTCCCACTCCCCCTGCCTGTGTTCCCTCTCGCTGGCTGTCTCTCTGTCACATAAATATTCCTATATATTTGGCAGTAGCTCTTTGTTCAAAGCATAATTGTTTATCATATGCATTTCTACTACTTAAAAATAAAATTTAGCAAATTATTTAATTACAATTATTCATTATAAGAGCTAATAAGGAGTCAGGTCTGGTTAAATTATTAACTTTATTAATATGTCTTTAACACTAATTTTAGTTCAAAAGTTTGTTCTTCGTTGATGTAAGTGAAAAGCATTAGCGTTTCCAGCTTTTTTCTTCTTCCACCTATTGTTTAATTTGGATTGAGATCAATCTTGCTATACCTCTGTTGACAAACAGAATAGTGTTCTACCACATCAGAAATTTTATACCCAGAGGTAGAAATTATACTTATGTAAAAAAGAAAAAAAATGCTTTGTCAGATACAGGGATTATCCAATTTACTTTTCCCTCTCAAAGTCAGCATGCACTAGAATAGGTGATACAAGAAGACATAAAATGTGTATCAGGGGTCTTGGGGCTAAGACACAGATCCAGGTAGAGTTAGGGAAAGGAGATGGAGAAACTCAGCCCGAATACCTTCCTCTCTAGGTCCCAAATGATTCTTCACCTCTAGTAACTCTTCAACAGACCTTCAGCAGGCTCAGCCAGCATCCCCAAAGGGACACGTTCCTAAAACCCAACTTACAGGGTAGCTAAATGTTCCAGTAAGTTCGCCCTTTAGATCTGTGGTTCTCAATAATTCTGTTGTGAGGTGCCTGCATTGCAGGATGCTTAGGCCCATCCCTAACCTCTACCCGCTAGGCGCTCCTCCCAACGCCCTGAGCTGCGACAACGAAGCACAGCTCCAGACACTGCCAAATGTTCTTTTGGGAGCAAAACCACCCTCCAGTTGAGAACCGCTAGATTAAAAGGGGCAAAATACAAGTTTAAAAAGTGCCTTGTCTCACAAATATCTCCCCCCTTACAAATGCTGAAATTCCTTTAATAAGATTGTATCTTTTTTTTTCACAATCATAGATTACAAGGCTTAAGCCACAGGTACCAGTTGGAGGTACTTTGGTGGCAATACATTTCAGCTGAAGTGCAACTAGTCAGTCAGTAATGGCAAAGGTTAGTTTTCCAAACCTTCCCAGATCCACTGACAAAAAGGTATGAGCTAGAGGCCCCCATGAAGTGGGCTACTTTTCAGAAAGAGGACTGACAGACTTCCAAACTGTAATTACTTTACCTGGAATCATTCATCCATCTGTCAGGCATGCACCTGTCAGGGTCAGTGCCAGATGTAGTGTGAAATGTCCAGTGATTTCAACTCTCTGTCAATGCAAAGAATGGTCTAGGAGCTGGCCAGGCACTGAATACTTAAGAGGGAGAGTGGATAATTAGGTAATCTCCCAGGTTGGAAGATTAGGCCTTGTTTGCCTCTCTCCCCAACACCTGGTACACACAGGTACTTAATATTTATTTGCTAAATGAATAAACAAATGATGGAGAAGGCCCCTGAACAGCTAAGAGGGCTTGGGATATGGAGCTTTGGTAGGAGACTGAGAGGGGTCAGGAGAGAATGGCATCAGAGGAAGACAACAGAACTTTGGAGGTGGACGGACCTAAAGCCCTAGTGAGATGCCTGGAGTCAGCTCTACAGCAGAAGCAAGGCAGGTTAGGGAGAGCGTGTGTGAGCTTAGAGAGAGATTTCCTGAGTCCAGATCCAACACTTACTTTCTTTAAGATTTTAGACATCTGTAAATGATAATGATAGTACCTCCCTCAAAGGGCTGTTGTGAGGATTCAACGAGGTAATACTTATAAACCTTTCAGACCAGTGGCCAGCAGAGATGGGCTAGGATGAGCCTTGAGAGTGGCAGGGTTTTAGGCTGGAATGACGGACTTGAAGAGAACCATAAAAATCTGAACATTGTGGGGCACCTGGCTGGCACAGCTGGTTGTGTCTGACTCTTGGTTTCGGTTCAGGTCGTGATCTCACAGTCATCAGATGGAGCCCCGTATCAGGCTCTGTGCTCAGCATGGAGTCTGCTTAAGACTCTCTCCCTCTACCCCCGTCTCTCAAACAAATAAATAAATCCTTAAAAAAAAAACAAACCCTGAACACTGTGGTGAAAGGGAAAGGGAGCCAACCAGGAACGAATAAAAAGTTGACCAAGCATCTGTAAGTGCTCCACTGCTCCAATGTTGTCTTGGTGACATGACTAATCAACACATTCATTAGATTTTCTTTGATCTTCCTTGGTGACTTCAAAGCAAAATGCAAGAAATGGATGACTGAGTTCACCTGATTACTAGGGTTGTTAGGAAAGCTGTATGAGAAGGTCAAGGAGATATGGAGCATAGACCACAGGGGAGAATAAATTCAAAATGTGTGAGTAGAGGCATTTAATTCAAAAGGAAAGAAGTGAAGCCAAAAATGGCCAATAAACTGGAAGAACCAGGAGGGTTTTGGTGACTGAAAGTGAGACAGCAGCTCTGGTGGGAGAGGTAGCAGGGCAGGACATGGTGGACAGACAGGATTCCGGTGTTCAGAGATGGAGCAGCTCCAGATGACACAAGGAAAACTTGACATGGACGTGGGGGCATTGAGCAAATGGAAGCAAGGCCACTGATGTTTCCCTTGCTCAACTCAAACCACTCTGTTCCCAAGGGCATCTCATCAAAATGTTTTGTTGGGAAGGAATTCAATAATTGATTAACTGCTCTAGTAAAATCCCCCCAACATTCTTCTTAATATTTCAGAAGTCTGTAGGGTGAGTAAAGGTAGAGGGAAAGCTGCAAATAGAAACAAAATATACATTAAGGAATATCAATAGATATAGAATACTGATGATTATATATTCATACTGTAAATATAAACATTATAGGAACGGGCTGATATATGGTATCCCATTCTAATCAACCAAAAGTCTTTTTAAGGGATAGATCCTTTCTCACATTACCTGGGATATCTGTCCAAGAAGCATCTCAAAAATGTTAAACTTTTCCCATTCTCATCTCAGTGACTTCTCTCTTTTTTCCACCCACCCTCAACATGCATGCCTGTTATGGGATTCATTCATTCAACAAATACATATCAGACACTGTTCTAGATGCTGGAACCACAGCAGTTGGTGAGATTAGGTCTGTGTTCCTATGAGGCTTAAATTCTAAAGGGAGAGACAGTGACAAACAAGTGAACATATTCATAAATAATTTCAGCTAAGGAGAAAAGTGCTATGAAAAAAGTGATGTGATCAAATATATTATATTGATTTGTATATTATATGAAGTCTATATGTATATATATAAAGTTATATGTTAGGTATGTACCCCATTATCTCTTAAGAAATTGGGTTGTAAAGAACAAAAATTATTATCCAATATAGAACGATGGGCAGAAGAGAAAATCACTGATTTGCTGATTCTATTTTTCTGCCCAAGAAATCACATAAAATGTTTAATCATATGTGAATCGTAAATACATAATAAAGTTTTTAAAGGAAAGCATGTTTAAGAAGGCTTACCCCTACCTCTCCACCCCACAGTCTTACCTTCACAGCCAGATCTAGTTAAGAGTGCTATCACCCAGCATTTTCTTCTCCAGGCCTGTCAAAACTAAATATCTGGATTTGAGGCCATTTGAGAACAAGTTCACAATCCCTGGTTTCTATTTCAAGCTCCGTGTGGAATTACCAGTGTTCTCTCTTCAAAGAACTATAGCATAAGAATTCTGTTTAGGCTAATAGAATAATATATTAGGCTACCCTGGAAAAAGAAAAATAAAACCAGTGCCCTGCCTATGAAGAATTCCTTAAGATTTTTTCAGCATTTGGTTTCATAGCTATGCCAAACAAGAGTGAGTGTAAATTTTGTTTCTTTAACCTAGGATCAGGGGAGAAGAAAACAGGGATCCAATGTGGGTGTTCATACATGTTTTTTCCCTTGGATACAGCTGGGTAATATAACCAGCACATGAGGACCTTGTGTTATAACCCAAACCCCAAGCACCACTGATGGACAGGGTGTTCCTTGGGGGTCCCACCAACAGAGACCTTTAGTTTCGGTGAACTTCCTGAGAAATTCCAGAGCTAGCACATCTTACCTGTACTTTCATTCATCGTTCTTTTCCAAGCAGCAAAAAGAAGCTAAAAGGCACGTTTGTTATGCTTAAATACTACACAAGGTGGCCAAGTTAAAACTGAATGGATAGATTTCATAAACCCTCTTCATAAATGAAACGTCTGTTGGTATTCACAAGAAAGCCAGTACTGGCCAGGCTATAAGCCTGTGTTCTGGAAGAGGGATGTTCACATCTCCTCCTGTTCGAGTTCAGTATGTCTCAGGCACAAATTGGTAAGATGTCATAAAATACCGAAGAGAATTTCAATGACATCTGGAATGTTATCATTTGTGTTTTCTGATTCCTCCAGGAATACTATCTCAGAGGAAGATAATCAGAGTGTGCCTGGGGCATACTTTGGAGTAACCAGTCTGTCACCAGATTCCTACCTCCTTTCATTGCTCATCTGTCTCCCACAATGCAGAGGGAGGGTGTTGCCACCCATCTCTGGGGGTGGGAATGTTCTCTTTCAGCTTTTCAGAGAGTAATCAAGGAATGAGAGCTGAAGCACTGCTCTGGGACGTTTAAGGCCCATTGTATAAACTCAAATGGTATACGTCCTGAAGCTCTATCCTATAGGGAGCCTACCCCTTGTCTTGTCCCTTACATTAGACATTTTTCTGTACCTGTCCTCAACCTTCTCTAGAATGTGAAGCCCCATGCATAACGCAGACATGCTATTTGCACGCTCAATTCCTCACTATATTTTAGTTAACAGCAGTATCCCTCAAACAAGCATGGCCTTTCTGCCACTCTGCCTGTCACTTCCAAGACCTCAGGGCTGAGTTATCCTACCTTTTGCAGCTAACACCTTCACTGCCCCATTTAAAACTGCCTCTCCTCAGGAGTGAAGGGCCTGACCTGGCCCTCCCAGTCTTATCAAACTTTTTGTCTATAGAGTATTCAAGTATTTAAGCCCTCAAGGAACAGTAGTGTGATGTGTTGGTGAAACTAACATAATACAACGGAAAGAAAGGTTGCTCTTCGAATAGGTCTCCTGTAAAATTTTACACGTTGCCTAAAACCAAAGTTTGTCCCAGGATAATCAAATTATCTTATTTTTTTAATATTTTCTCAAAATTTGATGGCCAAAAGGGCAGAATTCAGTTAATTTAATTTTTTCAACTTTGTGGCTCTAAATTGGGTAAAGGTAAATCTTTCTGTGTTAGATTGCTCCATAATATATTAATCCCTGTGCTGTTTTGCCGAATAATTACTTGCCCTGGTTAGGGGCTCCTAGTGCATAATAATGAGACATTATTTGATAATTTATTTTCCTGACTTGAGTATTAGAATCTCTTATGGTGTTTTTAAGAGAACACAGTGATGCACCACTGAGAATAATAGTAAGAGCACTTTAAATGTTAGGCACTAAGAATCAGGACTACATCACTGCACTGTTAAGTTTCCACATCTGATTAGTTTGTCTTTCAAAGTAATATACATTAGCTAAACGGACATTTAAGACCTTAGAGTAGGACTTATTTAAATGAATTTTGATTGCTTTCAAATGTATTTTGTTTTGCTTTTTAAATGGAATTTCAGTAATTACCAAAAAGAAAAATGAACCTAATTTTTTTATTATGCCCTTCAGCCAGAATGAAGAACAGTATTTTGTTTTGGGAAGGTCTTTTTTAAAAGCCAATATGTCAAATTACCGACTTCTTTCTCTGTCTAGAACTTCTATTTCAGCATTGAAACATACTCTGAGTCTCAAATAACCCTGAATTATATATGGAAGATGAAGTAAATTTTTTTCTTTTAAAAAACTGAGCTGATCTTAATGCTCATAATACTATTTCAATGTTTGGAAAATATTTGTAAGGGAATGTAAATTATAGCAGTTCACATCTCTTTGCTTTCTATAATTGTGCTCTTCATGCCAAAAACATGTAAATATGGGCCACCAAAGCTTAAGCCTCTTCAATTACAAAATGAGGCTCTGGCCATCATGCTTTAAACACACACCCCAGTGCACGTGCTCACTCTGTGCCCTCTACCTGGGATACCATGACCCAAGAGTCCCACAACTCATGGTTCCCACATGTGTCTCCACTTAGAATAAATCTGGGGATTTAAAAACATTCCCAACCCCAGGCCACATCCCAGACCAATTAAATCACATGCCTGGGACATAGTTTTTGAAAGTCCCCACATGATTCCAATGTGCCGCCAAGTTTGAGAACCACCACCTCAACCAACTTGTTCCTAGGCAAACTCTGTTCATCCTTCCCATCTCCATTTATCCTTCTCATCCAGACAGGATGTCCGATGCCCTCCCTGCAGGTCCTAGGCCTTCCCCCTCTTCCTCCTGCATCGCCGTATGCTGGCAAGCATTAAAGTGTATTGTAACTGTTTACTCACATGCCTGCTTCCTCAAACTACTGTATAATTCAGGAATATTTTTACCTTCAAATCCCAGAGTCTAATTCTGTACCTGGCATTTGGAAGTACTCAATAAATTCATGGAATGAATAACTTCTTCCTAAAGAAAAAAAAAAAAAGCAAAAATGTAATTATGTTAATATTTACATGCTATGGAAAAAGTAGTAATTTAAGATGTGCTTAAGGTGATGTTTCACTGATGGGCAATGTCTTATATTTAGGAAAATATCTCATACCAATGCAAATAAAACTGTATCTCAACATCAAAAAGAATCGTAAAATACAACTTTACCTATGAATTTGTATTCTTTACTGCAAAAAGTACAGGAAAACATTTCCTCATTTCCTGTGATACGAAATATCTAAAACAACCCATCCTCTCTCAGTTCCACTTCCATCTTGAGTGGATTATGTGTTGTTTTCCAAAGCAATCTTTTCAGAATTTTATGATGTTTCAGGGAGCTATAAAATGGTTTTTAAGAGTTTTAAAGTTCTTAGTTTACAAAATGTATTATGTAAGAGTCCATGTTTTTTGTGGTATTCACTGTTAATATGAGCATTATGATTCAAAAAATATTCACATAGTAAATTTTGCTACAATCTAATTCTAGACCATAAACCCAATCTTAAACATATGTTTTTTAAAAAAGCTGTTTAAAATATTTTGCTCCTTGGGTTACCTAATCATTTTATATTCCAGCAATGTTTCACAGTCTAACAATATGTTGTTCTTCATCTGCTAGAGAAAGCCTGAAAAGAAATCAGATTTAGGAACTGTTTTCTAAGACAGTAAAGTAGTACTCATTTATCTTTACATATGAAATGCTGGACTATCTCATTAGACATCATATTAAGACCTTACCAACTCGTGTTCACTATGCACTCCTTCTGAATGCATGTAAAAGATAAAAATGAGAGAAAAGTGCAATCCTCCACTTTTAAATGCCTACATTGTCATCAACTACTGTAAACCAATTTTTAATTTTAGTCTACTCATTAAATACAACTAATTTAGAAGGCAGTCACTGAAACATAGCTCTTGTTCTCTTTTCCATAATGAAGTCATGACTTTAAACCGTAAGTGCAATATCCTTAGACACTGCTGCTTTATCAGAAATAAACTCTGAATGTATTACCAATTGTGAAAAAAGATCACAGCTTCTAATATTCAGTTCCAGTGTCACGGTTCCCAAATTGTAAAAGCTGTGAATGAGGCAACTATTCCAAGTTAGCTTCAGCCCTAATGAACACAAAACAGGTTTTTTTTGCCAAGCAAAGGAGGCACACAAACAGGCACAATTTCAGCCAGTCACAGCCAGCTTTACATACTGATGTTTGGATTAAAAGAGCAGAGCAACGAAGTTGGCTTCTGGAAGCATAAATCTGATTTTGGGTAATGTCCTTTCTCAGGTCCTCTTCTGTCTCCTTACCCGTTTGTCATACCCGGAAACATACACCCTATTCCTCCTTTAGTGAGGGGCCCTTTGGGGCGTTACTGCCATCCCTGGCTGGGGGTCACTTGGTCAGCAGTCAGCTAAGACCTCAGAGGGCAGAAGCCCAGCAGGTGGGAGCACCGTGCGTCCAGGGCCTGGGGACCGGCTGGAGGCTGGGTCTCTCCCTTGTCTCCAGTTCCCAGCAGCAGGTCCCTGTGGGCACAGGCTGACCGAAGAGGCGTAGCTCTTTCCCAGACCCAGCAACTAAAGGAGGCAAAAAAACCTCCATCTCCTGATTCGATTCTTAGTGCCATAAAAACAACTTCCAACGGCCCTTTGCATCACCCGCCAAGCCCTCCAGCCACCTTCGGGAGCGGGCAAATAGAATTTCTGAGGGGTCACATACTCTAAAACCACAGCGAAGAAAGACTGTGTCTCTTTACAATTGCAGAAACAAGACTTAGCGGGGAAGGCTTGGCTTCGTGGCGGCGCCCCCCCATCCAGCATAAAACCCACGAGGCGCGGCGTCCCGAGTGGTGGGTGGGCCGGTGGGTGCGGGACAGGAGGACGGGAGAGAAGCTAGGAGTCACGAAGCCTCCTCCGCTGGGATCGCCTCCTCTTTGAGTGGCCTCCACTCAGTCGTTCCGAATTAGTAAAACGAGGCTCAGGCCAAACAGCCACCCCCGCCCCGCCCCGCCCGGGCTTCGGGAGGGAGCATGCCAGGGGAGCGGGGGCCGAGCGTCGGAGAGGGCCATTCGGCCAGAAGGGGGAAGCTGACAGCGTCTCCTCCAGGCTCCGTCGTGTGGGGAAAAGCCTAGATCGCAGGGGTCCCCACACGGCGCCCTTCCGCCGCTCTCCTCCTTCCTCAGGACCCGGGAGGTGTGGCGCCCTCCCCTTTCTCCCACCCCTCCGTGGCGGCACCCCTCCGTGGGACGCTTGGTTGGGTCCGGGGCGGGGCCGGCAGGCGCTCCACGTGCGGCCGCAAGCTAGGCTCTCGACTCCCGCGGCTCGGCGGCCACCCCCGCCACCTCGGGGCGGGCGTGTGGGCGGAGCCTCTGGGGGCGGGGCGGGAGGCGTGGGCGGGGGGCGGGGCGGACGCGGAGCGCTCGTCCAGCCGCCCGGGCAGAGGGGCTGAGAGGAGCCGGGCTGGCGCGGTGCGAGCAGGAAGGGACGGGGAGCTGACGAGAGTCCGACGCCTGGTGCTCCGGGCTTTCTGCGAGGTACGAGCGGGAACTCGGCCCCTGGGGGCCTCCCAGTCGGCCCCCTAGCCCGGCCTCCGCGCCCCTACTGCCCACTGTGCCCCCTGCCGGCCGGGCGGCGGCGGCGGCTGGACGGGACTTTGGGAGGGTTTCTGGGAGTCGAGAGCCCCAGCCAAACCAGCGTCCCCTTCTCTGCGTCTTTCTTCGCCTTCTTCTTGCTTCCTCGGCTCTGGGCGTCGGGCTGGAAGGTCGCCTCTCCGCCCGCAGAGCTCGCCCACACCGGGGCGGGAGGACAGGGCCCCGGGGCAGCCGAGCCTGGCAGCGGGGGAGGCGCGGAGCTCCGTGGCCGCCTGTGCGGCGAGGGCGGGAGGCCGACCGGGGCTGCGGGGCTGCGCCCCGGGCTCACGGTGCCGCGCTCGGCTCCCCGGTGGTCCCCGGCGCCCTGTTCTGGGGGCGCCTGTCGGTTGCGCCCCATCGGTCGCGCCTTTGACGGGGAGCCGGGGCCAGCCCCTGAGCCCTACATTCCTGGGTGCCGTGCCGCTTGTTGTGCGCGCGCCGGGGCCGGGCAGCCAGGCTGCGGGAAGGAACCCGAGCGCGGCGTCTGCCCCACGGTCCCTGAAGTGTCTGGTCCGGGAGCCGGAGATTGAGCTGGGGCTCGGCGGCGCCAGAAGGGGGCCTCGGTGGGATGCGAGTTGGGGGCGCGGCCTGCAGAATTTGGGTTCCTGGAGGTGCTTGCGGCGTGCAGGCCCGGCCCCGGGCAGAGGAGACCACCAGCCTGTCCTCGAGGAGGGCCAGGAACTGTCAGGTATGGACCGCTGGGGGCCACCCGTGTGAGATCCACAGGGCTTCTAACAGCACCTCGAGTCCTGGGACAGCATAACCTAATGGGGAGGGCGTATTCTTTAAGGGCACGAATAAATGGAAAGCTGTCAAAACAAGCATATTTTAAAGTTGAAATGAAAGCTGGCAGATTTTCAGGCCGTGCAGTTGTGTAGTTAGTGTCCAAAGAAATATTAGCTCCTTTACACCCTTTTCGTTTTTATTTTTTGGCAAAATCTGTGTTGCCAGAATTTCCCTCAGGAGCTTTGCATTGCCCACAGCGGGGAAGGAAAACTTCAGCAAGCGTTCTCAGGTTGCTTTTGACTTTAAGTCTGTGCTCTCCAGCTTTTTTTGAGTGTGCAGAAAAAGTATCTGATTCTGTCCCTTTTTCTCTGAGATCCCACGATGTTTGTTTATTGGTTTTATTTAAATTTAGCTTTTGCACGAAATACTCTCCGTTGCCACAGGGTGTAGTTTAGGGATTAGAAAATACTGTTGGAGAAAGCTGCTAGTGGCTTCATTTTCCAAGAATGTAAGTCATTTCCTTTCTGTGATTTCAGGGAGTTGATATTTCACAGCATCAAAACTTTGTGGGGAAAATTTTCCGTAATACATCTGTCATTAAAAAGGCTTTTGACTTTTGGATTTTTTTCTTCTTAGAGCAGCGCATAAATTCAGGCTCAGCAATGTTAAGGGATAAGAAGTTTTTCAGAATCTACAGCGCTATGAGAGTATTGTAGAAAGTAATTGTAACAACCACCAAGACTTACAAACAGCCTGCTCCATAGAGAGTGGGGGAGGGGAGAAGACCAGAGGGGAGAGGCAGGAAAACAGATGCTTTTGCTGTTGTCCTTTGGAGTATAAAACTTGTAGCACTTAATAATTTTCCTTGGGTGTGGTTTTGCAAAATAAAAGTATGTTAAAAATGAAATTACTCCACAATATGAGACAGGTGACATTTAAATGCTCTTTCAGTATGTTTGTAAACATATTGGATTTATATTTCATATTAAGTAAGTTATCTGCAGGATATCTTCTCCAGAAAGCAGACTGACTGTAATATGAACTAATTTTCCCCCTTTTGAATTGCTTGTAAAAATGCCTGAGATCTGACACTGATGGACCACAGTAATCTGTAGTTCTTGCAGAACTCAAAACATCTTAAGGGAAAGGAAACCTTTCTCTGTTTCCACTCCCTCCTTTTTGGGGGGCAACCTGGGTAGGCTATCAGCTTCAAGTACATAATTTGAACTCGCTGATTTAAGATGCTCCTGGCTCTCCAGGAAAACAATAGGGGCTAGGATGAAGACGCTGCGTTTGAAAGCCAAGTGTCCATGTGCTAGGTAATCACTGCTGGCAACCAGTTCCATAAAAATTCCTTCAATTGGGCTAGCTGAATCCAGGGAAGTGCGGGTTGTAGAGCTTTTCTAGTTTCTGGACTTTGTTTCCACTTTTAACTACACTTATAAAGCCTTTGGCTTTGAGAACTTATGACATAATAGACTTGTGTAGCCTTATTGTAGCAGATGCTTGAAATGAAAGTTTCAAACAGAATTGTCTTTGAATTGTCAAGTTCAGAGTTTAGTGTAAATGAGTCCTGTCTCACAACCTTTTTGATAAAGGAATTCTTTGTAGTTTTCAACTTGGATGCTGCACATTTTTATTTCTGAGACTGAGGATTTAAGAAAAAAATAAAACCTGCAAACAATTATTTTATTACATGAAAGCCAGTACCAAGAAAAGATTAATTCAGTCCAGATGTAAAAATGTATGTGAATTTTAGATTTGGATGATCTCAACAAGTTTTCCCTTTTGTTGGTGGAACTGCCTGGATCCCAGATGGCATTCACAAATTATCCCTTAGGTGGTTTTCTGAGTTCAGAACTAAATTTCGGGGGCCTTCTTTAAAGTCCTTTTAATATTATTTTAAGTGTTCTAAAGGATAGAAAGTTTTCTGTGTTTATGCAGAGATGGGTTTTTCCTAGTCCACGTTAATACAAACCTTATAAATACCCTGGTTTGGTAAATGAAGCCTGTGTGGGAAAGCCAGAAGTATTCAGTGTTGTGTATTCTTATGGGCAAAGCACAGAATCTTTGGCTTTCATTTATGCAAATTCCGACGTTGTTTTAAAGAAAATAAAGCGTTTTGTGTGTTTGCAGTCTTCAGTAGAATCCTGTTGTAATACAGTTTCTGGTTTCCTATAAAGCAGTTGGTCCTTATATGATGACCCTCTACCCTGCTCCCTCACCAACCAGAAACAACAAATATAACCTATAAGAAAACTCCAGTAGTTTAAAAAAATCTGTACTTCCAGCACTAAAGTTATAGAGGGTGTGTGTTGCACACTTAAAATTATATACTTTTAAGAAGTCTTTGATTATATAATTACACATTTGGGAGTTTAATTACATTGTGATTGTGTATTAAACAATTGAGTGTAGGAGGGGGGAATAGAAAAGATAAAACGATGGAATTTTATGAGTGGTGAAATTTTAGTTAAAATGTATCTTTCCTAGGGGCACCTGGGTGACTCAGTCAGTTAAGCGTCTGCCTTTGACTCAGGTCATGATCTCAGGGTCCTGGGATGAACCCCATGTCCTCACGCTCCCTGCTTAGTGGGGAGTCAGCTTCTCTTTCTCCCTCTCCACCTCACCCCGCGCTTGCTATCTCTGTCTCTCTCAAATAGATACATAAAGTATTTTTTAAAAATGTATCTTTCCTAAACCCAAACAGTATTATTGGCCTCTATAGTTAAACTTGGACGTGGAGGGTAGTAGAGAGGGCTTTTTGAATTGCACATTATCCGGAGGAAGAGGCTTTGGGGGCCTATAAAAATAAGTAGAAACAAGTTAAAGGAATAATTTTAGAGGAAGGAGGAAGTAGAATACTGGGCATTGAGTTGCAAGGAAAATCTGAACTTAGGAGGCTGAATATTTAAAACAAGGCTGAAGTAGGGAAAACTTTCTATTCAAAAGTGAAAATTAAAAAGTAAGATCTTTTTCACTGAGAAAAAAAGGATTAGTATTAAGGTGCCCTACGCAATCTGTATACAACATGAAATAGTGCTGTTAAGTGATACTTATCTTGGAAAGCTTGCCTGCATTTGTGTTGAATTGCTGCTTTGGTGTTAATGTGCAGGGACTGGATGCTTACTATTTTGTTCCACCCCCCACCCCACACCACTTCTCATTTCAAAGACTGGGAACTTTTTTTGTCTAAACTCTAATGATTCTACGAATATTTAATTATTAACCCAAATATTTGTGAGAACTAGAGCCTGCCTGCCATGCTATGGGACCACAGGGGCTCTACAGTAGTAACGGCCATAGTTATCATAAAATTTTGAGTGAAAACAAGCCGTCTGTGCTTCCAGATTATCTGATATGATTTGGTGGTATAATTACTTCTGATGCAAGTTTGCATAACATCACTTTTTATCTGTATCAAGTGGAGCAATCGTGTAGTATACCATATTGATCAAAAAGAGATTATAGAACACTGGGAAGGGGAAAGAAGTCACTGATCTGATAGGAAGAATTTTCTCAGGAGGAGAATAATGTAGTGCTGCACCAAATTCAGATGAACCAGCTATAGGCCCGAGGAGAAGGCAGTGTTGACTGGAGCTTCCCTGGAGCTGTCTGAGCAGCACATTTTCTTGAATGCCTTTCCCCACCTGTGTGACCTTACTTAGCAGAGTTTAACTTACACAGGAAGAAACTAAGAAGAGATTTGGGCATTATCCAGTTTATTTCATTAATGTGATAACTGGGATAATTCTGACAAAAAATGACTAGAATGTTCAGCATTCCTAATTGATTATCCAGGAATATTTTCAGAGGTTTTCTAATAACCCTGCCTTTATACATATTTATTATAGAACGCTGAGCAGTGACGTTTTAACAGGTATATGAACACAGAAAACGATTATTTTATACTAACTTAAAGCCACAGTTTCATATGAAGGAGGAAATCATTAAAAAATCAAACAAGTTCCAGATAAAGATTTTAGGAAAGTAATGAAAAGCTCTCACTGAGATTTTCAGGTCGTTCTTTGTGTGGTTTTACATTAAATGAGTAGTTATTTTTCTCCCCACAAGTAGCAGCACTTGTACTGTCCAGTTTCAGTAGATGGCTTTGGGGGGGGGGGTGTCCCTGTGGCTTTATTTCTTTGAACTCTTTATTGAATAATTAGATACAAACAGAAAAATGCACAGATCAGAAGTGTATACCATGAAGTGATCATATCCAGGCAGCGAGCATCCAAATCAAAAAAACAGATCTTTACCTTATCCCACCCCCAGAAGCCTCTCCTTACATTCGTAATCCCTGCCCCAGGGATAACCGCTGTTCTGATGTTCATTGCCATTGGTTAGTTTTAATCTGTTCTCAGACTGCATTTAAGTGCAATCAAATATGAGTTCTCTTTTCTGTCTTCCTCAGCTCAACATAGTGTCATGTCCAAATTGATGTAGGTAGTAGTGCTTTTTTTCTTTCATTTCTGTGGATGAATGTACCCAGTTTATTTATCCATTCTGTTTATGGACATTTGGTGAGTTTGGGGCTGATATGTAGTGTCCGACCTTTTGATGGCTCAAGAAAAGTTGAGCACTTTGGAGTTGAAAGGAGAGTATCGTTTTAAGATGAAAAGAGAAAAATACTTAAGAAATGTGAGAGAAAAAAAAATGCAACAAAAACATTGAAGTCTCAACTCAATCCACAGAATCTTAGTATTTCAGGGACACAGGAATATACCAGCTGGATACTGCCAGATTTTAACTGAGAATTGGGAAGAGGGAGGAGACCTTGGGTGGCAGCTAGCCTCACCATTTTTTAGAAGTGGAGGGACTGAGGTCCTGTGAGGTTGCGTGACTCAGAGCTTCACAGCGCACAACAGTGCCAAAAGTACAAGCTGCTTCTGACCTTCAGTCTAGTCTAGATTAGTGCCATCTGAGCACTAAAACCTAGCCCCCTACTCTGTAGCCCAAGCAGTGAGTCTGCTGGCCTAAGGATGGGCAGCCATTTTCTGATTGACACCAAGGTCTTCTGTGGCTCTGTTGAGATAGACTCAGACTTGCCCAGAGTAAACAAAGCAGTAGCTCAGGGAGGCAGAATTTTACCTCCTCAAGGCTCTTCTACCTCTGCTCCCATGCAAAGTCCCCTGGAACATCTCTTTCTCCCTTTCTTCCTTCTCCCTGTGTTCTAGGCCTTTCCAGTGAGGTGTTGGGTATTAAGTGCCAGGTAGGTGACATCTCAACGTCCCTCCTGATTCATTGTTTCATTAATCCATAAATGATCTAGGCTGGACCCCAATTTCAAAGGACTGCTTTCTAAATATATTCAGAATAGTTCATTCTTAAGAAGATATGTGAAAAATTCTTTTTTCTTTCTCTTTTTTTGTTTTGTTTTGTTTTTTGTTTGCCTCTTCCTGCCATTATGTCCCCACCTTTTACACACTTTTCTCCTCCCCTGGATACCCTTCCCCCTCTTTCAAGTTATCTTTTTGTAAACATCCCTGGAAACATCCTGTCTCTACCTACAACAACAGCGAAATTCAGATGCTGAAGTCTGTGGCTGTCTCCAGGAAGCATTTACTGTAAAACATAGGATTATGAGAAATCTAATAGATAAAACAAAGTGCTTATAAAGGGAAACAAAAGATATAGACATATCTTTCTTTTGTGTTTCCCTAAAGAGAAAAAGGGCATTTTTTGTGGTTTAAGAAAAGGCTCACAGTTTTGACATAGGCTCATTAAAGGTGAAAAACAGGTAAAATTTAACAGAAGTTTTACAAATGGGTAGTAAATATATTCTGCTCAAATGAGATACTGCTTAGAACAGCAAAAACTTAGCATGTGTAATCTTAGAGAATTAAAAAAAAAATGTGCTCACCATAGGGTCACAACTCTAACAAGTTGCTCGCTGAAATGACTGCAGAAAAGAGTAGTATGTTTCGGAGGTGACATGGAAGAGAAGCAGGAAAGTATAATGGTTAAGAACAAGGTCTTTGAAATCAGTCCTCTGGGGCCCAGATCCAGGCTCCACTTCTTCTAGTGTGTAACCTTGAGGGAGTTAATTAATTCTCTGAACCTCTTTTTCCTTATCTGTAAAATGAGGATAATGATAGTAACTACACCACAGTGTTGTTTTGATTATTAAATGAAATAGTACATATAAAGCAGTGGCATGGTCTGACACAGTATTGTCAAGTGATGTTAGGTCTCATTACTGAAGACAAAAAAATGATGTATAGGATTTTTAGTTTTCTTGGAAGTCCCCGAGCTTTTAATTTACAAGCAGCTCATGAGATTCTATTGTTTTGTTTTTGATGACATTCAGCAGGCCACAAAACCTAGTATTTCTTAGTTACAGATAGCAGGCATTCTATGTTGCTACACTAAGAGTAGATGCTGGCCTGTCCCATTGATCACTAATCGATTGATTTTTCCTAATTCTCTTCTAATTTCCAGTAGTCTCTCTCAGCTTCTGCTTGCTAGATAATTTTTTTCTTCCCAGATGCCAAAAAATAAATCTGCAGATTAAAAAATATTCTCTTTATGATAATTGAGGTTGTACAAAGTATTTTTAAACATAAAGAGTACTAAATGGCCCATGTCTTTTGCTCTTGTATCCTATAGATTTTACCTGCTTTTAAAAGAAAACCATGATTATTGCTATAAAGCAGTTGTTGTTTATTTCTCTCATCCCTACCCCCTCACCATCGGCACAGTTTATATCATGTGGGTCAGACCCCTTTATAATTTTCTCTCATGAGGTCCAAAGCTTACGATTTTAAACCAGTCATTCAACGGAAATTAATAGTCTGAAAGTTTCAAAAGGAGCGTTTAAGAAAAACAAACTTAAGCACATTAGAAAGACACGTTTACATCTAAACAGCATAATTATAAGACCAGTCAAAATAGGCACAGGCTCCTGCAGAATAATCATGCTGTATCATTCTACTGTGTTCATTAAAAGCAGGACCTACCCTGGATAACCCCATGCCCTGTTACATGTTGTGTAATATCATGAACTTAGTGAACATTTTTTAAAGAATGAAGTTTACTAAGTTCATCAAAAGATGGATTTTACATCTCTATGAAGTATCCAGGACAATGTTGAATACTTTGTGCAAGTCCTGCCAAAGTTCTTATCTAGGTGGGGGAACAAAATACATGTGTGTGGAAAGGAATTAGATGTTTCCAGATAAATGTGAAACGGAGTCCTAGTTTTAGGGAGAAGAATCACTAATGGCCAAAGGTAGGCTGTCCCTTGCTTCCCTGGGGCTGCTGGATTTGTGTGGGGCCATGAGGTCAGGCTGGGATCTTTCTCTTCTTCAAGTACAAAGGAGCTTTTCTAGGAACAACAACAGACAATAAAAAGGTTAGAATCTAGTAAAAGACTCAAATATTAAAAGAAAACTATGAAATTGAAATTATTAAATGTTTATTTAACTTCATTCATTTAATATAATGTATGCCTGCTGTGTGCCAGGTACCGTTCTAGGTCCTAGAGATATGTCAGTGAACAAGACAAAGACAAAAGGCCTGCCTTCATGGAGCTTATATCCTTTTAGAAGACAAACAATAAACACAACAAAGCAAATTTTATAGTATTTTAGAAAGTACTAAGTGTGGTTGGAAAAAAGAGAAATAGAACAGGGTAAGGGACATTGATAGAGGAGGATACTGGGGCCTTTGGCAATTTGAAGTAGTATGGTCACAGTAGGACAACTTCGAAGGAGGAAGTTGGCCATACAGAGATACTTGGGGGAAAGAACATTCCATCAGAGATTAGCAAAGGCCTCAAGCAGAAGTGTGCTTGGTGTGTTTCAGGAACAGTGAGAAGGTCGCAGAGTTGTAGTAGATGAGGCCAAAGAGGTTTAGGTGGCATGTTCTGTAGGGCCTGCCTGGTGGACCATTTTAAGAACTTAGGTTTAAAAACCTCTGAGTGAAATGGGGAATCATTGGAGACCTTTGAGCAGAGGAGTAAAGGGATTTGATTTGCATTTTAATAGAATCGCTGGCTGCTATGTTGAGATAGAAAAATGGAGCAGGGTGGTCAAGTGCAGAAGCAGGGACACAAGGTAGTAGCTGTTGATTATAATCCAACTGAGAAATGTCAACAGCAGTGGAGGAGGTGCTGAGAAATGACCAGGATATATTTGGTAGATAAAACTGCTAAGATTTCCTGGCCAACTGTTAGAGGAGTATGAGCGAAATCCGAGTAAGGGCAACATCAAGGCTTTTTGCACAGTTATTGAGTTGCCATGAACCGAGATGGGGATCTGATAGAGGAGTTGGTTTGCAAAAGATAACTAGGAGCTGCTTTAAACATGTAATGTTTGACTTCCAAGCGGAGAAGTTGAGTAGGTTGTTGGATATCGGAATCTGGAGTTTAAGACATCCAGGCTGGAGATTCAAATCTGGAAGATGCCAGCAGAATTTGGATGAGATCCTTTAAGGAATGTTCGTAGACAGAGAAAGCAATCCATGGCCAAGCCTTGGGTCATACCAGTATTTACAGTTTGTTGAAGAAGAGAAGAAATCTCCTAAGAAATTATCTTACAACAAAGGAATTAGGCACATATTTCCAACATAGTGGACCTAAGTCTCTCCAATCCCTAAGTAAGTGTTATTATTAGAAGATATTGTTATTTCTGTTGACCCACAAGGTGGGAAGAATGAACTGTGAGTTGTTTTTCTGTGATGAGGCACTTGGGCTGAACCTGAGGTGTTTCAACCTGTAGAGACTGAGTTGGTGAGAAGGAACCAGTAAAGGAGACTGAGAAAGAACAGCCAGAATGATAGGAGGGAAATTGGAAGAACGTCCTTGAAGTCAAGTAAAGAAAGTGTCTGAGGAAAGAGAGAGTGACTCAGTAGTGTCATAGGTTGAGAGGTGTGTGAGGTCAAGTAGGATGAGGACTGAGTTGCTCATTGGATTTAGCAAGGAAAGTCATTGGTGACCTTGACAAGAGCTGTGTTGCTGGAGGGATGGGGACAAAACCTGATTGGAGTGGGCTCAAGGAATAAAAAGCTTTTGAAAGAATTCTTATTTTCAATTCAGTTTCTTATAAATATCCAATATTGAATGTGACTACTCTTTAATATGTCCGATAGACTGTGGGGTGGGACTTCAGAATACTGGAGGCCATGAGGGTCTTCAACAGGCTCTGAAAGGGACGTGGGAAGCCTTTGAGCTTCCTTCGAGTTATTATTGGTGAAGCTACTAGTGTTTAGATTGTAGTCAGGTTCTTTAGAAATAGAAAGACAGGTCTAATGCAGTTTCTTTATTCTAAATTGCATCCCTTTGGTAAGAACTATACCCTGGAAGCACTGTCGCTTTGTGTTGAGACTTTGTTTTGTTCTGTTTCTAGTAAAGATGTGTTCTTTACTTCAACCAGTTGATCCTTTCTATGAAAAGGGTACAACAGAGCCCCAGGGAGACCTGTGCTTTGAGTTGGCTTCTTTTTCAGCAATGGTGATAGGTTTCAGCTGACCAGCCACACATCCTAGTGCCCCACAGACCTGGAAGCCTTCATTCATGGAATGGATGGCTCAGGTTAGGGGTTCCCAAGAGCCAGAACAAATTAAGTAATAGAAACATTGCTTGTTTAATATTTTTTAATACCTTGCTGATATCTTCCATTGTGAATATTATTTCAAAGCATGCGGTTATGCAATTTTCATAGTTCTGTATTGTATGTCATAATTATGCACCAAGAATTTTCTCTTCTGGGAATTACCTTTCAATTATAATGCTAACTTTCTGTAATACTATCATCAAAATGAATCAACAAGTCTCTGATACTAATTATCTTTTCTTTCCCTAAGCTTATTAAAATGTTAACACATAGGCCTTTAATGCTTAAATATTGGTTTTGGGTAGTTAAAAGCTTACAGTGAGTGGTAGAATTAAAACTTTGTTACACATGTGTTTGAGTGTTGTTTGGTAATAAAAGAAAAGTATAGTAATAGTCTTTAGAAAGTTGCTAATTATGGGAAAATGCTGGAAAGAACAAGGGCTTTTCTTTTGCAGTGGATTATGGCACATGTTTTTTGAGAAGTGGAGCTCCAGGGGCTATGTGTGTGTTTCCAGTGGGTTGTGGCATACACATAATGTCAGCATTCTCTTAGGTACTGCTCTGTCAACACTGCTTTATTAGTATCATTTTGAATGTTTTTTCAGCTGAAACTTATAAGTCACTCCACAGTTAGTTAAATGAGTGTAATTGGCTTGTAATAGAGAAATTCTGACACAAGGCCAATGTGAAATAATTTGGCAGCCCTAGGTGTTTTACATGGTAAATACTGGAATGTGCAGAGGTATAAAACTAAGCAAATTTTGAAATAAATGCTAAGTCTCTTAAGTCAGTGACTACAGATCTCTTAAGCACGGAATTCAACATGCCAAACCAGAGCTGCAATCCTGTGGCCCACCGGGAAGACTGGCTGCAGGCATGTTTTGGTTTCTTTCTTTTTTTTTTTTTTTTTAAGATTTTATTTATTTATTCGACAGACATAGAGACAGCCAGGGAGAGAGGGAACACAAGCAGGGGGAGTGGGAGAGGAAGAAGCAGGCTCATAGCGGAGGAGCCTGATGTGGGGCTCGATCCCAGAACGCCGGGATCACTCCCTGAGCCGAAGGCAGACGCTTAACCGCTGTGCCACCCAGGCACCCCTTGTTTTGGTTTCTAACATAGTATTAAAACATTTATTTGCCGACATTTAAAAGGTGAAAATTTTTAATTTAAAAAAAAATTGAGGGGCGCCTGGGTGGCACAGCGGTTAAGCGTCTGCCTTCGGCTCAGGGTGTGGTCCTGGCGTTCTGGGATCGAGCCCCACATCAGGCTCCTCCGCTATGAGCCTGCTTCTTTCTCTCCCACTCCCCCTGCTTGTGTTCCCTCTCTCCCTGGCTGTCTCTATCTCTGTCGAATAAATAAATAAAATCTTTAAAAAAAATTGAATTCTGCACCTTCTTTTGCAAAACTGGAAGGCATGGCAATGATTTTTTGGGAGGGACATAATAGCTTCCCCTTTCAAATGGGGTTTGTACTCTCCAGTCCACCATAGTCCTCAGAGGAGATCCTCTTGCCCCCAACACTGAGGCCAAGTGGCTATTGGCATTTTCATCCTGCAGGCTTCCCTCCTTCCTTGCCTGCCCCTGTAGGCACATGAATTTACCATCCTTGCATAGTAGTTACTTGAATTATTTTCCAGTGTCATCTCACAGGTCCTTAAGTCTAACCAAATTGTTCTCCTCATTGTCCCCCATTGTCTCCATTATCAGACTAATACTTAGTTTGGGTCCTCCTTGCTCTTCTACTTCTGACCGGAGCTGCATAACGTCTGTATCACTTCATTAGAACTTAGTACATCCTACTTTATGTAGTCCTCTTTTTATATATATTTTCTAGCTCCCCAGCTGTAAGTTTCTTGAGGGCAACAACCATATCTTATAATTTACTAGTGCCTAGCAAAATTATTTTAGCTTTGCTAGATTAATTATTGTTTAAATTTATCTCCCAGTGGATGGTAATATATGATTATAATTATGCTTTAGAAGAATTAGAAAATACCGGAGCGCCTGGGTAGCGCAGTCATTAAGCGTCTGCCTTCGGCTCAGGGCGTGATCCTGGCGTTGTGGGATCGAGTCCCACATGGGGCTTCTCGGCTGGGAGCCTGCTTCTTCCTCTCCCTCTCCCCTGCTGTGTTTCCTCTCTCGCTGGCTGTCTCTCTGTCACATAAATAAATAAAAGCTTTAAAAAAAAAAAGAAGAAGAATTAGAAAGTACCAAAAACTGATATAAAATATATTTCTTCAGATAGGGCTTTCTTAATTTATTATATCCATTTCTTTGTAGCAGGATTTATATAATTTGAGTATTAATTCCCTAAAGACCTCATTTATTTATTGCCAGTTCTAATTCTGTTATGTAGATGGATGAAGTTTCCAAATAAATGGATCATTATTATATACCATTTTATTATTTTAGATATGCTTCCTTCTAAGGCTAATACTCTTTTACATGTCTTATTTTTTCATTCTTTTGGCAACTAGTATATACCCTATGCAAAAGGCCTTGGCAGTAGTGAGAGTTCAACAGGCATTATGGTACATGCTCTCCTGAAGCTTTAACCTGTTGGCTGGAAAGGCAGGTATTAATAACAGTATATGATTGTTCAATTTTGATAAGTATTACCAAGAAGTAAGAGGCGTTCTGACACCTTAGAGGACGCTGCTCAGAGGGTGGGGCTTTAATGGGGAAGTATAACACAACTGAATTCTAAACTCCCTGACTTTCCCATAATTCCATAACAGTTTGTAAAATATTTTGAAGGTAAAAATTTAACCTTAGAAACAAATAAATTAAGAGGTAGTTTCTGTACAAAATAAGAGTTAAAAAAAAAACTTTTCTAAAACGTTTTCCATTGGCTACAGTCATTGCATTAATGATAAAAAATGAATTATAACTTTATAGTTTATTTTGTTTGGTACCTGAGTTAGAACTTGATTTAAATAAGTAAATGAAAGACAAAAGGGAAATTGGGCTAGAAATTTCAGATATAGCTAACTTGGAAACCAACTTTAATTTTGTGAAACCGTAATTATTTTAAAGATGTTTGAAGTAAGGACTTTTCTTATGGCTTCCAAAAATAGGATATAAAAAATAAACTGATTTTTTCCCCTCAAGTGGGTAGTACCTTTATTTTCTATTTCTAAGCCCGTGACTGAAAAATATTAATGTTTATCGGTCTGATCTTGGAGTGATGTAAAATGGTGTTATGAAAAACCTCAGCAGTAAAGTTAGTGGCATATGTGAGCCAAAAAATAGAGTGGAATTTTGTGTGGTGCATATATTTTATCACAGCAATCAGAAATGCTTTAGGCATTTTTTTCCAAAGAAAATAGAATTCTATACTTAACTAAACCCATCTAAATATAGTGATAAAGTTAATTTTTTGCATAGTTTAGTGTCACACTGAAACAAAGGTCAGCTGCGGTGGTGCCATTTCTGAAATTTCCGTAGAGAAACTCATGTTACTGGTAATTATAGAAGGAGATTCAGAAAATTAACATATTTAAGGCAATTTTAGTTCAAATACACCCAGGATTTTCAAATGTGAGCTTAGGGAAATTTAAGGAAATCAGATCAGGGAATAGTTTTTAAGAAATGTCAAATGTCATGTAGAATTTAAAATAAATTCCAGATAAATCTTTTTAACCCCAAATATGCATTAATAGAGCCCACATTAATTTTAAGTTATAAAGAGGATGTTTAACCGATTATTTGTAATTTATTAAATTATTTGCTTTAACTGGTGCCTACAGAAATACAAAGAGACATTTTCATAAATTTTAGTTGTAGAGTAAAAACTAGCAGGGAAAGCTAATGGAAGTTATCTAACTTATAAAGTTTTCTTTAATGATTGGTTGGCTTGTGTATACTTGTTTTCAGGAAATTTGTAAGCAGCATATCATAGATACAGGATCTAAGTTAATGCATTTTAATGTATAAACTATTTTCAGTTGAGAAGACTGAAATAAGTACTCAATTGCCAAGGGGATGGGAAAGGCTATGAAATGTTTGGGGGCTTGGTAGGTTGGTTAGGGGTCAGTTGAATTCCATTTTCTAGTGCTTGTTGTAGTGGTGACTCGTGTTTGTGTATCTTTTTCTTGCATGACATTATTGTCTGTGCTGTGGACGTTAGTCATGTCTTCCCAGGTAGGCAGTAAGGTGTTTTGAGGACACATAAGATGCTATATTTCTACTCTCTTGAATTCTTCCATGGCTCCTAGAAAACAGTGGGCTCTTGATGTAAGCCCAACAATATTATAGCTTTATTTTTTCCGATCTGTATAATGTGAGAGAACTGTCATCTAGATTTAAACCTTCATAAGTCAGGGAAGCAAGCATTTGACCCATTAAAAAAAGGTAACAGAATTGTGTTTATGCGTATCTCCCAAGCCTGACATGTGAATGATACGTTATGTATAAATTGTACGATAGTGATATGTATTCAAATTTCATGTTGGCTTTGGAAATACACATTTTGTTGCTTAAATATTCAAAAGGTTATGAAAAATACAAATTTTGTTCCATAAATAAAATAAATAAAATAAAAAAAGACTAAGTAAAAATTGGGTTTTAAAAATTAGCAATAGACTTCAATAATAGAAATTATCTCTGATTTCTCAACACAGGAAGACAAGGTCTCTTTTGAAATACCTTAGTTTGGCGTTTCTTCCCAGCCTGCATCAGAACAGGTTTCTCGTTTCCTCATGCCATGAGTTTTCTGGCAGTGACAGTACAGTATGCACAGCGTTCCTCTGCTTTCCTGGGGCTGACCGAGACATAAGCTTAATCCATTGGAAACGCCCATTTATCCATTCCTGCAGTTTCTTTGTGGTTTGACAAGTGGTGTTGTCCACTCTTGTTATGGTGATCAAGTGTTCCATGAGGGGGTAGTCAAAATGACATGGGCTTCTGACCATTTGAGTTGCTGTGCTTGGCCCCTTGACCTAGAAGTGAGACCGTAATGGAAGTTGTTTTGTAAATATCTTTATGAATTTGAACCTTCCCCAGGCAGGAGCAGTTGACCCAAACACAAACTAAAAACTGTGTTTATGAAAATCCATTTTATGTATTTCCAAGTCTGACATATGATTAAAATATAACTTTTATAACAGTAGTAAGTAGTTAGATTTAATGTAGCATTAAAAAATATAAATTTTGTTTGAGTTTTCAAAAACTGTAAAGATTGAATTTTAAAGATTACCAATAGAATGTAGCCATACAATAGAACATTTTCCTCAAAGAAACAAATCAAGATGTCATTGATTTGCTTCCTATGATAATTTTTAAAAATAATATCTATATCTATCTATCTATATATATATTAATGTTTGGTTATGGGAATAATTATTAATTGTAAAAATAATTCCAAATGGTTTTCTTTCAGTTCTCTGAGATGCCAAAATGTAAAATAAAATAATAGGTCTTCAGAATGGTATATGCATCTTAATTAATGAGGTTTTTTTACCTAAATGCAGATAGAAATGTGGCCATATAGCACGATGAAGAATTCTATCATTAGAATATGGTATTATAATAGATCACTGTTCAGAAGTTGAATCATATCTGATATTTGAGAGAGGTCACAGATATTAAAGTATTGTTAGATAATGGAAGATACTACTAAGATAGTGTATTTGCAAGTACTTTGTAAACGTGATATCCTGTATAGACACACCTCAGGGTCTTATATAGTTACCTGGATGGTCATGTGCTACTGATAGGTGTGGACAGGAGAAAGAAGAGTGTAGAAATGGCTACAGTGTTTATCCTGGGCTGTAGGTCATGAGAGGGAGACTATGACACTCTAAAATGAAGCACAGATGTTGTGTGTGTGCATGGATACCCTCGTAGGTCAAGGATGCAGAGTATTCAACAGAGTAAGAACCATGATTCATATATATTACCTCTTTCTTAAAAATTGAAGGTGAGCAGGGCACCTGGGTGGCTCAGTTGTTAAGCGTCTGCCTTCGGCTCAGGGCGTGATCCCAGGGTCCTGGGATCCTGGGATCGAGCCCCACGTCGGGCTCCCTGCTCAGTGGGAAGCCTGCTTCTCCCTCTCCCACTCCCCCTGCTTGTGTTCCCTCTCTCTCTGTGTCTCTGTCAAATAAATAAAATCTTAAAAAAAAAAAAAAATTGAAGGCGAGCATGTATTTTCTTCAACTAGATATTCTGGCATCATAGTAATTATAAATATCTATATGACATTTTATAGTTTTAAAAGGAATTTTTACTTTGGTTACCTTATTTGATCTTCAGAGTGGTAGTCCCTCTATTTTATAGATGAGAAGGTTAAATAATTTGTATGACTTGGCGACTTTACCTGATACAATTTGTGGCAAAACCAGAACATGGTACTCTTCTTCTAACTCTGCAGCCTTTGCTTTTTTCCCTGCTACTGGTCACAGTCATCCTGTTGATAAAACGTTTCTAGAGTATTTGCAAAATAGGATGTGACATTTTCTTTTTTTTTTTTTTAGTACCTTTTTAAGTCAGTTTTAGTTTCTGCCAGATACTAAATCAACTCGTGTTCCTTAATTATCTTACATTGATTTTGCCATAGAGAATTTTTGTGTCTGACTGAACAGGATAGGGTAGTCTTTTCAAATGTACTGTACTTCCTGTCATAATGCATTTAATGTGGCACAAAATTCCTGATCATTTTATTTTATTAGAAGACAGATATACATAAAATTTCACACTATTAATCTTTGTTCAGAGCAGTTGTTACCTTACAAAAAAATCTCTAGTAATTTGTAGGATTGGTTATTAAAGGAAAATTAAAATAAAGATGTTTCGAAATGATTGCACATTGTACATTTGAAGGTGAAACACTAAGTACATTTGATTGATTTCTCTTCAGAACATGGTAATCTTTAAGTGCTAATGTTTTATGGAAACATACCACAGGCCTTTCTGTAGGAAGTTTTACTTACATGTGAACTTTGCAGATGAACCCAAATTTAGCATGAGAACATCTGCAATTCTTTCATTCAGCTATCAGTTATATGCCAAGCATTTTGTTGGAAATTCAGTGATGAGCAAGGCATGGACCTATCCTCTAGAAGTTGGAGCCTGGATGATGAGGGGAGACAGACAAACCAGTGAACACTTACACCATGTGATAAATGAAATGCTACCTGTTTAAAACTCAGCTGTGCAATTTTTGTTTAACAAGACATTTTCTTTTACCTCTCCAGAATTTTTACTAAGTGATACCATTGGTATACATAAAAGACCATCCTTTGTTTTTACTTAGTAAAACATCTAAAATTATAGTCCTTTTCCAAATCACCATGAATCTGAAATTTTAATTTTTAAGGTCTGGTTTAAACTTTCTGAAGCCATGGGGTTTAGCCAGTCTCTAATATTGTATTTATACTCTGTGTCATGCAGCAAAGGTTTGAGGTAACGTGCTATTACTTAACACATACGGCACTTTAATGAACATTGGATTCATTAAATTTTTTAAAGTCAGCTTTTTTATAGTATAAATTACATACAATAAAAATAAAGTTCATACATTTTAGGTAGATAATTTGATGACTTTTGAGATATGTACATAATCATGTAACCAGTGTCACAATCAAGATATAGAACATTTTTGTCATGCCAAAAAGTTTTCTACACCCCTTTTTAAAGTTGGTCCTCTTCTCTTCCACCACTTCCTCCTTTTCCTCCTTTCTCCCTTACCCCCATTACCCACAACAACTGCTGATTTTTAGTTTTGCCTTTTATAGAATTTCATGTAAATTGAATCATCTGACTTGTAGTTTTTTGTGCCTTGCTTTTGTATCTGACTTCTTTCACTTAGCATAATAATGCTTTTTGGATTCATGCATTTTGCTGTGTATGTCGATAGTTCTTTTTATTATTGGATAGTATTCAGTTATCACAATTTGTTTATTCATTCACCTGTTATTAATGGATATTTGGGTTGTTTCCAGTTTAGAATGGAACTTTATTATGATGAAGTTACAATGAACATTCATGTATAATTTTTTTTAATTGGAGACACACAAATCAATGCATTTATATTTTTAAAATTTTTATTTAAGCGTAGTGAACATACAGTATTATATTAATTTCTGGTATACAGTATAATGATAAAACAATTCTATCCATTTTTCAGTGCTCATCACAGTAAGTGTACTCTTAATCCCCTTTATATATTTCCCCATCCTCCACCCACCTCCCCTCTGGCAACCACCACTTTGTTCTCTGTATTTATTTTTTATTTATTTATTTTTTAAGATTTTATTTATTTATTTGACAGAGAGAGACAGTGAGAGAGGGAACACAAACAAGGGGAGTGTGAGAGGGAGAAGCAGGCTTCCCGCCAAGCAGGGAGCCCAATGTGGGGCTCGATCCCAGGACCCTGGGATCATGACCTGAGCCAAAGTCAGATGGTAACGGCTGAGCCACCCAGGCACCCCTGTTCTCTGTATTTAAAAGTCTGGTTTTTGTTTCTCTCCTTTGTTTTGTTTCTTAAATTCCATATGAGTGAAATTCCTTTTGAGTGAAATCATACAGTTTGTCTTCCTCAGTCTGACTTATTTCATTTAGCATTATAACCTCTAGGTCCATCCATATTTTTACAGATGGCAAGATTTCATTCTTTCTTTATGGCTGAGTAATACTCCATCATGCATATATAACACACCTTCCTCAGTAATCGATGGACTTGGGTTGCTTCCATATCTTGGCTATTGTAAATAATGCTACAACAAACATAGGGGTGCATATATCTTTTTGAATTGGTGTTTTTGTTTTCTTTGGGTAAATACCCAGTAGTGGAATTACTGGTTTATATGTTAATTCTATTTTTAATTTTTTGAGGAAGCTCCGTTCTGTTTTCCACAGTGGCTGTACCAGCTTGTATTCCAACCAACAGTGTACAAGGGTTCCTTTTTCTCTATGCCCTTACCAACACTTATTTCTTGTCTTTTGAGTCTAAACATTCTGACTGGTGTAAGGTGATATCTGATTGTGGTTTTGATGTGCATTCCCCTGATGATGAGTGATGTTGAGCATCCTTTCATGTGTCTGTTGGTCATGTGTATGTCTTTTTTGGAGAAATGTCTATTCATGTCTTCTGCCCATTCTTGATTGGATTATTTGGATTTTTGGTGTTGAGTTGTATGAGTTCTTTATATATTTCAGGTAGAAATCCTCGGATATATCATTTGCAGATATCTTCTCTCATTCATTAGGTTGCCCTTTTGTTTTGTTGACAGTTTCCTCCTCTGTGCAAAAGCTTTTGATATGGTGTAGTCCCGATAGTTTAATTTTGCTTTTGTTTTTCTTGCCTTAGTAGACATATCTAGAAAAATGTTGCTAAAAATTACCTCCTATTTTTTCTTTCAGGAGTTTTACGGTTTCAGGCTTCACATTTAGGTCCTTAATCCTGTTGTATATAGTGTAAAAAAGTGGCCCAGTTTCATCCTCTTGCATGTAACTGTCTAGTTTTCCCAACACTGTTTATTGAAGAGACTGTCTTTTTCCCACTGTATATTCTTGCCTCCTTTGTCATAGATTAGTAGACCATATGAACATGTGTTTATTTCTGGACTCTATTCTGTTCTATTGATCTGTGTATCTGTTTTTGTTCTGGTACCATCCTATTTTGATTACTACAGCTTTGTAGTGTATCTTGAAATCTGGGATTGTGATGCCTCTGGCTTTGTTCTTTTTTAAGATTGCTTGGCTATTTGGAGCCTTTTGTGATTCCATTTAGTATTATTCTAGTTCTATGAAAAATGTTATTGGTATTTTGATAAGGATTGCAAGTATAAGTCTTCAGGGGATGTATCTTTTCATTTATCTTGGGCAGATACCTAAGAATGAGATATCTGAGTTCTATGACGAATGAATGTGAGACCTTATAAGAAGCTGTCAGTTGTTTTCCAAAGTAGTTACATCATTTAACATTCTCACCAGCAGTGTCTGAGAGTCTCATTGTTCCAAATTCTCACCAAGGCTTGGTATTGTCAGTCTTTTCAATTTTAAACATTCTAGGGGTATGCATTATGGTATATCACTATAGTTTTTAATTGTGTTTTCCTAATGACTGATAATGTTGAGCACCTTTTCAAATGCTTACTTGCCATTTGTATATCTTTTTCAGTGAAGTGACTGTTTAATTTTTTTGGCCATATTTTTAACTGAGTTGTCTTCTGTTAGAACTATTTGTGTATTCTGGATTTAAGTGTTTAATTAGATAAATATTTTTAAAATATTTTTTTTCAGTCTGGGGATTGCATTGCCATTTTTAAAGTGACTTTCAAAGAGCAGAATTTCTAATTGTAAAGAAGTCCAGTTTATCCTTTAAAAAAAATATTTCATCATCAGGATCTCTTAGATGTTTTCTGTAAGTTTTACAGTTTTAGCTTTTATATTTGATTCTGTAATTCATTTCAAGTTAATCTTTGTATTTGGGTTGAGGTCAGTTATTTTCTGTATGAATATCTAATTGTTCCAGCACTATTTGTTAAAAAAGTTTATTCCCTCACCAAAGTACCTTAGCACCTTTATCAAAAATCAAATGATGTTTTAGGATGCCTCTATTTCTGGACTTTCTATTCCATTAACCAGTATCTCTTTAGGCCAATATTTTACTGCTTTGATTAATGCATGTATTCTTTATACTAAGTCTGAAATCAGATAGTAAGCTTTCCAACTTTGAATATGAGTGGTAAGAGCAGATATACTTGCTTTGTTCCCATCTTAGAAGAAAGCCATTCAGTCTTTCACCATTAAGTGTAATATTAGCTGTAGATTTTTCATAAACTGTCATCACTTCTACTCTTAGAGCAAGTAATTTCCAAATTCTAGACAGATTAATGCAATTGGAAGATGTTTTTGAAAGACTCGTTAGAGGAAATTTCTGAACTTGTCTCTTCATTATCAAGAACTGTATTGAAGGTTACCAGTAGGTAACTTACAACTTTCCAAACCTTATCTGAAAAAGAATTTTCATCCAGCTTTCTCTGGAGAGCCCATGATTAGTACCAACACCATGTTTTCTTAATTCAGTTTTCCAAATGTGAAGGTCATGAAAGAAAATAGGCACTCCTCTCTTAATGAGTACATTTTGAACATTTGAATAGTTTTGCCCCTGGAGATGATAAGATTCCAAGACATTTGTTGGCATCATATAACATTTTCTTAGATATGATTAAGGGAATATGATGACAGTGATGCTCCATTGGTATTGGACAGTGGTCCTGCCTTGAGGAATGGCTGACCGTGGAATAGGCTGCTCATCTGTTTTTTTCAGGATCAAAGTCTATGGTTCAGCCTCAGGACTTGTTGCCTTTCCAGGGTGATTAGAGCCGTATAAAAAAAGCAGTGCTAAACAGAGATAGGCTGGTTTCTGTTTTTTCTTTGTTTGATTGGTTTGTTTTAAGTTCAAGGTTGAGTTATGGTTCCATTTTTCATAGAGGATTAACCCTGTCATTGTAGGGTAAAGTGTAATTCTGATTTCCTTCCTCCACACCCTTTAAAAACCAGACTTTTAAGGCTCCCTCAAATTATTAGAGGATGATTACTATAAGGAGGAATGTTGTCTTTTGGCAGTGTGCCGGAGGGATGCACATCACAGAGCCAGAAAATAGTGAACAAGTAGGTCAAATGGAGACAACTTGACTGGGCTATTCAGTGACACGCTGTTAGACCGTGTAGACTTTACACACCCAGGAGCCCAGAGGTTCACTGATAAATGGCTTTTCCTTCTACTCTCTTTGGAATATACAGGTAATAGCTGAGGTGGCTTTGGTTTTTTTTATCTTATTTCAAAACCCTGGTTGAGAAGAGTTCTAAAAACGAGGCCTGTGAGTTGGCATGTGGGAAATAGAATATTACTATATAGGTAAATACTACTTGAAAATAAGATTTCGCACTTGATGGAACTGGCAAATTTATGGTAGTTATCTTCTAAAAGTAAGCTAAGGGTACTTAATGCTGGTTGACGGGTAGAGGAGAGCCAGCTTCTCAGTGACGATTACCTTGGGGAAAACCTAAGGGATGCAGCCTCGGCTCCCCAAGATGTTCCCCACAGCAGCCATAATAATAGTCGTGGGTTTGTGTTTCTCCAGAATAACAGAATCACCTCAATCTTCTTAGAGTAGATTGGCTAATGGTTGGCCGATACTCCCGGGGAATGGGGTATCCATAAATAACAGGGAAGCCCTATATAAAATAAACATTTGTGTTTTCTTAAGTAAGAACTTTGAAAAAGCCAGAGTTTCAGGCTTTTTTTTTTTTTAATGATTAAAATAATCATTGTTTTCTTTGAGTTTTGAAATTGGTATTTTCAGATGTCTTTATAAGTTTATGTGATAACTTTGTCTCTAACTTACGTATTCACAGACAAACCCCCAAAGGGGTGTTAAATAAGAACTTTTGTGGCAATATAAAGCCTTGTTAGAATGTCCAGAGAAATCTTTTACTTTGAAGTCTATAGATGGTGATTTTGATCTTCTTTTACTGTAAAGAGTACCTGGACCTGTGAGTTTTACTTCACACCATTCCGCACATTTGGCACATGTGTGCATGTGGGAGGGTGTGGAGGAAATGCTGCAAATGCTACTCTTTCGGGTGTGTCTGGTTAACAAAATAATTGCAGCCCATAATTTATGTGTGTAAGCGTAAAATATGGATTCCTAGCATCTCAGACTCTTTTTCTGGCTTCATGAAACTTTTGCATATAATTCTACAACTTTATTAGCATTTCAGTACTTTTCCTTTAGTAAATCATTTTAGCATGTTTCTTAACTTTATATAAAAACAAACTTTTTGAAGAGACTAGATTAAATTAAATTGTTCCTTACTCATGGGTGCTTTTTTTTTTTTTTTTTTTTTTTTTTTTTTTTTTTTTTTTTTTGTAACAGAGAAACAGCGCTCCCAGCAGAGGAGCCCGATGTGGGACTCGATCCCGGAACGCCGGGATCACGCCCTGAGCGGAAGGCAGACGCTTTAACGACTGCGCTACCCAGGCGTCCCTCATGGGTGCTTTTGAACAGAATTTAGAGAAGAAAAATCCCGAAAAGAAAAGCTTAATGGGTGCCCAAGACTGACGGGTGTCATCTTGGCAGATCAGTGTCTCATAGCGTCAGTTTCATTACCGATGAAATTAAGAGGTTGGAGTAGATCATCTGTGAATCTGATATGGTGGTGAAGTTTTCATTTGGTTGTTATTTTATTGCATTATTTTTTCCATTTAGTAGTAGATAGAATCCCAGAAATTAATACATACACATACTACCAAATTGTAAATAATCCTGTAAGAATTAATTAACAACACCAGAATATCTAAGGCTTTCCCCCATTTCTGGGCCATGGAAACAATTGTGTAGTAAGCACAATGATATTTTACAAGGATTATTTTAGTTTGCTGTAGTTTAAGTCTTTGTATATGATCCTCAGTGGATTTATTTTATGTTGAAAGTAACAGGCTATTATAACAGGATTGCATACTTGTCCTACCTGTGTGTCTTTCTCAAGTTTACTCACCAATATGTAGTTATTCACAGCATTTTCAACAACACCTTGATAAATTTTATTTTTTTAATTATGAAGTAGACAGAAAAGTGTTTAGAATGTCTATGTACGTTTTAAACAAAAATAGTAATCAACATCGTTGTATCCACTACCAGGCATAAGAAAAATAATATTTCTCTAGCTCCTTTGTAGCTCCCACCACTTTCTGAAGACATCCCCTATTCCCAGACTACCCAATCCAGCACCATTTTGAGGTTAATCATTACATTGCCTTTCTTCATAGTCTTGCCAATATATATTATGTCTCAATGAATTATTGGTTAGTCACCTGTTTTTGAACTTTGTATTTATAGAAAGGAATTGTATATATTCTTCTATAAGTTTTTTCACTGAACATTGTCTGAGATTCATAGTTGTTATCGTATGGCTGTGGTTCATTAACGTTCACTGAATTGTTTCAACATACCATATTTTACTTCTTCTACGATCAGTGGACTTTGCCTTTCCAGTTTGTACATTTATTTTGGTGTTGTTAAGAACCATTTAATAATATGGAAAATCCTTCTGCAATGTTAAAATAAAGTTAGCAACTTCCCAAATGCTTAATTCAGTCTTCCTTAAAGGCATTATACTGTCTTTGGAAAAAAATATTCAGGGGAAAAATAAGTAAAGTCAATGTTAAGATTCCTGTGTAATATAAGAATTTCTATATTGCTACCAGATAATGAGAATTATTAGCAAAATCGTATCTAGAAAGCTGCAGTTCCAGGGTCAGAGGGAATTGTGTGCAAGTCCCATGAATGAAGGAATCAAAGATTTCATTGTGGAAATTAGAAGCAGATGCTTCTAAGCTGGAGGATTTTCCCTGAGAACAGCACTTTTTGTTGGCGATGTCATGCTAGAAATTCATCTTGGTTGAAAGGAATTTCTGTGCCTGGTTGCTAAACCTGATATGACTTTTGAATACAGATGGCTGTGAAAAACTAAAGTTTCTCTGGTTGAAAATTCATGAATTTTACCATTGCCTTTGTTCTTTTTTTGGTTGCCTAGCTAGCATCTCCCCTCACCTCCCAGCTTCCCAAAGGTACTCAGATTTTTGTTTTGATGTCCATGTACTTCAGGGGAAGCTGTTGAGGTGGGCCTCGGGTGGCCTTAGCTAGTCTAACTATTCCTTACTCCTGCCCTATGATGGGGGTGCTGGTGACCTAAGACATCCAGTTAGGCTGAGTATCATTACTCTTGTTTGCTTCCTCATTCTGGTTTATTTGACCACTCTGAGAGATGCAAGCCTTAAAGCACAGTGATTCAGGTACAAGGAAGAAACTAGGTTTTGCATGACATCTCAAACTACCACATCAAACTGCCCTAAAGCCCTTTCATTCTACTTGTAGCCTTCAAGTTACTTTGGTTTTTATAAATTTCCCTTATAGCATTTAACTAGTTTACTAATAGTTAACATTTCTATAGTGTCTACCATATGCCTTATGTCAAACTTTAAAGTAGATGCTGTTATTTCCATTTTACAGACATGGAAGCGGAGATGTAGAGAGGTGAAAGGACTTGTCCAAGGTCATATAGCTAGGAAATAGCTGGCTAATAGTCAAACCCAGGCAATTTGGCTAACAGAGTTCAAGTCTGAGTTGGAATAATTTTGCCACTTGTGATTTAATGCCTCCCAACCAATATATCTTTTTATATATTTGCTTTTACATAAGCTGGCTTAACTTGATACATAGGGAAACCTTCCTAGAAACTGTATTTTGTTGACAGTTTGGAGATTAGTATTCTTTCATGTTTGTCCTCTACTTTTAAAGACAAGGAAAAATATGCACCTTGTCCCCTGTAATTAACATGCAGAAAATATTTAAGAAGCTGTGACCAATACTGATTCCCATTTCTGGGGTGGGGTGGGGGAATGCTTCTCAAAAAACAGAATTTTAATTTTTTTTAAAAAGATCTTACTTATTTATTTATGTGTCAGAAAGAGAGAGAGAGAACACAAGCAGGGGGAGTGGCAGGTAGAGGGAGAAGTAAGCTCCCACAGAGCAGGAGCTCAGTGCAGGACTTGATCCCAGGACCTGGGACCGTGACCTGAACTGAAGGCAGACACTTAACCAACTGAGCCACTGGGGCATCCTCATAAATTTAATCTTAATTTCTAGAGAATTCACATGTCCAGTGAATTTATAAATAATTTACTCCTCACTTCCTACCGTGTGCCTATTATAGACCCATCACTACTGCAGACATTAGAGACATAAAAGATGGTGATGGATCCTATCCTGGAGGAGATTCCAGTTCTCTACAGGGACACAGACTTGCCAACAAATACAAGGGTGATAAGAGTGCAAGGGAAGTGACCCGCAGCTGCCTACCAATGTGGAAGCATGCTTCCCAGACAGGTATCTTGAGTTTTCGGGGGAGAACGAAGATATTTTGTTCTTGTTCTTTTGGAGATGGGTAGATAATATGCAAGGGAGGATATCTAGGCGGAGGGAACAGCACAGTCAAAAGCACAGACATAGGACAGCAAGACTTGCTCTGAGAGCTACAAGGAAAACAATTGTAGTAAATGTACGACATGAGTTAGAGAATGGCCACACAGAGGCTGGATGGAACCTGATGGTGAAAGACGGTGCCTTAGAGTTTCGGTGTTTTCCGTAGAAGTGCTATAGCGTGGAAGAGTGTGAGCTGGGATGTGAGATCGGATGTGCAGTTTAACGAAGTCACCCTGGCAGCATTATGGGGGTGACAGACTTAAGGAGTGAAACAAGACAGAACATTTAGAAATCCAGGTGAGAATATAGTGAAGATGTATGGCAGATATAAGGTACTAGAATGATAGACTAGACAGAAGGAAGGCTTTTTTTTTTTTTTAACTAAGATTAGTTTTTAAGTATATGTATAGCAACTAAATCCCAACCTTTCGACCGCAGAGGATCACTTTTGTTGTCCTTCTTCTCCCCCATCTTCCTTGGGCCTCACGTTTGAAAAGATTGTCTATCAAAATAAATTTTCGTTTTTTAAAGCAGGGATGTAAAACTAAGTTTGCTATCAAAATAAGCACTTGAAAAATGGTATTAAAAATTTTTTTTTAAGATTTTATTTATTTATTTGACAGAGAGACAGCCAGCGAGAGAGGGAACACAGGCAGGGGGAGTGGGAGAGGAAGAAGCAGGCTCCCAGTGGAGGAGCCTGATGTGGGGCTCGATCCCAGAACGCCAGGATCACGCCCTGAGCCAAAGGCAGACACTTAACGACTGAGCCACCCAGGTGCCCCAATGGTATTAAAATTACTTAAGTGAATGATCTCTTGGTTTTCCTTGAAATATTACCATGGATAAATGTGCCAGTTTTTTTTTTTCTCCAGTTTTATCAGGGTGTTTGAAATATTTAAAATAATTGTAAGTGAAATAAGTCAAGCAGAGAAAGACAATTATATGGTTTCACTCATTTATAGAACATAAGAAATAGGAAGATCGGTAGGAGAAGGAAGGGAAGAATGAAGGGAGGGGTAAACAGAAGGGGGAATAAACCATGAGAGACTGTGGACTCTGGGAAACAAACTGAGGGCTTCAGAGGGAAGGAGGGTGGGGGATTGGGATAGGCCGGTGATGGGTATTAAGGAGGGCACATGTTGCATGGTGCACTGGGTGTTATATGCAAATAATGAATCATGGAACATTACATCAAAAACCGAGGATGTACTGTATGTTGACTAACATAATAAAAAATTATTATAAAAAATTACAAAAAAATAATTGTAAAGATCTCATTACTTTTTTTAAAATTAAAGTATGGTTGACACAAAGTGGTACATTAGTTTCAGGTATACAACATAGTGGTTTGACAAGTTTCTATGTTATGCTATGCTAACCACGAGTGTAGCTGCTATCTGTCACTATACAATGCTATTACAGTGTCATTGACTATTCCTTATGTTGTACCTTTCATACCCCTGACCTCTTCATTCCATAACTAGAAGCCTGTATCTCCCACTCCCCTTCACCCATTTGCCCCCCCTTTCCCCTAGTAACCACCAATTCTTTGTATTTTTGGATCTCTTTCTGCTTTTTGTTTATTTTCTTAGATTCTACAGACAAGTGAATTCATATGGTATTTGTCTTTCTCTGTCTAACGTATTTCACTTAGTATAATACCCTCACTTAGTATAATAGGTCCATCCATTTTTTTGCATATGGCAAGATCTCATCCTTCTTTGTGGCTGAGTAATATTCCATGTATGTTTATGCACCACATCTTCTTTATCCTTTCAGCTATCAATGGACGCTTAGATTGCTTCCATATCTTGGCTGTTGTAAGTAAGGTTGCAACAAGCATAGGGGTGCACGTATCTTTTTAAAGTAGTGTTTTTGTTTTCTTTGGGTAAATACCGAGTAGTGGAATTACTGGGTCATATGGTAATTCTACTTTTAATTTTTTGAGGAACCTCCTTACTGTTTTCCACAGTTGGTTGTACTAGTTTGCATTCCCACCAACAGTGCATGAGAATTCCTTTTTCTCCACATCCTTGCTGACACTCGTTATTTCCTTTTGTTTAGGCATTCTAACGGATGTAAGGTGATATCTCATTATGGTTTTGATTGGTATTTCCCTGATGATTAGTGGTGTTGAGCATCACTGTATGCTTTCTTTGGGAAAATGTCTGTTCAGGTCCTCTGCCCATTTTTAGGGTTATTTGGGGTTTTTTGGTGTTGAGTTGTATAAGTTCTTTATGTGTGATATTAACCCCTTACTGAATATATCATTTGCAAATATCTTCTCCCATTCATTAGGTTGACTTTTTGTTTTGTTGGTTTCCTTCACTGTGAAAAAGCTTTTTATTTTGCTGTAGTCCCAATAGCTTAATTTTATTTTTGTTTTCTTTGCCTTGGGAGACATCTAGAAAATGTTGCTAAAGCCAGTGTTGAAGAAATTACTGCCTATGGTTCCTTCCAGGAGTTTTATAGTTTCAGGCCTCACGTTTAGGTCTTCAGTCCATTTTTAGTTTATTTTTCTGTGTAGTGTGATAAAGTGGTCCAGTTTCATTCTTTTGCATATAGCCATCCCGTTTTCCCAGCACCATTTATTGAAGAGACTGTCTTTTCTTTGTTGTATATTCTTGCCTTCTTTTTCATAGATTAATTGACCATATAAGGCATGTATTTATTTCTGGGTTCTCTATTCTGTTCTGTTGATCTATGTATCTGTTTTTGTGCTTGTACCGTAGTGTTTTGATTACTCTAACTTTGTAGTGTATCTTGAAATCTGGGATTGTGATACTTCCAGCTTTGTTCCTCTTCTTCAAGATTGCTTTGGCTATTTGGAACCTTTTGTGGTACCATACAAATTTTAGTATTATTTGTTCTAGTTTTGTGAAAAATATTGTTGGTATTCTGATAGGGATTGCATTGAATCTGTAGATTGCTTTGGGTAGCATGGACATTTTAACAGTATTAATTCTTCCAATCTGTGACCATGGAATATCTTTCCATTTGTTTGTGTCTTCAATTTCTTTCTTTAATGTTTTACAATTTTTAGTCTTACTGGTCTTTCATCTCCTTGGTTAAGTTTATTCCTACGTATTTTATTCTTTTTCATGCAATTGTAAGTGGAATCATTTTTTTTTTAAGTTTTTATTTTAATCACCCTGTGATCATCACAAGTGCACCTCTTAATCCCCATCACCTATTTCACCCATTCCCCTACCCACCTCTCCTCTGGTAACCATCAGTTTGTTCTCTGTAGTTAAGAGTCTGTTTCTTGGTTTTTTTCTCTCTCTTTCTTTTTGTTCATTCTACATATGAGTGAAATGATACGGTATTTGTCTTCCTCGGACTGACTTATGTCACTTAGCATTATACCCTCTAGCTCCATCCCTGTTATTGCAAATGGCAAGATTTCATTCTTTTCATGGCTGAATTATATTCCATTGTATATATATACCACATCTTCTTTATCCATTCATCTATCAGTGGACACTTGAGCTGCTTCCATTTCTTGGCTATTGTAATTAATGCTGCAGTAAACAGAGGGGTGCATATATCCTTTTGGATAGTGTTTTCGTATTTCTGGGGTAGATGTCCAGTAGTGCTATTACTGGATCATTTAGTGTAGTTCTGTTTTTCACTTTTTGGGGAACCTTCATACTGTTCTCCACAGTGGCTGCACTAATTTGCATTCTCACCAATACTGCAAGAGGGTTCCCCTTTCTCCACATCCTCACCAACACCTGTTATTTCTTGTATTGTTGATTTTAGCCATACTGACAGGTATAAGGTGATACAGTAGTTTTAATTTGTGTTTCCCTAAAAAGTGATGATGAGCATCTCTTCATGTGTCTGTTAGCCATCCGAATGGCCATATATAAGTTCTCTATATATTTTGAATACTCACCCTTTATTGGATATGTCTAGGATTGTTTTCTTAATTTCTCTTTCTGCTACTTATTAGTGTATAGAAAAGTGCAACTGATATCTGTGTATTAATTTTGTGTCTTGCAACTTTGCTTAATTCATTTATTCTAATAGTTTTTTTGGTCTTTAGAGTATTCTATGTATAGTATCATGTCATCTGTAGATGGTGATAGTTTAACTTTTTCTTAGCAATCTGGATGCCTTTTCTTTTTCTTGTCTGATTGTTGTGCCCATTACTTCTTTTATGAAATCCAGGTTAGAAGTCATTATAATTCCTATTAACAGAATTGTGCGTATTACTATTCTGTCTAGAGAGTATACCAGAATCATGCTTTGCAGAAATATATTTTTAATCTCAAGTGTAAAAAAAGTGATGGTTTCATTTTCCTGCATACCACTATTATCATTACCCTGTACTTGGCGTCTGTAATCAAGTGAATAAAGTGAGTATGGTCTTAGCAGAAAATAATGACAAAGAAGGGCAAACTTTGAAAGGCTAGGTGTCAGAATACCATAGGGTGCAAAACTGTTGCCAAAGCTAGAGAATGTGATTGGTTGAGTTAGCATAGAACAAAACTTCGAAAAATGACCCACTCTATAGGATACTGTTGTGATGTCCCAGTGAGTCTCCCTGGAAGCCTGGTCAGGGTGCTGAAGGAGATTCCTTGTAATACAGGGGAACACTCCCCAGGCTGATTTCTCATCTATTCAGTCTGAGTTTGCATCATGGGACAGCAACACAGATACTCTGAGGGGCTCAGGCCTCTCTCCTACCTCCCTACCTGGGGCCCTTATCTGTATGACTTTACACTCTTGTCATTCTTTTTCTCCCCAATGCATACAAACCATTTCATCTCCCTCCGTGAAATCTTTCCTCAGTAGCTGCACTTCCCTCTGTTCTCAGCCTTTCCACAAATCCATGGACAGCCTTCAATTTACCACACAATTTAGCATTTAACTTAAAATATAATTGTATTATTTCCTATTGTTTCTAATGTGTGAATTTGAACTTTTCAAAGAGAAGGTCTCTAAGGGCCAGAATTTAGAAATGATGTGAGAGACAAAAAGGAGTATATTTTAATGAAGTGCTGGAGGACTCAAGTACCAGTTAGCTTATATGCTTGCTCATTGACTAACAGGATATTCGTGATTGATTGATTTCTTTCTCTCTCTGTCTTTCTTCCGGCCTTATTATCTTACTGTCTTTCTTTCTACCTATTTGATTTAGGGGCTTTCTTTATTTCTGCTAGTTCTGTTCTAAAAACATAGTGAAACAGAGTAATTTTGGGCTACAATGGATATTTGTGATTTGGGGAGAATGTGCTCAATAAATCGTGTTTTTTATTGGTGTACTACAATTTACTAATCCATTCCTGTTATTAAGCTATTTAGGTTTTTTTTTCCCAGTTTTTACTCTGATGGATAATAGTTTAGTGAGTACTTGTGATCAAAAGTGTGATGTGCTTTGGTTGAATTATTTCCTTTTTATACATTCCCCAGAAGTCAGATTATTGGGTCAAAGGGTGCAAACATAATTCTATTCCTTAGAGTATGATAAGCGTTAGTAGGCACCAATTCAAGTTCACTTTGATTGGAAGGTGCTTTGCCATTCCCAGCCCTGAGGTGTGTGTAGCAAATCTAATTAATAAATAGAGAAACAAAATAATCTATTAGCTACAGACAAGAGAAAAATACTATTTCTTTTAGAACTCAAGATAAGATTAATGACAGGGGCACCTGGGTGCCTCAGTCGGTTAAGGGTCTGCCTTTGGCTCAGGTCATGATGCCGGTGTCCTGGGATCGAGCCCCGCGTCGGGCTCCTTGAGGGAGCCTGTTTCTCCCCGTGCCTCTGCTCCTCCCCCTCGCTCATGCCCACCTGCTCACTTGCTCTCGTGCCTGTGTGCTCTCTCTCAAAATAGATAAATAAAATCTTAAAAAAATAAAAAGATGATTAATGACAGAATAGATTGATTTTAACCACCACATACTACCAAAAAGCAGTTTTTCCCCTTACTTTCTGCAACATGACATCAATAATGTTACCTGGTAATAAAGAGTAGCCGATTTAATAATCTTCACAACAATTTGATTTAAGAGGTGAGAAAAATGGGTACAGAGAAGTTAAGAGCCTTGCCCAAGGGCACCCAGGTTTCAGGCATTTCAGCTGGGATCCAAATCTAGCCAGTCTCAATCCATGCTCTTAAGCAGCACATTATATTGCCTCTAAGTATATTCCCACTTTCCAAACTTAATATTTCTCTTCGTTCAGTACTACATTTCAAGTGTAGTTATTACTTGTATGATATGTATGGACTTACATGCATATATTATAGATGTACAATATATAAATATGCTCACATTGATAAAATATGTATATTTGCATAACACTTTACATATATTAACTATATATAACAGCTGCATTTCAAGTAACATACGTAGCCACTTATAGTTGTATAATGTAAAAATGCTATAGTCAGGTTATAGTCTGTACTAGATTGCATTTAGTAGTTAGCAAATTTTCCCTTTTCTAAATTTATAAAATAGACGCCAAGTTAAAGATATTTTTACTAAAAAAATAATTAAAAAAATAAAAATGCTTTTACTAAAATTGCTACAACTATACTGTAACTTGATCAGTTCTCAATTTGCTCTGTGTGGTACTCTTCCAGAATAGTAGTGTCTGAACTGCAACTCAACCACCTAAACTTTTCGTTTTGGCCTTCCAGATCTTCTTTGCTAATGACGAATATTCATCAGAGAGAGTATTATCCTTTGTCCAAAGAAAAGAGTAGCTCTCTCCATCCTAGCATTTATATAACAAATTTCATGGAGGAATTCTGGCTTTACTTGGATTATACGTTCACCCTTCAGACCAAGCACCGTGACTGGAGAATGGGGCACCCTGTTTGGCCAGCTTTGGGTCACATTCATACCCTACGTCATGTCTTCACCCTTCCAAAGTAGAGAATACACTCATTGACAGCCCTACTGGAAATATGTGGGATTGGAGAGGGGCACTCCCAGTGGAAAGATGGTGCCAAACAGAATGACACAGATGTCTTCTACCTTCCATCTTTTGGTCATCTAGCATACATTTGAACCTATGCACTCATATATACGTTCTCTTTTTCAATATATAAGAGTTCAAGGAGTCACCACCTAATATAATGCAACTGCCCCATTTATATCAGCTGTACACTTAACTTCCCCACCCCAAAGTAGACCTCCCAAAGTTTAGCCCAGTTGTTGCATCTGGCTCTAAATTCCAGATCTCTAGGTAATATGTATTGTTGATCAGTTGTAGATGTGTCTTTTTATGACCTGGCAACTCATGACTGTTGTTTCAATGAACCATCCCCCCAACAACCTGATACCTAATACTTTATATCCATTATCTTATTTAATCTTTGTCATAGTTCTAGAAGGCCAAAATTACATATTTTACAGGTGAAGAATCAAGCTCAGAGATTAGGTTACTTGCCCATGGTCATCGTAGAACCCAGATTAGGATTCAGGTTTGACTCTTTGGAGAGATTAAATCCATCTTTTTAATCAATATTCTGTCCCTGTTGTCTCTAAACAGTTGAAGTTCAACCATATGAAAAGTGATCTTAAGCTTTTCACAGTCCCTCATTTATCTACAAGAGCAATGGTTGGAATATGGGAAAGAGCAACAAAGAATGATGTTCTTTCTAGAGGGTTTGGCTCCAGGTAGTTGATAGATGTCAACTACTTTCCTTTTCAGATAAAACAGTAACTGCAAAAAAAGGACATGAAATGGACAGTGTTCAATTATTCTTCAAATTAAGGGAGAAAAATATTTCTGTAGTCCCAAAATGACTCTTATAAGCAAATTACCCTTACTTAAGAAAAAAAAATCTTCATAATACAGAGCATACAGACAAACTGAAAATCAGCTATTATTTGTTTCCGGGTCTGTTTTTATATTTCCAGGTATAAAGTCAAAATGTAGGACTCTCCAGGAGTAAGTACCTGATAATAGAAGTGTACTTATGTGAGAAGTTTGGCAGACCACTCCATTAAAAATTTAAGTTTCAAGAAGGCTAAACATCAAAGCAGCCTCTGAAGCCAGAGACCAATAAGACATTCAAAAGGTTGAAAAAATTGACTTCAAGATTCAAGCTAGGTTCCTGAGTTTTGACTCAATTGCTGACCTTTAGTTGGAAAATATGTGTTTAGTAAATGTTGTACTATTACAGACATACCTCGAGACTTTGCAAGTTGGATTTCAGACCGCAGCAGAAAGGTGAATACTATAATAAAGTGAGTCAAATGAACTTTTAGTTTCCCAGTGCATATAAAAGTTATATTTGCACTCTACTATTGTCCATTAAGTACACAATAGTATTATGTCTAAAAAACTGTACCACCTTAATTTAAAATACTATATTGCTTAAAAAATGCTAATCATCATCTCATTTTTTATCAGGTCATAATTCTTTTGCGGGAAGGTCTTGCCTCTGCATTGATGGCTGCCGACTGATCAGGGTGGTGGTTGCTGGAGGTTGGGATGGCTGTGGCAATTTCTTAAAATAAGACAGTAATGAAGTTTGCCACATCAGTTGACTCTTCCTTTCATAAACAATTTCTCTGTCTCATGTGATGCTGTTTGATAGCATTTTACCTGCAGCAAAACTTCCTTCAGAAGTGGCTTCAATACTCAAATCCTTCTGCTGCTTTATCAGCTAAGTTTATGTCATATTCTAAATACTTTGTTGTCATTTCCACAGTCTTCACAGCATCTTCACCAGTAGATTATATCTCAAGAAATCACTTTCTTTCCTCATCTATAAGAGAAGCAACTCCTCATTCATTCAAGTTTTATCCTGAGATTGTAGCAATTCAGTCCCATCTTCAGCTTCCACTTCTAATTCTATTTCTTTCTCTTTTTCCCCTACATCTGCAGTTACTTCCTTCACTGAAGTCTTCAACCCCTCAAAGTCATCCATGAGGGTTGGAATCCACGATTTCCAGACTTCCAGTTCATGTTGATATTGTGACCTTTTCCCATGAATCATGATGTTCTTAATGGCATCTAGAATGGTGATTCTAGGTTTTCAATTGACTTTGCCCAGATCTATCAGAGGGATTGCTACCCATGGCAGCTATAGCCTTATGGAAAGTATTTCTTAAATAATAAAACTAGAAAGTCAAAATGACTCCTTGATCCATCAGCTTCAGAAAGGATGTTGTGTTAGCAGGCTTGAAAACAGCATTACTCTCAGTTGTACATCGTCAGAGCTCTTGGGTGACCAGGCATTGTCAATGAACAGTAATATTTTGAAAGGAATCTTTTCCTGAGTGGTAGGTCTCCATGCTGGACTTAAAATATCCAGTAAACCATGTTGTAAACATGTGCTGTCATCCAGGCTTTGATGTTCTGTTTATAGAGCACAGGCAGGGTAGAGTTAGCATTATTCTTAAGGACCCTAGGATTCTTGGAATGGTAAACGAGTATTAGCTTCAACTTCAAGTCACCGGCTGCATTAGCCCTTAGCAAGAGAGTCAGCCTGTCCTTTAAAGTTTTGTAGCCTGGCATTGACTTCTCCTCTCTGGTTATGAAAATCCTAGATGGCATCTTCTTCTGACAGAGGGCTGTTTCGCCTACACTGAAAATCTGTTGTTGAGTGGAGCCACCTTCATTTATTATCTGAACTACATCTTCTGGATAACTTGCTACAGCTTCTCCATCCGCACTTGCTGCTTCCCCTTGCACTTTTATGTTATTGGAATGGCTTCTTTCTTTAAACTTCATGAACCAACAGCTGCTAGCTTCATACATTTCTTCCGCAGCTTCCTCAACTCTTTCAGCCTTCCTAGAATTGAAGAGAGGGCCTTGCTCTGGATTATTCTTTGGCTTAAGAGAATGTTGTGCCTGGTTTGATCTATCCAGACCGCTAAATAAAGCTGTTTTGCTTTTTTATCATTTGTGTGTTCACTGAAGTAGCACTTTTCCTTTAGGAACTTTTCCTTTGCATTCACGATTTGGCTAAGTGGTGCTGGAGGCCTAGCTTTCGGCCTGTCTTGGCTTTTGCATTGCCTTCCTCACTAAGCTTAATCATTTCTGGCTTTTGATTTAGAGTGGAAGGCATGCACCTCTTCCTTTCACATGAATGCTTAGAGACCACTGTAGGGTTATTAATTGTTCTTATTCCAATATCATTGTTTTGCAGAGAATAGGGAGGCAAGGGAGACAGGGAACGGCTGGTTGGTGGTGCAGTCAGAGCACCCATATTTATTGATTAAGTTCACTGTCTTATATGGGCACCCTAAAACAATTACAATAGTAACATTTAAGATCACGATCACCATTACAAATATAATAATAATGAAAAAGTTGAAATATTGTGAGAATTACCAAATGTGAAACAGAGACACAAAGTTAGCAAATGCTATTGGAGAAATGTTGCCAACAGGCTTTCCACAAACCTTAAATTTGTAAAAACAAACAAACAAACAAACAAAAACCAGACAGATAACCTCCCCACACCAAACACATTATCTGTGAAGTGCAGTAAAGCAAAGTGCAATAAAACAAGATATGCCTATATTTAAAAAAAAAAACAGCTGTATGGTAAAAAGTAATGACTTTAAGGAAACTTTTCTCAATAGTTGGTTCTCAACAGTGGGTCATTTTTCCCCAAAGGGGGCATTTGACAATATCCAAAGAAATTTTGGGTTGTCACAACTGGGAGGTGGGGGGATTCTCCTGACATCTAGTGGGTAGAGGCCAGGAACGTGGCTGAACATGCTACAATGCACAGGATGTCCCACCCTGCAAAGGATATTTGATCCATAATGTCAATAATGCCAAGGTTAAGAAACCCTGCTGTAGGCTCTTCCTTGTCCAAGGACGTGTGTAGTAAGTGAAACAACCCACACTTAATGATCAAATACTATCTGCCTGCCATTGGAGAGAAAAAGAAATCTGAGTTGGGGAAATAGACAAAGATAACTGTAAGCTACTAAACCATTAGTGTAGAGATAGTGCTTTGAAATAACAGACAAAGGACATTTGCCCAAATGAGTTATCCATGAGGCAGAACTTCTAACCAAACATGAGTTAGTCACAGGGCAAGCCCAGATTCAGGGGAAGGGAAAATAGATCCCATCTCTTAATGGAAAACATGGCAAAGAGTTTATAGTTTTCTTTAATCTATCATAAGTGCTTAACAGTAGCACCTGGCACATAGTATATATGTACTGAATGTTAGCTGTAATTAGTGCTATTATTCTGCCTTTTCTGAACAGTGGGTGAACCTTGACATTTGCGTTCGCTCTATTTGGAAAACTCTTCCTTGGATGGATGGATGGATGGATGGATGGATGGATGGAGGGATGGAAGGAAGGAAGGAAGGAAGGAAGGAAGGAAGGAAGGAAGGAAGGAAGAAAGGAAAGAAAGAAATGACGTCCCTTTCTAAGTTCTGTTATCAGCTCAAATATCAACTTACAAGAAATGCTTCCCCTGATTTCCCTGTATGAAATAACGTGTACACTACCACCTTATCTCCGTCAACTCTCTCATCTACTCTGGGTTTATTTTTCTTGACAGTACATATCACCATCTATATTATATATTTATTGTCTCGCACCATCGGAGCAGAGTATTTGTTTTGTTCAGTGTTATATGCTCTGTGCCTACAACAATACTTAGTACATTGTACATGTTTAATGTGTATACATGGAATGAATGAATAAATGAATTAGAAAACCAAGCCATTTTACCAAAGGCATTTTGATATCACTTTTAGGAATATTATACATTAAAAGACTATCTACTATTTATTCTAAAATGATGTAAGCCACAGTATTGATATATTTCATGCTGTCAGCTGTTATGTGTTCCCATGAGGAGTCGCCCATCAGAATACATGTGCTCTTGGGAAGCAGGGACAATATCATTACCCTCAATTTCTTGGCACAGGTATGTTCCAAACTGGATTCTGAGCTCAAGGGTATAGGAGCACATCTTCTGTTGCTTTTGTGTTCTGCCTTTAAGCAAATAAATATTATAGTACTGTGTATATAACATGAGCTTCCTAAATGTATAATAATTAAAAGTTAGGGCTCTCTGTGATCAGTTTTCCAAAATAAATTTTGATCTTGTTTTTGTTAGGTAAAAAAGACACCTTGTTGACTATTGAAATATGGCTACTAACCGTGCTTGCTTTATAGAATTCATCATATCACAGTACCACCTTTTCACTTTTTTTAGGGTGACAATCTCAGAATTGAGAATCCTCTTTTGCCTCCATTCAAAATGAGATTATATTATGTGTTGGAGATTTCTGGCAACCTAGTTCTTTTTTTTTTTTAATAAACTTTTTTATTTTAGAATACTTTTAGATATATAGGACTTGCAAAGAATACAAGAGTTCCTAGATACCCCACATGTACCCACTTTCCCCTATTGTTAACATCTTACATGAGGGTGCTACATTTGTCACAACAGATAACCAGTATTGATATATTATTAATAAACTCAAGTTCATACTTTCATTCGGGGGTGACCCAATTTAAAGGTAAATTCCAGTAATTTTTAAAAAATGAAAACTAGTATTCAGTGTACATATATCAGGTGCTGGCTTCCTGATTCTTAAAAGAAACAAAGTAACTTTATCCAACAGGGCTTATCAGGAAGGGACTTATAATAATGTGAGTTTAAAATTCAAGTGGGGGAATCTTATAGCTTAACATATTTTATTTGTAAGTTGGATATTAATAAAGATGACAGGATAGGGTTTGATCATTATTAAAGCTGTTTCGTTGTTGCCTGGAAAATGTGATACTACAACATGGTGTGTTCTTCATAAATATCTATCCTAAAAGCAATAATCTTCCTAAGATCCCTGGACAGAAAAGGGCTGTCCTGGAGTAAGAAATGTGCTCTCCTTGGGGCTGAGTTGGAACTCAGCTGAGGACACAGCATATGTAGCCAGGGGCTCAGAGGCTAATTTCTACAATTCAAATTGGTATAAATTTTAGTCTGATTCTTTTCCCCAGGACTGTCCAGTGTACGATTAAATTTTATACGGGAGCATATTATAGATATAGGCATTTTGCTGTTTCGCTGGAACCTTTTAATCAGCTTCCATGCAGTCCTGGGTGAAGTAAAAACTTCATCTTATCTCTCTTTTAGGACTTTTTAGTTTGCCATCCTCCAAGCAGAGAAGGCAGCAAAGGGGCAGCACTGCTTCTTAAAGACTCTGCTTTTTATGAAATTTTCTTCAATAATCCTCCTCCAGTCTTTTTTTTTTTTTACCGCATTATTTGAATCATAAAATAAGCAAAAATTGTACTCAAATGAAATTAGAAAATTATCTTAATGAAGCTCTGGAAACATCTCAAATCTCAGAAGATATTTTTTTCCTTAGTTTATTTTTTTAGTTCTAGAAAGTAGGTCAGTTGAAATACCCCCCCCTTTAATTGGCTTCATTAGGGGTGGAAAATTATAGAAGTAACTCAATTTGAAGTGTAGATTTAAATAAGAAGAATTACACTGGGATTAATATCATTTAAGATTTTGAATTTAAATAAGATGCATTTAATCATAGCTTATAATTTCTTCTTGAAAAGATTTTTATAGAGAGGAGGCCTAAGTATTGAAATAGATCAATATGTAGGAAAAAATCTGCCATTAAAGATTTGACAGGAAATTGCTTTATAACCATACTTCTCAAGTGGAATGGGATAGGCTGGTGATGGGTAGTAAGGAGGGCACGTATTGCATGGTGCACTGGGTGTTATACACAAGTAATGAATCATTGAACTTTACATCAAAAACGGGGGGTTACTGTATGGTGACTAACATAATATAATAAAAAAATATTATTAAAAAAAATTTATTCCACAGACCTTACTTAGATAGGACTTAAAGGAGAGGGAAAGTATTCAGTGACCAAGTAAGTTTGAGAAATTGCCTGCAGAACTCCTCAGAGCCTTTAACATTGAGGATTTTTTTTTTCTAGTTATAGTGATGATGTCTTTTACATATGTTGCTTATTCCCCATTCTATACCTCATGATGTTTTCCCAGTGTATACTATGAAGCTATTACAACCAACTGTCTGCTCAGTACCTTCTGTTAATTTAAGTGTGGGTTTTATACATGACTATATGTCAGAAATACCTGGGAGATTCCTGGGCCCTGACCTGGGAGATTCTGAGTGAGTAGAGATGTCACTGTGCTCAGAATTCTGTATTTATTACAGACACCCAGGTGATTGAGGCAGCCAACACCAGTTTTCCAATTGTGCTTTGCAACTGTTGAACTAAAAGTGAATTGGATTTGGGATGCACTTAGTTTGTGCTCATAAACATGGGCTAACCATCCCATACTGGAGATAAACTGCAGTGCTGACCTTCAGTGATCCTATAGGGTGATGTGCTGGCTACAACCTAATGTGAAACTATTGCTATGATCCTTTAAGAAAAGCAGAATACTTCTAAGGGGGCTTTTGGTCCCCTTCCTAATAAGGAAATACTGTCTATAAGGTTACCATTTGTTTTTACTCCATTTGAGTAGCTGCCTTGTGGATGGTATTTTATTCATACTTTAAAAAGAAATACTAGTTTATATTTACTCCTAGTGCCATGTAAGATTATATTCTCTCCCATCTTCCTGTTGATAATAGGTGGACATTTAACCTTAAGCAAATAGACCGGATTATATCTCATTTATGCTTAGATTTATGTGAGCACTGAAAGTAGCTTTTCATATTAAAACTGTGTGGTTATACTCTCTGCTTGGTAAAACAATTCTGTATTCCTGGACATTCTCTTCTGTTCCTACAAATATAGCGGGAAAGAGACAATATAAATACTATTGGAGAAAAATAATTACCTTTGGTTTGAGAGGCAACTAGCCTTAACATATCTTGGTTGAATAGTGTTATATTAGCAATGATATATGAAACGGTAGACACATTTAAAGGTAGAAACCATCCCCCATTGTTTTAAAATTATTCTACAAGTTTTGCCAATGCAATAAGACATGAAACAAAGAAAGGGTGTGAGTATTGAAGATTGGAGATAAAAATCTTCATTACTGGGCGCCTGGGTAACTCAGTTGGTTAAGTGACTGCCTCTGGCTCGGGTAATGTTCCTGGGGTCCTGGGATTGAGTCTCACATCGGGCTCCCCCTGCTCTATGGGAAGTCTGCTTCTCCCTCTGCCTACCACTCCCCCTGCTTGTGCTGTCTCTCTCTATCAAATAATAAATCTTTAAAAAAAAAATCTTCATTACTTGCAAAAAAAAAACCTGTATACATTGAAAACCGGAGAGAAGTTAAAAAATAATGTGTTTAATAAACTGATTAGATGTCCACAAAACCCACAGTTCTTTTGTATACAAGCATGGTTTGACATGTGCAGTTTTGTTATTTCTCTGTGTTGGTTGGTGAAGTACATAGAGGTATTGTTTGTGTTGTCAGGTTAAAGGATCAGGAGAGAGAGCAGAGCCTTAAAAACTCAGGGAGAAAAAGGTTGTAGGTAGGGCTTAACCTGGGTAAGTGAGAGAGATCAATTGAAGTGAATCCTAGAGATTCTGCAGATGGTCTCAAGATCGCTGGCTTCCTTTGGCAGAAGCGAAGGAAGTAAAAGCCAGACCACAGTGGTTGATGAAGGAATGTAATGGAAGAGCCAAGACACTTATTGAGTTTGTAATGGAAAAAAGAGATGGAGAATTTTGTTGTTGCTGCTGTTTTGTCATTTTGTTTGTTTATTTATGGAACCCTTTGTTATCTCCCACGTGAGCTTGGAAACTTCTCAAAGGCAGGCTCTCTGCTTCTGTGAGCCCTGCAGCACATAGTACTGCCTTGAATGGATGAGGCACTCACTGGCTTTATGTTTAATTCATGACTGTGAATGAAAGTTTTAAAACAGTTGATAGTGGGCAAAATACAGAATGCGTTTCAGTGCGTTCTCATTTATTAAACCAGCAGCCCTGGCTCTGAGATGTGCTGTCCCCGTGCCAACAGGAGCAGTTGTGCTGTTGCTCATCTCCCTGTCTCTCTCCTCACCAGTCTCGCTGCCTTTATTTATGGCTGGCATTTGGGCTTTTTTACAGCTATGAAACCTACATAGTGGAACATCATGCTGCTTCTCCTGTAGGGCGTGTGATGAGGAGCGGAGTTTGGCTTTGGAGTGCTCGGAACCAGAGGAATCGCCGAGGACTCGGAGCCCAGCCCTGACCACTAGAGAGCCCACAACACAATGAACAAATTGAACTTCCATAACAACAGAGTCATGCAAGACCGCCGGAGTGTGTGTATTTTCCTTCCCAACGATGAATCTCTGAACATCATCATAAATGTAAGTAGATCCAACTTTAGAAATGTTTGAATATTCTCTTCCCACCAGTGACCACATTCAAGTTATTACCTGGTGAAGGGTGAAAGCCTTACAGAATGAGGCCATGAGTAATGTAGCAGAATTGGGGTGTTAAAGTTGTCTACACAAGTATAAACTTTGAATTATGGCTTAAGTGCAGCTGCTTTCAACATTCTTTCACCTGGGGGTAAAATTACAGAATTTTGGTTACTGTATTATAGAAAAACACCTTGCTATTTTAGAACTCTTTGCGGAAATATGAATTTTAATTATATAATATGAATTTGCTTTTTAAATGCCTTTGAGTTGTCACACACATGAAATGGTAATAATTGCTAGCTTCTTAATATGCATCTTGATCATTAATAGTAGCCTGTGTTTAGCCAATTTCAAGAATAGGCTGTGCACTTGAGCACTAAGCTGTGGCTTTTGGTTCTTGAGTCAGAGTTAACTGTCTTAGTTAACCTGGACATTGAGGAATATGGTACTATTTTTAACTTCTAAAATTGAGTTATAATCTACATACAGCAATGTGTAGGAATCTTAAGTGTGTAGCTCAGAGAATTTTTACAAGTGTATATACCCATGTAATCATCGTCCAGCTTGAGATATGGTATATTTTCAGTACCCCAGAAAGATCTTTTGTGACTCCTAGACCGTAATCTCCACCCGAAGGGTAGTAACTATTTCCTCCTCTATAATTTGTTTCTGAACTCCAGGCAGCTGAAATTGTGTGGTGTGTTCTCTTTTGTATCTGGCTTCTTTCAGTCAGACATTTGGCCTGTGAAATTCATTCATGCTATTACATGTAACACTAATTTCTTTTCATTGTTGTGTAATATTCTATTGTGTGAATATGCCCAATTTGTTTATCCATTTATTGTTGATGGATATTAGCTTATTGTAAGTATCGGGCTATTATGAACAAAACTGTTATGAGCATTTTATGTGTATATGCATATGTCTACATTTCTGGGGTTTATTCAAGAGTGGAGTTGTGAATCATAAGGTTTATCTGTGTTTAGTTTTGGTAGACGCTGCCAAACAGGTTTATGGTAATCAGAATCATGCCTAGCATTTTTCGACCCCCTCCCTATTATTGACTTTCATATTCTTCCTTTCACTGATTGTATTCAGATGGAATTAGGGAAAAACTTGCCTTAGTGCATGCCTTGAATTGGTTTTCTTTGCTATATGCTACTATATTTTTAACCCAATTGCTATGTAAAAGAATATTTCTAAATGTTATGCTGAATATATATGACATTTAAGTAGCTTCATTAAAAAATTTAGACAGGGAAAGGTTCTGCTTATTATCACAATTATTTTGGTTTTATTCTGACAATCACCACAGTTTCGCAGTTTTAGTTTGTTGATTTACTAATGTAACCTCATTTTTGCTCATAGGGATTTGTCCATGCATCAAACCTTCCTCTTGGATGAATTTTATCATCTGTTGGGCAGAATTTCTTTTGATTAACAACATTGTTATTGAGGGTACCCAAAGTTGTTTTTGACTATGTGAAGTGATAGGCTATTATTTTTACATTTGGTGTTTAAAAATCCAGTAAAACTCGGCAGCTTATCTTTTTCAGTGTGGTCATGGGCAAAATACATTAAAAGGTAATTCTACTTATATAGGTGAATATGCTATTTCAGTTGTTGTATACAGTGATTTTATAAAAAGATACCCCTGAATTTTTTAAAAATTCAAAATCAAGGCATATAGCCTAAGCACTTAAGAAAGTCCTCTCAGTTCCATCCATGTCTTCAAACATAATCCACTGGTAGATTGTATACCTGTGTATTCATGTGTGCAATTTTGCAGACATACAGGATGTGGAACAAAACCTTCCTGACCTCAGGTAACTGGAAGGAGCACGAATCTGTCTTCATGAGGACTACTAAGAGCTGACTCCAACTTTCAAAGAAATGAATTTGTACTAAAATCTGAGCTGAGGAATTAATTAGGAATAACATCTTTGCTACAGCCATAGTATGTGGTTGTGAGAATTGAGGGTTAGCCCATAGCGTCATTCCTGACATGTAACAAAGTAGCTGCTATTATTACTTTAATTCCTCATCAGAGATTAATTTTACATGTTTTCACTTTCCTTATTTTGCAAAATTAGTGTAATATCCCCACAGGATGGTCAGGACTATGATCATGGATTGTATAGCCATCTATCGTCATGATTAATGAGGGTTTTAGGGTCACAGGGATCTCACTTGAAATCCCTACTCCTCAACATCCTCTGCAGCCTTGGGCAAGTTAGTTTTTTTTGCTTCCATTTCCTCATCTATGAAGTAGAGATAATCGTCCTCTCATCACGGTCATTTCGAGGATTTAAAGATATAACATGAATAAACTGCTAACTGTAGTGCCTGGCAGCTGGGAATTGCTCAGTAAGTGAGCACTTAATAGAGTAGCACTTGTTTTAATTTCTTTGAGCTGTTTGTTCATTTCATTAGGGAGCTCTGTTAATGAAGCTCAAATGGAGAATCTGAACTCCCTCTAGGCCTATAAGATTTTCTTATTCCAGGGCACGTAGACTCCCCTGCCATATCCAGACTCCTCTCTAGCAAGCTGTTGAACAAAGGAGGGAGGAGGGACCGAGTTAAGTAGCGTGGAGGCCCCTCATTGCTATAAAACCAATTCAGGGCTGCCAAAGGTCTGTCTTTTTCTACAGTGTTACCTTTGTATTCATAAAATTGCAATGGATGTTTGTAGTGTTGTAGTCTAACAAATTAGCTGTAGCAAAAACAGTTTTATTAATGGTCTCATTTTTTCATCATTTCTAAATATTTTTTAAACAAAGATAGTTTATTCCTTGACATGTGTAGTTGATAGAATGTTGTCTTTCTTCATGTGGGGTAAACCTAGTGTTTTGATCATTCTAGTTTCTCCATGAGTTTGAACTAGTAGAGGACGTTTTAAATGATTTTAACCATCAGGTAAATATTAAATATGGAAACTTGGTAAATTTTGACAATAAAGCTATGGTAAATGTACACAAAATTTTTGAGTAATATAAATAGTGGCCAAGAGTTTATACCAGTTCACTAAGACTAAAGTGAACAATTCTTTTTTTTTAAATATATTTTAAACATGCTTGCTCAATAACAATGACGTTTATTTATTTATTTATTTAAAAGGTTTATTTATTTATTTTACAAAGAGAGAGCATGTGCAGGGGGAGGGGCAAAAGGAGAGGGAGAGAATCTCAAGCAGACTCCCCACCGAGTGTGGAGCCTGACATAGGGCTTGATCTCAGGACCCGGGATCATGATGTGAGCTGAAACTAAGAGTCAGACACTGAACTGGCTGAGCCACCCAGGTGCCCCAACCATTGACAGTTAGGATCAAATGCTGTTTTTATTAGAAAGTTCCATATGGAGTTTATTTTTAGATAATACTTTAATTTTTAATACCTCATACTCTATAGCACTTTTTAAAGCTCCATTGCTCCTGAAGATTAGAGAACTTGAAAAATTTCACAATCAGCTAAAATGTAGCCTTAAAGACTCATAATATGCAAATAAAAAACCCTCAAGCTTGTTTTCACAGCAGGTAAGACTTTGAAGCCGCAGCCTTACTTAATTACAGTTTTAAACAAGAACACTTACTTACTTGATAGTTGTTACAGAGTTTTATCAGTAGGTTCCAAATACTTGATTTAAACTAGCAGAACAATAATAAGTATATGGGATATATAATAGGGGTGTGTGTGTGTGTGTGTGTGTGTGTATGTGTATGAAGGAAATGTACAGCATTATTTGAATAGCAATTACACAGTTACAACATGGTATGTTTTATATATTGTTTGTGGTTTGGAATTTTTCTGTTAACTTTTTATCACATTTTATCTCAAGAGCTTTGTTTATGACATTTAAAAATACAGTCAAAACGAAGGATTAAAGGTGCCCTAGATGGTATGACATTTTAAGTCTCAAATTTATAGTGTATTAGTATATTAGACCATCAAGAAGAAAACCTTCCTTGTAAAGATACTTGTTTAATTCATGCTTTTGATAATCTGAACAGCCTGTTTTGGATACCTTCTGAAATATTTATCATGCACCATGGTTTTGGAATAAGGCCTTGTCCATATGTCATAAGATTTATGAGTCTTGTACAGGATAGTATTGGTACCTTATTACCATTTTGTAAACATTTGTATTGTGATAATCATTATTGAAACACGGCACAGATTAAAGCAATTACCATGAACCAACAGTTGTTTTGCCAGTGTTGCTTGTTGTTTTAAGGCGTATAATTAGGGTGCATTAAATTGCCTGATTGTGGGGGTGCCTGAGTGGCTTAGTCGGTCAAGTGTCTGACTCTTGGTTTCTGCTTGGGTCATGATCTCAGGGTCATGGGATTGAGCCTCATGTCAGACTCCAAGTTCAGCGTGGAGTCTGCTGGAGATTCCTTCCCATTCCCTCTCCCTCCCACTGTGCTACTCCCCCCAGTTGCATGCTCAGTCACTCTCTCTCTAAAATAAATAAATAAAATCTTCTAAAAAGTTTTTTAAAAAATAAATTGCCTGATTGTGGCTCAGCGTGTGGGCTTGGCTTACCTGCTATCTCAAATTGTGTTGTTTTGTTTTGTTTTGTTTTTTTCTCTACAGGTTAAAATTCTGTGTCACCAGTTGCTGGTCCAGGTGTGTGACCTACTCAGGCTAAAGGACTGTCACCTGTTTGGACTCAGTGTCATACAAAGTAGGTTTTAGTCCCATCTCTGACAGATTTAGCCAACTATTCCTGAGGAAATGATATTTTATAGCTGTTACTTAATTTGGGCATATTGTGATAATCCAATGTGTGGTTATCCAAATACCCATAAGCTGGTCATTATTTTTAGTCTAGTATTCATTTTTTAATCTTAACTGATGTGTATTTCTTTTAAGATTTAGAATTTTAGGCCATGTATTATAGTTTGAACTTAAAAATCGGTTCCTTTTTAAGAATCTAGATTTTGTGTTTGTTCTCTTCTGTTTTAATGAACCAAGCTTGATTTTTGTTTCCTTACACTCAGGGAGTAGCTGGAGCGAGTAGGAAATTATCTTGAATGCTTTTATAATTTCTTTTATAATTTTTAGGCATAAGAAAATTTAGGCATAAGAAAAATAACTCTATTCAAGTTCTCTTCCTGGTGACTATATAGTATAACAAAGTGACCTACTAATTTGCTCCTATTTTCTGTATTTCCCTCTTCACACCTTCTCTTTTTTCCAATTAGACTATGTGATGTGGAGGTAAGGGATCCGTTTCTTCTGTATATTTTATGTAAAGTTTTTCTCCACATAAAGGGCTCAATATAAGCCTGTTCCCCACCCCACCCAGGATTTACCTGCAACCTTCCTTATAAGCTTTTCCTTTCAAATCATGTTTTTAAATTTCTCTAGTCTTATGTCAAAAAACCTTTTGTATCTTTGTTCCTTTTTTCAAGAATACTTGTTTTGTGAAATGTGTTTAATTGTATTTTATACTTCTTTATCATATTCTACTACTGGAATTGGTTTAAATTTAAAGGCTCACAACATCTTGAGAATCTGGTTAGTACCATAAAGTGCTTAGATCTGCCAGGTTGGAAAGTGTATCACGATCAGCTGATAAACAAGGCCCTTCACCAAAATGTGAACCATTTTCAGTTGTCTTTTTAGGAGAGGCCGGAGAGCGTGGAGCAGGGAGCACCTCAGGAACCAATGAATCAACCATTTGCTCTTCAGTGCAAATAGTTTCAGCAATAAAAACACAAATGCTCAGCTCCATCCTTCTAGCAGTGCACCCCTCAGTCATTCTTTCAGTAAAGGACCCAGGAGAAATAAGATGCCGTATAGATTCTAAAAAATTTTTCCTTTATTCTAAACTCAAAGTTAATTCTTTTAATTCTACAGCTACAGCCAGACTGTTGATCTGTGTTGTTCAACAAGTCAGTCTAATAAAACCAGTTTACAGCTTCTTAGATTTCAAAATGAGAGTTTTTAAGATACCTTTATTAAAAGAGAGATTGTAGTGTGGTGAAAGAACATTGGAAGAGCAATCAGATGACCTGGTTCTAATTCTGGTTCTACCACTGGCTAGCTGTGTGGCTTTAGAAATACCACTTGACTTCTCTCGATTTCACTTTTCTCACATGTCAACTGGAAATTACTGCTTCACCTGCTCTGTCAGGTTTTGATACATGCTTTTGAATTCTTAAAATATAAAGTCACAAACTGTCAGATGGTAGAGCTATGGTAGTTTAAAAATATGTGCTGGTACTCAGTGATAAGTGCTGTTTATTATATTGCTTCCTTAGATGGCGACTCATCTGAACACAAATAATATTCACCAGAAGGGGTTGTCTGGTCTTGTTCATTTCATGTTAATTGGTAGCGTATGAGAGATGGGAGATAATTTAGTTGATCTGATAAGTAGATTTAAGTAGCACCCTTTTTTTGTCCGTGGGACCTCTTCCCTATCCCTTTCATTCAAATTGGTTGGCTTAATATGTCATTTATAAACAGAGTAGCTCTACCCTTCCTATTCTCTTATGGGTCTTTTTCAGTCATACCCCTCCCCCCCCCCAGCATTCAGTCAGGAGTGACAGTGTGGTCAGGATCTACCCTTCCAGAGTGAGTACATTTTTATGCAGAGCTCTCCACAAGCATACTCCCTTAGTGATGGTTAGAGAAAAAGGAATAAACGTTTTTAAAAAAAGAGGCTTAAAACTTTGGGGGCCTAGGTGGCTCAGTCAGTTAAGCCGCCGACTCTTAGCTTTGGCTCAGGTCATGATATCACGGTTGTGGGATCGAGCCCTGTGTTGGGCTGCTGTATGCTTAACGGGGAGTCGGCTTCAGATTCTCTCTCCTCCCTCAACCCTATGCCCCCCCCCCCGCTTGCACATGCGAGTGCTCGCTCTCTAAAATAAATAAATAAAATCTTTAAAACTCTGTATGAGCTAGGAATGCTGAAGGCTTTTGTTGTGAAATATCTCTTTTTTAAAAGATTCTCTTCGGGAAATCTGAAAATTTTAATATTTTTTACCATCTTGTCTTCACATGTTTAGATAATTTTACATGGGTTTTTAGCAATCATAGTTTCTGTTCATCTTAAGAACATCATCCCCTTGAGGAAAACTTTGGCATTCTTTTTTTGTGTGAGATTCTTTTCCTCATTCCACAGGATCAGTCCCAAAGGCAGTGAGAGTAATGGCTTGCCCTTTTATCGGGCTGTGTTATATGTGGAGAACACAGAGAAGAAATAGTCTTAAAGGCTGTTGTTCACAAAGTGTGGGTCAGGCCCTCACTTGGAAATAGGCAGTTATCCTCAACATCCCCTAATTTCTTACATAGCTGTTAGGATGGTGTTTCTGCCCTGTTAATTATTCTGCACCTATGACGAGAGTTCTCTGTGAACTCAACAAAAGCATGTTTCTCTAAGAGCAAGGAAGCCCACAGTGTTGGAAGTTTGTGCATTAGCGTGACCATAGAAACTAAGTAAAAACAGGAGGTGGAAGCTAATATTTCTTCTAAATATTACAGATTTTTAATAGTATGTGTTCTGTATGGCAAATGCAAAATAATTCATTAAAAATCTCATTACTGTCTAGCCAACCCTTTGTCTTTAAGTATCTTGTTGAGTTTTCATGGTACTTTGTGAATTCAGAACACATTCACAAATTTTGAGGCTTTTAAAAAAAAAACAAACCTGTTTTTGTGTATATTCTTTTCTTTTAAATCTTTTCTTTATCATCTTGTCTCCTTTTTTTAATGTGCAGATAATGAACATGTCTATATGGAGTTGTCACAAAAGCTGTATAAATATTGCCCAAAAGAATGGAAGAAGGAGGCCAGCAAGGTACGACAATACGAAGTCACTTGGGTGAGATTACATTTATAAGCAAAATTATTTTGATTTTTTTAAAAGGTTTATTTTAGCTAATATTAAAAAAATATTAAATTTAAAAATTTAATTCATGAAAATGTTATGAAGTAGAGAAGGGGAAGTAGAGAAGGGGAAAGGGAAATGAATTATAAGTTCCACAATGTCATGTTAATGAAGTGTTAATAGTTTATTGCATACAACAATAGATTTTAGATATCTGCTTAAATAGGGGTGCCTGGGTGGCTTAGTTAGTTAAGTGTCTGCCTTAGGCTCAAGTCATGATCCCAGTGTCCAGGGAGCCCCAAGTCGGGCTCCTTGCTCAGCAAGGAGCCTGCTTCTCCCTTTCCCTCTGCCTGCCACTTCCCCTGCTTGTACTCTCTCTCTCTGTCAAATAAATAAATACAATCTTTTTAAAAAAAAAAAAGATATCTGCTTAAATAGTGTTGGATAATAACTTTTTAGTGATTTTGGGATAATGCTTTGAAATGAAAACCATGAAAAAAATACTTACTCCTCTTTTGTGGCTCTATTAGCTGGCAACACTGATGTTCTAGAAGTTATTCATAATTTTTGAATCCACTTTTACTATACTTACCTTTGATACTTTGTTACTTTATTGTACTGGCGGTGCCTTTATTTAGTAAACATCAATTCCATTTACAAGGGAGATCACTCACAGGGAATTTACCTAGTGTTTCCAGGATCACCCTAGTAAATCAGGAATAAATCCCTAGTGTCTAATCCTAGATCCTCCAATTTGTATTTTAAGAGTTCTTGGAATAAACGGGAAGGCTACTTGAAAGCCAGCTACAAAGTAAGGCACATTAAAGTCTAAATAAACAAACAACATATTAGAATTCGGTATGTGGAATGTCCGAGGAACAAGAGAACATTTGTAATGAAGAGCAAATGGTCACCAGAGGGGATAGAGCTGAGAGAGGAGCTGGATCTCAACTAGAAATTTCCACTGGTATTTATTTTTATCTTCCCTTATGTTGTCATTGGCATTACCGTGAATGAGTATCAGATACATGATGCTGCTTTATAACTTCCCAGTTTTGCATGAACTTGGTATCCATAAGGGACAATTGTCTGCCCTCTGCCAGCTACCACCACCCTGCCCCCATCAGAAGTAGATAAAACCTTTTAAGATTTAAAAACTATCTTGTAAATAATGATATTTTTTTGCTTTTGAAACCCCTTTTTGTAGTAACTAAAAATAGCTTGCTTTTTATATGTGTCTTTATTTTAGGGTATTGACCAGTTTGGACCTCCTATGATCATTCACTTCCGTGTGCAGTACTATGTGGAAAATGGCAGATTGATCAGGTAAGAGGACAGGCATTCTAAACCTTTACTTTCCCATAGCGCTCACCTTCGTGTTTGTTTGTTTCCACCTGCTATGATATAGATTCCAAAAGAGCAAGGATTTTTTAAAAAAATCTTTTTGTACGCTCATGTATCCTCAGTTCCTAGAACCGAGGTTCAGTAGACACTCAATAAATATTTGTTGAATAATGAATGAATGAATGATAATGTTAGATTGTTGATGAAAATGTTAACAGTATCACTGCCTTACATTTTCTGTACTCCATGTTTTCGATAACAGATCAGTCAACAAAAAGATATTTCATTCAAGAAGGAACTAGCATTTTTGTGAAGAATAGAGAAACTAATTAAAGGATTATATTCTTTTCTGGTGGTAGGGTGGGGAGTAGTAGGACAAGCAAGCAAGAACTCTCTCCTATAAAAATGCATGGTGTTTATACAGCCTGGTTTTCTTTCCACCTTCGGGGTCTTGCTTCTGTTCTTGGCAGTAGCTTTAAAGCTAAGATTACACCCAGTGGAGCTATCCTGTGAGAATCTTAGGTGCGGTTTGGCAAGGGCAGGTAATTGATTCTTTTTCTGGAGGTGGGTGCAGGAACAATACTATGCTTGTGATACAGACTCAGAATTTACCATCTCAGAAGCTCGCTTTGTCATTTGTATAGGAGGATTCAGTGCCAGAAAACGTTCAGAGGTTTGTTGGCTGATAGAAAATACTAGAAATGTGAACTCTGTTTTACTTATTTACTTTTAAACTCTGAGAAACCGCATGTAAAAGAGACAAAGATAGATTTGGCAAATGAGTTATATGTGAGGTTCACTCTTAATATTTGTATTATTGCCATATGTAAATTTAAAAGTAAAAAACATTAGCCCATAAATAATTTTTTTAAAAGGCAAAGAAACTTTTTTAGTTATTCCGAGTTTGTGTAAAATTTTTCCTCGACTTACCTACTAAGTATGGAATGTGCTGAAAAGAAGCAAAATATATTATTTAGCCACTAATTAACCCCCTGGGACTAATGAATGTTTAATTCATCCATGTACTTCTGTTCTTTTCCCCAGGGATAAACTAGTCCAAACACTGTGTGGTCAGCATTATAAAAAGAAGTGCTCTGAAAAATATTCTGTCCCAAGGGGGAAAAAATTACATAAATGCCTTATTTTTACTCTTCCTACTTAAACACCATCTTAGTTGAAATCAACTCATGTTTTTATTGTCATCAGCTAATGAGCTATGAATCTCAGGTAAACATTCGACCTAAAATAATAGGAAGGCAAAGAAACTCGAAAAAATACACACACACACACACACACACACACACACACACACACACGGTCTTTTTTTTCTCTTGCATTTTTGCTTTGATCACAAAGGCGTCCCATTTGCCTGTGACATTTTTTGGAGCTTGATCCTGTTTTCCCCTAGTCAGCACTTCTTACTCAATGTATTTAATGGGAACTATATTTATTTCTGGCCTCAACAGATTGTAATGAGTGTGTTATTACTATTTCCATTTGTGAGCAGTATCGTGATTGTCGTAACATGTGCGTATAAAACCACACCCATAAAGTCACATCCACTTAAAATAAAAGATTTAAGGCAAGCTTTTTTTTTTTCCAGTTCATTCATTCTGAAAAAGAAAAAAAAAAAACACTATAATTAAAAATTTTTTTAGCGGGCATATAAACAGAAATATTTTTAAAAGGGCCTAGGGTATTTGTAAACCAAACCAAAACAGAACAGCAAACTACTAGAGCCAGGATTGTCCCCTCAGATTCGTCCTTGTTTATAGCATATGTGCAGCATTTTTGCAGCAAAATAATTTTAATGCAGACAACAAATGCCTAGGCTTCTATACTAATCCTTGTTCAATGAAATGTTTACCATATTGGAGTGGAATGATTCAGACCTTGTTTCCATTCTCTGAATGAATCAAATGTTATAGGCCTGAGGAAATGGTATGTTTGCTGTTGGGTAGTCTGACTTGGAGTTCTGCCTCCCTGTGACCTGGGTGAGGCAGCAATCAGGTATTAGCTACAACCCTCCCCCCCTTTTTTCAAGGAGTTGGTGGGGGGGAGGGAGGACGAGGGAGAAGAAACAGAAGAGCTCTTGTCACCAGATGGATAGCAGGATTTGGGTTCTGTTTACATGCCATCGGATTGTTCCATCAAATGTGAGTTCTGTTTTCTTTTATTTTCCTAGTGACAGAGCCGCAAGATACTATTATTACTGGCACCTGAGAAAACAAGTGCTTCATTCTCAGTGTGTGCTCCGAGAAGAGGCCTATTTCCTGCTGGCAGCCTTTGCCCTGCAGGCTGATCTTGGGAACTTCAAAAGGAATAAGCACTATGGAAAATACTTTGAGCCAGAGGCTTACTTCCCGTCCTGGGTAGGCACTGTTTTCAAATTTTAAAGTGTTTTCTCTAGCACATTTCTAGTTCATTATGCTGCTACTCATGTTGCTGCAAGAAATGGGAACCCAGATGTTTGTGGCCAGTAAAATCTTTCATGATGCCCAAATGTCAACTTAACGCTCAGAGCACTGTACGCGTGCTCTCGATATATTTGATCTGCTCCTGATAGTTAATGGGGAAGAGGATTGCTCTCCGTCCTAAATATGGTGCGGCTTGGAAGTTGCCGGCCTTCTTTTGGCATTTGCTTGTCTTTACTTTCTTATTTCTTATTCGAGCATCATTTTCTTCCCTTTGGAGGGAGAAAGACATTACTCTTTAAAAGGTAAGGTCATTTACAACTTTTCTTGTATTGAGAAAACAAATATAAGTAAACTCCTTGCTCTGACCGCTATCTCCTCCACTCCCAAGAGAGGAACCATGCTGTTACTTCAGCAAAAAAATTTAGGTTATTCCAGCATGAACTGTCTCATCTGTCCTTTCTCCACACAACCTTGCCCCTGTATGTGCCTACCCTTCCTCCAGGTCTCCGCTGTCACTTGCCTCTCTCCCACCCACATCGCCACACCACGAGCCTCTACTCACACGAACTTCTTCAGTCAGAACAGACACGGCACGTTTGTGTTGCCCCACCTCATCCTCAGGGAAGAAAGGAAAAAGGGAAAGAAGACCTACCACTCTCACCTTCCCTTCTCAGGAAAGCCGCTTCAAAAAATAACGTATATTTGATTTTTTACCTTTGGTTTTTTAGCTTTGATTTATTTCCCAAGCAAACTCCCGAGCATGCTTCCATCTGCCTTCTTTTCTGACCACTCCACTCGTGGCGCTGTCCCTGAGGTCACCAGTGACCTTGAGATTGCCAGATCCAGTGGACACTTTCCCCTTCTTTTCTCGGCTGCATCGGACACGTAAGCACTCTCATCTTGGGAGATCTCATGCAAACGAGTGCTTTTTAATAACCACTTCCGTGCTGGCGACGCCCAAACCTGTTTCTCCCCCCTGTGACCGTTAGATAGCTGGTCACCCATAGGCACCTCAAACTCAGAATGCACCAAATCAAAGTCATCTTCCCCCCTCGTTCTATGTATTCCTTCCTCTGTGTTCCTAGTCTCTGATAGTGGCCCTGCCATCCACCCAGTCACTTGAGAGTCGTACAGAACTCTCCCCATCACCGTTCTTTCTCCCTGCCCTAGCCAGGCAACTGGAACATCCGGTAACATAAAACACTTGATCACCCATCACCCGGCTTAAGAAATAAAATTCTCTTGACTTTTTGCTGTGGTTGACTTCCTAAATGTTTATCGTGTGCCCGACCCATTGTTCCATCTCCCAGGTTCCAGCTCTTGACAGTGCTCAGCAGCACTCCTGTGGGGCTTGTCTTTGCTTCAGTCTTTACAGCTTGCAGATGAGTTGATTTTGCTTCTGATAAACCTTCAGGGGCTCCCCTGTCACCTGCAGAGTGAAAGCCAGGCTGTCAAGCATGACCGAGGAACTTTCCGGGACCTGATCTCTCTCTGCCAGTATTTCCATCTTCCTCTCTGGTGGTCCTGCGCCTTGAATTTGATGCTCTGACAACATCCAGCAATTCCTGTATCTCCACACGTCCTGTGGTGTTTCATGCTCTTCCTTCCACAGTTCCTTCAGCCAGTGAAACCCCTCTCCGTGTTTGACCTGGCTAACTTTTGTTCATCCTCCAAGACTCTGCTCAGCTGTCGTTTCTTCTGGGCAGACTGCCTAGCCCCCTCCTCTGGGGTCTGTAAGACCCTCGACATAGTGTTTTACAACTCTTTTTCGAATGATCTGTTTATCTTTTGCCTCCAGTAAACTGTTTTTGAGTATATTCTAAAGGACAGGCACAAATGTCACTTTTCTGTTTCTTCAGCATTTCACATTGAGGTGCCCCATATAAGTTTTTGTGGACGGACTGACAGTGCTTCAGTTGTTAAAGAGAAACCACAAAAGGTGTCAAACTTTTACACATTAGTGTCTGTGGAACCCAAATTAGCCCATATTACATTCCCTAATTGTTGTCAGGTACTCACTGAATCTTGGTCCTTTAAATCCGAGCTCCCCGTCAGGGTGCCATAGCCTCCAAAGTGCTGAGATCCGAGTTTCTTCAATCCCAAAGATTGAAGGCACCTACTTCAGTGCCCTTACAAATACTATTTTCTGGGTGTTCTTTGACCTGAGAAAGTTTGATAAATGCTCACTTAGGTGATCTCCATGTAAAAGTCTAGAAGTAAAAATCTGTAACTTTGAGTTCTCAGTGAAACTTCTTAAGTGGCCAGTAATTGATAGTGTTTAATTCAATAGGAAGAAACACAATGTCAGTATCTATAAAAACATTTTCAAACTAAAAATTCTTTAATTTATTTATTCTGACGATTTTAAGCACTACTCTTTTTGCTCTCCTTGCATAATTCTTTCCATATTTTATAATTCTAATGAAACCAGCTAAGACTTTGAACTAATCAGCACCTTTCTCTTAGCCTGCAGCTGCTGGCTACTATGTATTTGGGGCATTGAAAGGCTCAGGCTACTGTCCCATGAAAACCTGAGCCACGGTGAATTGCAATGAATGCTTGAATGAAATTGGTTTCTCACAAGTATTCAAATAGAGTGTTCATATCAGCCTTTTATGCAAAAACCAAAGCTGTTTCAGAGAATTCCTCCCCGTCTCTTGCCTTCTTTGGATTAACATTTAGAACCTCCCACTCTGTGGCTGTAGTTTTAGAAGAGTTAAGTAGGATCCGGACCCTGAAGATGTGTTGACAGTCAGTGTATTTCATGGAACCAGTCATTTTGCAAGTATAAACACTGATGTGTACAACATTTTGCAAGTTTGCATGGTTTTCTTTTTTTTTTCCTCTTGGTGAGTTTAAAGCCCGGAGAACATATTTTTCTCATTTCTTGTGATTTTTCTTCTCAGATATGCAGTACTACAGCTAAATTGACTTTGTGTCTTCTAGTATTAGCTGATTCAGCCTAGTAACATAACAGATGGTGAAAACAGAATAAAAGGAGGAAATTTCCTACTGGAAGTTAGCCAGTTTGCACGGCCTATTTTAGGTTCTTGTCCTTTTATCATTTTGGGGATGAGGGTAGAACTTCCATCCCCCCAACAAATGTTGCATTGCATACCCATTGTATTCCAACAGGTTGTTTCCAAGAGAGGGAAGGACTACATCCTGAAGCACATTCCAAACATGCACAAAGATCAGTTTGCACTGACAGCTTCCGAGGCTCATCTGAAATACATCAAAGAGGCCGTCCGGCTGGACGATGTTGCCGTGCATTACTACAGATTGTACAAGGTACAAAACTGTAGCGTGTCTGCAGCTTCTGAGAAAGAAATACCTTTCTTGATTAGAAGAAGTTTTTATTAAGATTTGTCATTTCATTTTTTAACAGGCTTTTTATTTTTAATTTCTTTTTTAGATTTATTTATTTGAGAGAGCAAGTGCACGGGTGCACAGGCAGGGGTGGGGAGGCAGAGGGAGAGGGGGAGAGAGAATCCCAAGCAAGACTCCACCTAGGCGGGGCTGGATCTCAGGACCCTGAGATCTCAACCTGAGCTGAAACCAAGAGTTGGGCACTTAAGCGACTGCGCCACCTAGGTGCCCCATTAAAGGGCTTTAAAAAAAAAAAAGTTTCATGTGAACTGTTACCGTAGGTCAGTCTTGGAGTTAATGATGCTTCTCCTCAGGCCTCGGAGCATGATGGAGTCTTTCTTTAATGGTTCTGATATTGAGATAACAAGTGGCTTCATATCGTGAATCTGGCTTTTCAGTGATTATGAAATAGTTACTTTTCTTTTTTCCAAATCTGCATGTCTGCTTTGGAAATAAAGTAGACAGGGGACAGGAAACATTCTGGGAAAAGAAACTTGTCCCTTTCTCAGTAACGCACAGCTTGTGCCTGCCCAGCCAGCATTTTTATAAGCAGCCTTATTTCAGGAAGCAATCAGAATAGCCTTGAAGAGGAAATTGACCTAAACTCAGTGATAGATTGGTTTCTCCTGTTAAATCTATACTGTATGTACCTTTCTTGATGTAAAAACATATTAGTTGGAAAAAACAGCCCAAATAGTGAAAATAGGCCATGTCTTGTCTTTACTATGCCAGATGAGGATTGCATTTTCTAAAGATAGTTCTTCCCATGTTCGTGGGAGAACTGGCACTAAACATACTCACTTATTTTTATTGAGGAAGCTCATAATGGAAATATTTTAGTTACTTAGTAATTTTATGTATCTTCTGTTTTGAACTTCATACATTATATCCCGTTATTACAGATAAGCACTTAGAAGACATGGCCCAATTTCCGAGTACATTTAAAATTCAGAGAACATTTCAGGAATTTTTTCCCATATGTTCATTATACTTTATTTTTTATAGTTTATGGTTTAGCTGGTAGAATGGATATCATATTATATGCAACTGATGAATCACTGAACTCTACCTCCAAAACTAATATTACAATATATGTTAATTAATTGAATTTAAATAAAGTTAAAAAAAAGAATATATCGTATTGGCAAGTGATAATTGAATTTCTTAGAAATTAAGTATTTTCTTTCCAAACAAACTGAATATAAAGCCTTTAAATAAAGCCTTTTATCCTCATGAGATAACAGCCTAAAATATTTAGGCTTGCCTCTGATTTTGGCTTTAGAGCTGGAGAGTTAACACAGTTTGAAACCTATAAAATCTAGTGCATCTCAGAATATAGCTATGACATTATATTCAACATTCTAACATCTGAGAAAAGGTAGAAAGCTAAAAAAAAAAAAAAAACATAGGCAACAAGAATAGTCTTGTTTATCAGAGTTTTCAATAATGTAAATATTTAGAATATTGTCAGATATGGGTATATGTAATATAGTGAAAATACTAATGATTTGAAATCTCAATGGTTTAAAAAGTAGAATATACCATTATTGATTTAATATGTACTCATGATTTTCTTAAAGCTTGTAGTAAAGTACAATAAGCAAAGTTATTTTAAGTCAGAAACTTTCTAATCCTGGGATTTCTCCTCCTGTTTTTCCTCTTTGGTGCTTAATTGTCCATTATACAAGGAAAGCATACTTTTTCATATGGCTTTATTTCTATAGGATAAAAGGGAAATTGAAGCTTCTCTAACCCTTGGATTGACCATGCGGGGAATACAGATTTTTCAGGTTAGTAAATGAGAAAAAGCATCACATGGTATCTACTATGTCTACATTGACAGTGCTCCTGCCTGGTCCTTTTATAGGTTCACTGGTTCATTTCTGGCCATTGATCGGTCATTACTTCCTATTTGTCTAGTACAGATATGGATGATGTAGGATAGATGAAGTGGTACAGTCCAAACCTCGACAATAATAGGTCCTCCACAACAGAAAATAATAAGCCAAAGATTGGCTCAGTTTCATCACTAATAGATCATTAATATCCAGACATTCTTCTCTGTGGTTGTTGATTTTAAATATTCTCTTTTATCATCTGGAGCATTATAACTGTGTAAAGAAAAAAATGACATGTTAATACAGTGCCAGACCAGACATTTTAATTTCCATTACACTTTTCTGATAACGCCTGTCCCTTGAATAAGTAATAACTGTCATGTTTTTGCAAGTGGGATAGTATTATAGTACAGCCATCAACAGGGGAGAAAGAATGCCTCTTTCTGTTGAGACCAAGGAGAATATAACGATCTCTTATCTTTGATTTAGGCAAATATCCACTTATGAAATTCTAAGTGCCTTATCTCATCTCTTGAATGCCCGAGTCTTGGACTTTTTATTTAAATTTAGGGAAAGGCTCAAAGGGAAAAGATTGCCTTGAAAGGCCAGTTAATGCAGTCACTCAGGAACCCAAAGCTACAGTCTTATATCACTAATCTTTTAATTACTGTCTGAACATCTCCAAAAGGAGTTGAGGACTCCTTTCAGATTCTAAATACTGTACTTTAGTTTTCCAGGAGAGAAGTTAGAGCCATTGTGGAGTGTCTGGCATTTTCCTCCGTAACTCTGTATGCATTATAATTTTTTCCACAGAATTTAGATGAAGAGAAACAATTACTTTATGATTTCCCCTGGACAAATGTTGGAAAGTTGGTGTTTGTGGTAAGTTTAAAATAACTGACTAAAGAAAAATTGCACAGTTTGTTTTTGTGGATTTTTGTTGTTCCCTCTTTTGTTTTGTTTTTAAGAATAATATTGTCCCAGGCACAAAAGTTGGTATTTTTAAAAAGTTGAAAAAGAAGACAACTAGCTTTCTTATATTCTTATTGTATGTGCTTTAGTCCTTGCCACTCATCCGTAGTGAATGTAAAATTAAAGAATCTTCTAGCAAAAGAAATTACTAATTTTAATTTGTGGGTCCGGTCCCACTACACTATCCTAAGTTACTCTAGTTACAGAAGAAATATAGTGGAGGGGCGCCTGGGTGGCACAGCAGTTGAGCCTCTGCCTTCGGCTCAGGGCGTGATCCCGGCGTTGTGGGATCGAGCCCCACATCAGGCTCTTCTGCTATGAGCCTGCTTCTTCCTCTCCCACTCCCCCTGCTTGTGTTCCCTCTCTCGCTGGCTGTCTCTATCCTGTCGAATAAATAAATAAAATCTTTAAAAAAAAAAAAAAAGAAATATAGTGGAGGAATGTACAAGATGTGTTTATCAAACAGAATTCTTTTTAAAAGCAAAGGGGTCAGAAAACAGAAAGCCATAATCACAGGATAAATTACTCATAGCATTGCGGTTGGCCAGTGCTTTTTGGAAATTACTTCTTTTGAGCAGAGAATAAAGAGTGATATAACAAGATGTTTCTGTTAATATCTAACTCTTTGAAACTCATCATTATAAAGAAAGGTCTACAGTTCTTAACAGGAAAAATGCTGTTATTTTTAGAATATTGAGAATAGTATCCTTTTTTGTTGTTGTAAGAGCAAATTCGTGATTTTTCCCAGCTGTTTCTCTGTCTTGCCAGCTATATCTGGTTTTTGGTAGGGTTCAAAGAATTACAGTTAATAATATGTATATCTAGTGGTCATTAAAATCCATACTTTCTCTTTGTTCAGAAATTGTTGGAAAAAATGCACAAAGAAAGGAGGAAAATAAAAATTTGTACACATGTGCTTCTCTCCCCTAAGGAAGATGGCCTATATAAATAAAGGGCCGTATTGCCAAATAGTTTGGGCACTGACTCCACACTGCCCTGTGAAGTCAAAAGACCTGTTCCTGACTTTACATTATTTTAATTAGTTGGGCACAGTTCAATCTGATTCCACTTTACTCAGACATCAAATGGGGCCTGACCTGCCTCCTCCTCACTTGCTCTCTCTCTTCCAGGCCCTTTGTGAAAGGATCTGAGTGATATGAAAATGAGCGAATTATTATGCTAGTTGTCCCTGTCATGTCCCAAATTGAGTAGTAATAAAATGCGTTCATGAAATTGGGTGTTTTGAGGGTCCTGGACTCAGTGGTTCCTGAATTTAGTTGTGCATCAACCTCATCTGAGTAGCTTGTTTAAGATAAAGATTTCTGGGCCTTGTCCTCCTCCCCTAAGAGATTTTTGATTCAGTGGGTGTGGGTTGGGGACCAGGCATCTATTTTGATGAATTTCCCAGGTGATTCTTCTCACAGCCAGCCCAGTCCTACCCAAGTTGTAGGACCTTGAGCAAGTTACTTAACCTGTGTGCCTTGGTTTCTTTGTTCCCAACTGGTGATAATTGGTCCTCCCCCATAGGCTTATTGTGAGGATTAAATGAGTTAATACCTGCCTAGTGCTCATTAAGTGGCATTTATTACCATCCTAGCATTGGGATCCTCTGGCGGTTCCTTTAAAATGAAAAGTGGAGGGGTGAAAACTCCATCCCCAACTGAGATACACAAAGCCATATTGTTTTGTGTCGACTTTAAGTGTGTAGTTAGAAGACGCCTCCCTCTTTGCTTTACTTCTCCCCTCTGGCTGAGAATTGTTATGTCTGGAATATTCCTTTTGCAGTCCTGCTGCCATATTCATTAATAGGAGAGGTGAAGGAATTTATAATATCCCATAACTATAAGAATCTTTGCCAAACTCTCACCCTCAACTTATGTTAATGAACTTTATGTTAATGATCCCAGGCTTAAAGAATGAGATTTCTTATATCTCGACTGACAGAGATAATTACACTACTTTTATCTCTTCCTTTCTCTTTCTCTCTTTCCTGTCTCATCCCTCCAATTGTCCCTCTAGCTTCCATCTCCCTCATTTTCCCCCCCAAGACGCTGTATGCCCAACATGGGGTTTGAACCCATAATCCTGAGATCAAGAGTTACATGCTCTACTGACTGAGTCAGCCAGGTGCCCCCCAGACTCCCTCTTTGATCCAGCTAAAGAAGTTTCTCCATTTTTTTTCTTAACCCTAAATAGGAATTTGTAGTGTTTGCTATCATAACTCCTTATTTCCTCCCTGGAGTTTATCACAAACTATAGTTATTTTATGTGTTTATGTACCGTCTCTCCCACCAGAGTATATCTCTATGAAGGTGGGGACCTTGTCTGTCCTGTTCACTGTCATTTTCTCAGTGACTCGCACAGTGTTTGGTACATAGTGTTTAACAAATATTTGAATGCATTATGCTTCTAGAATTTGTCATCTTGTTTGCTAAATTAGGGTGTTGGAATTCTATTTGAAGATGCTTTCATGATGGGCCCTTCTCTTTTCCATTGTATAAATGGCCCGACTAGCCAGAGAAACCGAGGATACTCCTCGACCATCATACCCAGTCAGTGTTTACCAGAAAACCCTGGCTAGACACTTCCTGAATTTTTAGTAAACTTTGTCCTATGACATTTTTGAATGGAAAAACTATTTGTCTCTTAGTGAATTTTGAATGGAGCTTTCTACGTTTATTTCTGAGTCTGTAGTTTTCCTCACTAAAAAGACAATGAAGAGGACCTTGGCAAATTAGAGACTTCTCTTCCCAAATCTGATTCATGCTTTTGCTCCACAGGGTAAGAAATTTGAGATTTTGCCAGATGGCTTGCCCTCCGCCAGGAAGCTCATCTACTACACGGGGTGCCCCATGCGCTCCCGACACCTCCTGCAACTCCTGAGCAACAGCCACCGTCTCTACATGAATCTGCAGCCTGTGTTGCGTCACATCCGGAAGCTGGAGGAAAATGAAGGTAAGGCGGAGTCTTGGGTGGGGCAGCAAATGGTGCCTTTGCCACCTGTGGCCCCTTACTCTTTGGAGCCCTGGAGAATAGGATCTGAGGGTTGAGCCTCCAGATTCCGAGCAGCATTCCTGTTTCCATCTCATCACTGTCCTGGAAGACCAGGGATGGCCTTGAGGCCCAGCAGCCGTAGCACCTGTCCAGAAAACCTGAGGTTATCCCCGTCATTCAGCTGTCCCTGAGTACGGTCTGTCAAGTTTCCCCACACTTGCCTTGAGGATCCTTACAGAAAGCCACCGCATGAAGGTGCAGGCCATTTATCTGCAACTCAGAGCACCTTGGAATCGAATTTTTTCCAGCGCAGTTATTCCTTAGATTAGAGTGACAATAAAGGCGGGTGACAGAAATGTCTCTAGTCTCTCTTATAGACTGCCAGGAGGCCCCCACATCTAGGTGAGCNNNAGGAATGACAAAGGAGAAAGAAGTTTTCACTTGAGGATTTTATCAGAAGTCCTGTGGGAGCTTTGCTGAGACACAGAATAGAGCAATCCATTTGGGGCCCCTGAAAAGGGGGATGAGTCATTGTAAGGAAGAGGAAGGCAGCAGTCGTCAGCTCTACATTAACCTGATGGTTAGCCCTTTATCTTGAGCTGTGGCACCGCAGAGGGACTCCATTTAGCACACTCCAGCTTCTCATCCCCCAAAAGTGCTACTTTGCATATTTCCCTACTTCAATGTCTTCGGTTTGTTTTGCAAATTCACATTGTAGTAATTCTTACAAATCAATTAGATTAGATTTAGGATATCTGCATGAACATTTGGATGCAGATTCATATCTTGGGTCATGTCTGAAACAAATTTTGACCTCTGGGACCCCACCTTTCCCACAGAAACCAGGCAAATACCTGTCCTCTTAGCAAAAAACCTTACTGAAGTTTGCACATCTGATCAGTTTCTCTCAATAGCTATCTCTCACTAAATGAGATGCAGTTTGGAGATGCCATTGCATTTTAAGCAGCCGTTAGAACATGAATCATTCCCCACTGTGTGCCAGCAAGCTGCTTCTGTCTTTGGAGAGAGTTGACATAACTGCCAGGTGTACTGGCTTCCTCTGCTGACACACTGCCAGTTCCTCCCCACGACGACTCGTCGGCATAACAGATCCATCTCTGCAAGGCTGGCGTGAATATCGGGAATGAAGATGGGACGGAAGCACCAAGGAAACTTGTAAGAGTAGGTGGCCTCGGTGTAGAGCCCGTCATTTGCCAAATTAGCCACATTCCCAAATGATCAGCTTATAGAGCCATGAGAAGTTTATTCCAGGAGCTTTGCATTTTAGTAAATTCTTGTTTAGATGACCTTAAGGGGAGCCCTTTAGAGCCTGAGAGAATTCATGAACTTCCTTTATAGGTTCTAAGGTAAAATTATGAAGAATTTTCAGTTCTTAGAGGGCAGCGTTTTGTCTCTTACCATACATAGTACCAAGTGCATTTGGTGGCTTACATGAGGAGGGCAATGAAGGAATGATACCAGGGTGTAAATTGGATTTTTTATTTGGATAAGTGTAGATAGATTTGAGGGGACATCTCTCTTTTTCTTCTAAAGAAAACATGCTTAGTTTCTTCTACTTAGAGATTCTTCTAGATCTAAAGAAAGCCTGAACTGTGTTTCTCTGGGCCAGCCTTGGCCTGACTCCATCTATCTCATCCATACTTAAGAGCTTCATCATTTTTACAAGAAAGTTCTTTTCTCAGCGTTGGTTTAGCGTAATAAATGAACAAACAAAAAATCCAACACAAAAAGAGACTGTATTTTCCTTTCTGGAAAGGAAAGTCACCTTGTCTGAAACACTCTTTTAGCATTTTATGGTAGAAAATGATCACAAAAATTCTTCCATAGCGTTAAAAGAGAAGTGAAAAAAATGCTTTTGTCACGAAAAAGGTTTTTCAACCCAACTTTATTCAAGAGTTGGACTTATTGGAGCGCCTGGGTGGCACAGCGGTTAAACGTCTGCCTTCGGCTCAGGGCGTGATCCTAGCGTTCTGGGATCGAGCCCCACATCAGGCTCCTCCGCTATGAGCCCGCTTCTTCCTCTCCCACTCCCCCTGCTTGTGTTCCCTCTCTAGCTGGCTGTCTCTATCTCTGTCGAATAAATAAATAAAATCTTTAAAAAAAAAAAAAAGAGTTGGACTTATTCTTAGGTCTTATGTCAAGAGGTCACACTGACTGCATTCTGTTCCAAAACCATGTGTAAAAAGCTTTGTGGTCTCTGGGCTTTTACAACAGAGGGAATACAAAGAACATCAACATATTGATTACTAAGGAAGTGAGAGGTTGCGTTTTGTAGGTCGTAGAATAAATTTCAGAATTACGTAAACATTTCCTTCAGTTTATAACTGAGTGGTGTGACACTTCTTAAATGTTTGCACTGGCTCTCAGTGATTCGGCCCTAAGCAGGGAACACTGGCCAGCCACATAGAACACCAAGGCTGCTCTGACACGTTGACAGGAAGTAGATTTATGCTAGGCTCCTATGAGGCAGAGAACAGGTTGGCAAGTGCTTATCTTCTGGTATACTCATGAATATAGAGTAACTGTAAGTGACTCTGCACATGCTGGCTAGTGTTGGAAGCAAAAGGGCTGTTTGTAAAAAGGTAGAAAAGCTTTTAAGTAATTAGGTCCATAATTCCCAATTGTCTTAGAACTCCAGAACCCTAAAGAATTGTTTAGAAAACCATTCTCTCTTTGCTTTCCACCTTCCAAGTGCCCCATGGCTATTATTTTGAAACTGCAGTGACTAGAAATTGTATGAGAATTTTGCAAACGCCTTTAGCTCTCCATCTTCATCTCAACCGCTGTCGCCTTCTGGAAAGAGGAATCTTTAGAACCCAGTCTAGCTCTAAAAGATGGATGGTAGATGGTGCACATGAGCTTGGCTCAGATGTGTGTGCTGGGCTCTGGTATCCAGCCCCTGCTTTCTGTGTGGCTACGCTTACTCACTGTTGTGGTGCAGACTATTCCTTAGCATTGATATGAATGGCTGGAGCACAAAAATGCACACATAGCCTTCTGCAAGCATTTTTTGCACTTTGCTTCCTGGAAAGTGCATCTTCTCTTTCTGCTGATGCTCCTTCCCTCTCTGGGGAGCCCGTGGTGATTACACTTCAGAGTTGGATTTGGACATCAGGAATGCAAGTGTTTTCACTTACCCAAGGAATAAGACAATTACAAATCCATCCATAGGCCCCTGAGAACCCAATTAGTCTACAAGTTAGCAATTTCTGAAATCATATCAATTTAACATTTCCCAAGTGCATTCTCTATCTTTAACATTGTTCTAATGTGTTATTTCTCATTGGTATTAAAAATACAAAGAATCTAAACTACTCTGTTTTAAAATTCTGACCTGTAACACAAAGGTATTACTGTACACCTGCAACTCCGTTGTGATTTGGTGCTTTAATGTAACGGTTAGTTAAGCATTTGATAAAAGGGACTTTCTAATATGTCTTTGTGTTAAAGAATGGCGCTGACCTATGAAAGAACAGTTTAATCAGTCAGAGGCCACGCAGGTATAAATCATCAAACCAGTAGTGATTATTATGTTTTCTAAATAGATAACAAAGCCTCACTAGTTCACTCCAAATGGAGAAAAGGAGTCTTCATTAATGAAAAACTAAATTTTAGAAGTCTTTGGAAGAAACTTGCAGAAGAATAGTTTTATTTTAAATTATATTCAGCAGTCAGAACTAAACTAATAATGGGCCAAATTGAATAAATAAAATCAATGGCAATTAGTATAATTATATTTCTTAAACAGTTTTCTATAGCAGTGCTTCTGAAATTATTATAAAATTTCTAATCCATTGTGGACTGCTACTTCTGCATAATACAAAATCACAATAGTGGCTGTCATGGTGATGTCCCATCTCTCTAAAAATGTCTGGGTATTGATTTCCACTTACTGAACCCATGTCACTGTGGACCAATAGCAGTTTGCAGGCAAGAGATGGTCTGGCGACTCTACGCAGAAGAGCACTTTTCTACAGTTTTGAAGCTTTAAAATTCTTGGAGTAGTTTAAGTACTCCCTCAAGTCTGTTGTCCTGGTTTTTATTCATTTGCCGTCTTCTTAAGTTGAGCTCCTGTCACAATCCTCACCACTCTCCAACCCCTAGATTCTGGGTGTGGAAGTGCCCTGCTCCTTAGCCTGCTGACTCACTTAAGGTAGCCGGCCGTTCCTTCTGTCTCGGTTGACTGTAATGTCGTGCTGTGCTCCTCACCACGTAGAGAAGAAGCAGTACCGGGAGTCCTACATCAGTGACAGCCTGGACCTCGACGTGGACCAGCTGGAAAAGCGTTCCCGGGCCAGCGGGAGCAGCACGGGCAGCGTGAAGCACAAACGCCTGTCCCGTCACTCCACCGCCAGCCACAGCAGTTCCCACACCTCGGGCATCGAGGCGGACACCAAGCCCCGGGACACGGGGCCGGAGGATGGCTACTCCGGCAGCGCCATCCACCGCAAGCTGAAAACCTGCAGCTCCATGACCAGCCACGGCAGCTCCCACACCTCGGGCGTGGAGAGCAGCGGCAAGGACCGGCTGGAAGAGGACTCGCAGGATGACGGTAACCCGCTCCCGGGCCTTTCCCAGCTCCTAGCGCTGCCCCGCGGGCTCTGGCCTCCTCCTTTGTCTTGCCTAGTTCTCAAGTACAAGTTCTGGAGAATTGATGTGTGGAGCGCAACTAGGAAGTGCTAGTAGAGAAGAAGGGTCTTGCAGCTCCCCCTGTGATTCGGTGGAGCTGCTTGTGTGGTAAAGAAAGCATTCCTCTCGTGGTGATCTTTGCGGCCACGGGCTTGAATGCTAGTGGATTCTGAGTCCTAGCGGTCGCTGTGACGTAGAGTAGAGGTCAGTCAGCCTTGCAGTGCTCATGTCTGCATTTCCAAGTCCCAGATTAAATAGGCATTGGTTAGGACAGCAGACTAAATGCAATGATAGTGACAGAAAGGTCTTCAACTTTTTGCAGGAAAAAAAAAAGATTTGAGCCCAGGCTATTGGTTATTTAGTATTTCTTAAATTCCTCCTATGCAGCTGGAACTCTGGAAATATAATAGAAAGTTAACACCTGACTGCTTAACTCTGTGTTAAGGAGATAAAACCAGACCTCCAGCCTGTATCAGCCAAACTTAGCCTATGTGTGCATCTTTTTTATTATTAATTTTCTGCCTCAAGTGCTATAGCATTCAGGTTTGGGGAAAAGATACTGACTTCATTGAGGAAAACTGCAGCACATTTGCTTGGTTTGGTTACTTAGAATTCATGTGGGTCTCAAATGAAGTCCCTTAAATGCCCTGCAAGTAGCCAGCTATGGGAAATGGGGACCTTCGCGAACTACTCATTGTGCTCTGGCCTTAGGCAAACAGCCCATCAGCCTCAGTTTACCCTTTATCATCTCAGCATGGTGGTGTAGCTCTTTCCTTCTTTCTTTTTTCTTTTAAGATTTTACTTATTACTTATTTTGGAGCGAGTGTGCAAGCATGAGCATGTGCAAAGGGTGGAGCAGAGGGAGAGGAACAAGCAGACTCTGTGCTGAGCACAGACCCTGATGCGGGGCTTGATCTCACAACCCTGACATCATGACCTGAGCAGAAATCAAGAGTCAGACAGTTAACTGACTGAGCCACCCAAGCACCCTGTTCTCTTTCTTTCTTTCTCAAAGAGTAAAGAATAATTGACAATCAAAACGTGGCATGAGAAGACATGTAGATAACACAGCAATCCTGTGAAAGAAGAGAACGAATACATCTAGTTGAGAATTGTCCCTGGAGTCTCCTATTGTAGATTCTCATTAGCGGATCTATTTTAAAATATGGATAATCACATAGCCTCCCTCAAAGAACGGCTATGAATTCTGGTGTCCGTTTCCCTTCACATCCCCAAATGTCTTTTCCTTCTTCTGTGTCAGAAATAGAGATGCTGGTCGATGACCCCAGGGACCTGGAGCATATGAATGAAGAGTCTCTGGACGTCAGCCCAGACATGTGCATCTATATCACCGAGGACATGCTCATGTCGCGGAAGCTGAATGGACACTCTGGTGAGCTCTTATGGGAAGTTCTTCTCCTTAAGTAGGGGACTGTCCCAGGCTGAGAAGCAGGTGCCTCAGGAAATAGAAGGGTTGAGGTGGGGCTCTAGATCAGACAGGAATGGAATCAGAGCCTTTCCAAGTCAGCACCGCGGGCTGCAGGCTTGACTGTCTTCTGAGGAAGAAAGGGAAAGGAAGGGGAAGAGCACCTAGGATTGGGAATTAGCTTCTTCTACCCCATGCGCTGGACAAAGTGGTAAAGTAGTTTTCTCTGTGCTGTTGTTGTTTTGCTGTTGTAACCAATAATCAGAGAATCCTGTAATACATCTAGAAGGGGCCTCAAGACCTTTTTGCAGATGAGAAATCCTGTAGATTAGGGGGACAAATGCTATGTGGCTAGAAACAGAGGTCAAGTCTCTGGGTTTGTTTTGTATTGTTTTTCCTGCTATATCATACTGGGTGTGGGAGTCTGCAGGAAAAAGTGTCAAAAAAGTTTGACATAAAAAGACACTTACTAAATTCCATATTCAGTTAACTCTATTAGAAAACATGCATTCACTGTAACCCTAGTAGAGGGTTACATAATATCTCTCTACCAAGTGAAAGATGTTACCCCAGAAGGAACTGCACTCTGGGTTTTGTTTTTAAGCCTCAGTCCCTCCTCACGGCTCTTGTCACATTTCAGGAATTGGTCTCCGTTCTGTACAAAAACACCTGTTAGCAGTCGGCAGTGTGGACATGGCGCAGGCGCCTCCTGCTCCGCCGTGTCGGGTGGAAGACCTCGTTTACGACTGGGGGGACCTGCAGGGGCTTTGTCAAGACCCACAGTCTCTGATAGTGAGCCTCACCCCTGCAGCCAGTGCTGGGAGTCAGGGATGAACAAGGCCAGCACACACAGTCCCCTCCTGCTGGCATTTAATCTGTAAGCACACCAGGCTCCTTTATTGCGGAATCTCACTTGCTGACCTAGCAGAACCGTGGCCTCTGGATGCTCCACCCAGAGCTGACCTGCCAGTGGTTGCAGAGAATCCCTGTGCCGAACCAACACAGGTTCATGCTCCGGCCACGCGTAGTGTTCTCGTACCGAGCTTGGCCCCTTTTGGTTTTTGTCCATTTGCTTTATTACATACATTTTTCCTTATAAATACATTTTAATATATATTAAATATAAACTTACAATTATATGCACATTGTAGATGCACAGATATCATGCTCTCGTGTGTGTGTGTGTGTGTGTGTGCATTTTTGTAGAAAGAAAACTGTCTAAACAATACACACCAAAGTACCTGTGGGAGAAGGAGATGTGAGGGAGGCAGACTTTTGCTTTTTATTTATATATTTCTACATTTAATTTTTATGATAAGATAGAAATAAAATGTAAATAAGGTAGCTGTTTAAAAAGGTTTATGTATAAAAAATCCTTCCTGAAATGTTATTTATAATAGCAAAGAAAAGGAAAAAGAACCTCGGTAGTTAACAATGAGAAGTTGTATTCTATCCATATAGTGGAATATTGCACGGCCATTAAGTAATAAGATTTTCAAAGAATATTTAATAGTATGAGAAAGATAGGCAAGAAAAATGGCACAAATTGTATAAATAGTAGGATCTCAAATTATAAAAACGTATATACGTATATGAAAAAATACGTAAAATATTAATAGCCTTTTCTCTGGATGATGGGCTTACAGATGACCTTATTTTCTTTCTTGCATCTTCCTACTTTTCCAAATTCTCTATAATTTGAGCATTTACACATTGTTTTTAAAATATGGAGCTGAGATTGAGTCATGATAAAAGTTTGGTAGATGTCAGTTTAGTATTCTGAGCAGCAGACTTGATGCTGATTTATCAAATGCAGAGTCTGTTTCTCTCATCTATGGAACATAAGAACTAGGAAGATCGGTAGGGGAAGAAAGGGATAAAGAAAGGGGGGGTAATCAGAAGGGGGAATGAAACATGAGAGACTATGGACTCTGAGAAACAAACTGAGGGCCTCAGAGGGGAGGGGGGTGGGGGAATCGGATAGACCAGAGATGGGTAGTAAGGAGGGCACGTATTGCATTGTGCACTAGTTGTGCATACGCAACTAATGAATCATCGAACTTTACATCAAAAGCCAGGGATGTACTGTATGGTGACTAACATAATATAATAAAAAAAATATGATTATAGGGGCGCCTGGGTGGCACAGCGGTTAAGCGTCTGCCTTCGGCTCGGGGTGTGATCCCGGCGTTCTGGGATTGAGCCCCACATCAGGCTCCTCTGCTATGAGCCTGCTTCTTCCTCTCCCACTCCCCCTGCTTGTGTTCCCTCTCTCGCTGGCTGTCTCTGTCTCTGTCAAATAAATAAATAAAATCTTTAAAAAAATATATGATTAAAAAAAAATGCAGAGTCTGGGTTTGGGAGCAGATTAGTTACAGGCATAGTATCCAAGAGCACATTGACCAGGAAATCCAGAAGGACCCATCTCAGGTCCTAGTATACTCGTCTACATCTTTCTGTGAGGATTTGTTAAAAGCTTAAAGCTTTTTAAAATATAAGGATATTCTAGAGAAAGACCCCCTACTAAAGCAGTCTGTACAACCCCCACAACTTAAGTATCCACCTGAGAATTTCTTACTGTCTGCATGTAGACCAAGAATGTCTTCCTTTCATGTTTCAATTGAACTTATTATCAAACACTAATATATGCAAGTTCTGTAGTAGTCACTGAATCATTATCAGTCGTTTCTAAAGAGTTAAGGGATAGAACACAGAAGGCCATTTCTGAGGTTATTAGCAGTAGCTAAATAAAAATCACATTATTCAAGGTTCTTTTTTTATGAGGGGAGAACGTACTTTACCTAAGAAGCCATTTGGCCCTGCGGATCTAGGGTTTAACGGACTTGCTTCATCTGTCCGCAAGAAAAATGTCAGTGATCATCTTCACTCCCATCTCCAGTTCTTGTTAGCAGTTTTATTTCCTGAAATGTTTTTTCTGGTGCTTCACTCACATGTCCCAGCCACACAGGGAGGTTTCAGTCCCGGATTTCTGTTTCCAAAATATTAGCAGATTGCCCCTGAGCACTGGGACGATTAGGGGCCTTGTTGCTCTCGGAGATCCAGAACCGAATGTTCAGGGCACCTGCCCACTTGTGGCCTCTGCCCAGCAGAATCTGCTGCAGGAGGCGAGTGCCACAGGGCCCCTGTCAGCCCGAGGAGCTCCTCTGAGCTGAGTGTGTCCCGCAGACAGGCCCAGTACCTTGCCCTTTCCATGCATTTGCTCTTCAATCATCGTTAAACTCTGTGGGATAAATGCTGCTTTCAGCCCCACTTTATAGAAAGAGACTTAGACACAGGGAGGCCAGGTCACTGGCCAGGAGACACAGCTAATTACTCGTCTGGGCCCAGTTCCATCCCAGATCCGTGTGACTCCAGAGGTCAGAACCCCCCCCCCAAAGCACCATACATCCAAGGGGAAGCCGGCGTAGAAGGACCTGTCGTGATTCACGGGCGTTACGTTCAGACTTGGTGCTCTGTGGAACATGGGAACTTTAGGCGATAAACTGCTTTACACCTACAGTCTTTCTTTTTGTTACTAACTTCATAAATAGCTTAATTAGAAGTTGTTTAGAAAATTCAGGCTCTAAACTCCGTCTTGTCATCTCACGCCCCATTTACCCCTCTCCTCCCTACTTACTGTAAGACAAGAGACAGAACATGTTCCGTCCTGGTTGTCCACCACGGAAGGGTAACAGATTTTTCAGTAACAGTTAGTATTTGACCTTCAGTCTCGGTGGTTATTTATGTCAGTTGTGTGGCAAGAGGTGTGACTAATAGGACGTCTTCATTGTTTTTCCTGTGTTTTACTTTAGGGTTGATCGTGAAAGAAATCGGGTCTTCCACCTCCAGCTCCTCAGAAACAGTGGTCAAGCTTCGCGGCCAGAGCACTGACTCTCTTCCGCAGGTACAGAAGGAATTGGAACATTTAGACTGGGTACTGAGGTTACAGAAAACCTTAAATACGAACTTACAGTTATATTTATATAAATGAGCAAAAATTAAAAACCCTAAGGAAATTATTCTTACTAGGGACATTCTAGTTTTGTTCTGAATTTATGTCCATTCTATTTGCTAGTTCCATTCGTCTTTAAGTTGATTTTTATTTGGATAAATTATGTACTTTGTTTCACACTTTTTGTAGCTGGGAAGCCTCTAGACCTCAGACTTCAGGTTAACTGTGTGTGTGGGTGTGTGTATTTATTGACCTCGACAACCGGGAGAATAATTTTCTCATCAGATGTGTCACGGCAGAAACGTTTCCACACTGATTTTTCCATTCAGATTGAATTTTCTAAGTATGCTGAGTGAGGCTGTTTGATAACCCGTCGCTGGCTGGACTATTAAAATATCAAAAGATAAAACACTCTGAAACTCATGGGGCGGCAGCTGGATTTATCCCGCAGCTGACCCTCACCTCTGCTTCCTGAGCATTCTCTTGCTCTCTCCTTTTATGCCTTTCTCTCTCTCTCTCTCTCTCTCTCTCGGACCATCCCTGTCTTTTTTGGTTTTTTGTCGTCTATGTGTACTTCTCTCCTCCCTTTTCTCGGTCTTTCATTTCAGTAGCCTTCATGTGCACCTGATGTTTTATTAAATATTTTTTTGAATGCTCCAGTGAGTCCTTTCTAAAGCAGTATGTGTGGCATAATGATTACAAGCTCCAGGGCCACACCGTGCAGGTTCTGCCACCCGGTGTTAGCTCTGACTATACGGAAATGTCCATGGGGCACAGCTCAGGGTCAGGTTCCACACCTGCAGGATGGGAAGCACGGTTGTGTGCCTGCCGCGTGGCTTTGCGGTGAGGACCTAACGCATTCTGTGAGGGGGCTCCCAGGGGCACCGGGAAGCCTGCGTGAGTACAGGCGATCGGCATCTTCAGGGAGTGCTCACATGTGGTCCTTCCTAATAAAATGTTTTTGGACTTAGACCCTGTTTTCTCCTCCCGGTACTTTGCCTTTAACAAAAAGTGATCACTTACTCTAACAAGGTTGGCTTTTGTCATATTCAGCAGCAAAAGTTGAGAGGGATGATACCTTGTTTCCTTAAATCACCCATTAAGTATCTTTCATTCATGTAATTATATGAATCATTTTTTGACCTGTTTATATTTTCAGCCAGTAGCACTTCCTGGGACGACGAGTTCTAGAAGTCCGCTGCTGCTGTGTGAAGTATCTGGCAGAACACCACTTGCAGCGCTAGGGAGCTGCCTCTTGCCTCCCAGCCTTTTCTGTACTTTGTATTATTTTTCTATCCAAGAATTCTAGCTTTTTAAAAAAAGAGCTTTCAAATTGTGTTTCTTTAATAATTGGTTCATTTTCCCACTTCTTATTAAAATAATAAAAAACCTCAGCATGAGCATGTTACCTGCTAAGTTGTCATATTCTAGTGGGAAAAAAAAAAAATAGACCCTGTCTTTACCTATCCGGCCCTATTTTAAGCCAATTTCTTGACTTCTGAGATGCTAGAGACAGTTGGTTTCTTGTTATATTTACTTCCTTTGCCTTAGATTCTTCATCTGTAGAACGGGGAGAATAATGACATGGGCCTCGTAGGGCTGATGGGAAGATTGAACAGTCAGGGCCTTGCACATAAGGGCTCAGTGAGTGTTAGCTGCTGTTACTGGTGGTGGTGGTGACATTTTCCCCACAGGGCCTCAGGCCCCAGAAACCTCAGACGGGAAATCACTTTCCAACATACAAGGATTCCATAACCTTCTGTGGTTTTGCAGCCTCTCTCTTTCCAAGGGCAAATATTGCTAACCTTTCACTTTAGTCTATGCTAAAGTTGTTTTAACCTTCCCTTACTTTGCAGACTATATGTCGGAAACCAAAGACCTCCACCGATCGACATAGCTTGAGCCTTGATGACATCAGACTTTACCAGAAAGACTTCTTGCGCATTGCGGGTCTATGTCAAGACACTGCTCAGAGTTACACTTTTGGGTGTGGCCACGAACTGGATGAGGAAGGCCTCTACTGCAACAGCTGTTTGGCTCAGCAGTGTGTCAACATCCAAGATGCTTTTCCAGTCAAAAGAACCAGCAAGTACTTTTCTCTGGATCTCACTCATGATGAAGTTCCGGAGTTCGTTGTGTAAAGTACGTCTGCGTGCAGCTAGCTCTACGGGTGACCTGCTGTTCGCTGGAGGCTGGAAAGCCATGGGGTTCTCTCTTTAATTATTGTGCCATATTTTCTTCACCCCAGAACATAGCTCTTTCTTGATGATAACTTGTGATGGAAATAAAAGCCTTGGGACAGTTGCACTTTAAGTATTACACAGAGATAAAAGAACTACAGAGAATGTACAGCAAGACAAGTGCCCGGAAGTTCATGATCCTTGGGAAGGAAATGTGCTTTACTGGTTACCAAGCCTTCAGGATATTGAATCGTGGTGCGTTTGTTCCTCGTTTTTGTTTTTTCATTTGATTACATGACATCACTTTTTTATCATGTGAAAGATGTTAGGTTTATTTGTTTGCCTGTAAATTTTTTTTTTTTTGTCACTCCCTCACGCACTTAGTTTGAGGGAGAAAAGAGGCATCTCTCCTTTTAATGGAGAGACTGTTGCCTAGTCCATAGTCATTGCCGCCTCACCGGGGCTGTCCCAAAGTGAACACTAATGAAGTGGTCAAAATCCGGTAGTTCTAGCAAGCCAAAGATATGGACGTAACAGAAGCACAGCCCAGGTCAAGAAGACGTGAGTGAAGCAATAACCAGAAGGCTCTGTGTGCTATGATGCCTTGTGACCCCCTCATGCCTGGCCAGTGCCGTGTCCTATTCCTGCTCTCCCTGAAAGCTCTAGGACCCCGCGGAGTTTCTCATCTGAGTAACTGATCAGTGGTAGTCATGTCATTGTGCATTTTGTGGTGTTTACAAAGCCAGTTTCTGTTAAAACTATGGAAATGTCTTAAAAAATGTTTGTGCTTGGTGTTTTGTTTTGTTTTGTTTTAATCAAGAACCAATTATGGTAATACTAGTTTCTGCTTAACCAAAATACCCTAATTGTACGTATATGTTATACATATATAAATACCTGAGATTACGTCTGTTTATACGTGTTTAAAGCTTACTAACTCTTCTTCTTGGCTTCCATGACTGTTTTTGTGTATGTGGTCTTTCTTGTCGAATATGGAGGATGTGTGGCTAAATGAATGATACCTACAGACAATCAGTTAATATATGTAGAGTTTAGAACGACTGTTTTCTCATGGGTCTTTTGCCATGATTCTCAACCCTGGTTGCACAATAGAATTATTTGGGGAGCTTATTTAAAAACAGTAACAATGTCTGGGTCCCACTTCAGGCCAATAAACTCAGTCTGTTGCAGTAAGGTCCAGGTTGACTTGCCTTTTCCTTTAAAGCTCTCCAAATGGAGCTAATACGCAACAGGGTTTAAAACCACGGCTCCAGAGGGTGTCTTTCTGTTAATTTCAAAGTTAAAGTGTACAGAAAATGTTAGCATTTGAGAGAGGGCCATTTTTAAGACAGTTACTGCCACTGCTGTTAGGATATAGAATGAAACCATGTCAGGAGCGTGAATCTCTTAGCCTTTAGATGTACGGTAACAATGTCGTTCGCACTTCAGGAGGGAACTTGAGCACAATGTCTTTCTATGAGATGTTTGTAATGATTTCATATTTTACATTTGTTTACCATATTTTGATATACCATTTTTTCTATCTGCCAGGTTTTCTTAAAAAAAAAAACTATATATTATTTTCTAAAGAAACAGTCATATTTTTATACAAAATTAAGTTTTCAAGTAACAAAGAAATAGATTTCGGGTATAGCGGAACATGCGGTGTTCCCCGTGGGTGGGAGTCGGTATGATAAACGCATGGAGGACACGGACCAGCGCTGCCTGTGCCACCCTTGCACGCCCGCACGTGCGTGTGCACCCGCAGGGCAGTGTGTGCCCTCCAAGGCCGGTCAGATGAGTTTCACCCGACGCTGGGAAGGGAACAAAAGTTCTGTAGAGTTCTGTAGTCATGAAATTATTTTGCTTTTATCAAAAGTTCTAAAAGAACCAAAGTTTCAGATATCAGAATGTACAAAAGGATCTCGGTCTTCTGTGCGAAAGGGTAGAAGGATCATCTCATGACTGCTTCACTTACAAGTAAGTCGTGAAACGATCCAGCCTTTTGTATAGATGCTTCAGAGACAAATCCTGGGAGGTTTAACTGTAAAGAGCCCAGGTCATAATGTGGTGCATTTCCTTAGCTCTTAGCGTTTCTTGCAAACATCAAGACAAAAGCGTATTTAAGTATGTAGTGCTCTATTTTCTCTATATTTCAACCACAATCAGGTCTTCAGGGTTTTGCCAGCTTTGTTGGTGGTTTTGCACACCCTCTTTCTAATTGGATTTATGAATAATCTTGTGGGTTTTCAAAAATGAAACATGCTAAGGAACATTTTTGCTTTTTGATCCACTGTTAGCAGCAGAATTATATATATGTATATGAAAATCCATTTTGGTTATCTACATTTTGTATTTGGAAATTGTTTTAAACAATAAAAAAGGAAAAGAAACGTATGGAGCTGTAATTTACTCTGCATTTGCCAATATCGTCGCTAGTCGGTGTACCTGTTTGGTATATATGGCCTCTCTACATCTACATTTGTATTTGCAACAATGAGCTTTATATCTACATAAACTGTAAATAATCCTTTCTGTGAAAGGATCGTCATATCAGGATGATACCAAAAGTGTGTAAAAGAAAACTACATTATTTTGTAATGATTTCTTATAGGCATTTCATGGTAAGATCAGTCAATAAAGTTACTTTTTATTTGTCTTTAAAGTGCCTTTTTTTTTTTTTACTAGAGTTCTCAGTGAAGCAAGAGGCATTAGGAAGTGAGTGGTTTCTCTGTGTTCTTCTTTCCTATAACAGAGCACCTGGAGGTTCATCCTCAAGGTCCAGTGTGGTAGAGCTCCGAGCCAGACGGCCCCCATGGGGGTGATGCTCGTGAGGACTGAGGCTGGGCCCCGCCATGTGCCCTGCCTGTCCCACGTGCGTTAGGAGTTCACGGATTAACTCCTTTAATCCTCATACGCACCTAAGGTGGGTGCTAGTCTTATTCTCAAGTTAGAGATGAAGGAACCAAGGCTCCAAGAGGCCATGGCGGCCAACCACTATGCACGCCCAAGCTGAGGGGCTGAAGGCACTCAGTAAAGTAGAATATTTTTCATTTTTTAAATTAAAATAACCACCTTAGTTTTACCTACAAAATAATCCTCTTTGGAGTGTTAAGTTTTCAGTTTTAGGAAGTGATTACATTTAAAAGCCTGAATCCCCAGGCTGAATGTGAGGGCAACGTGGCGTCAAGGACGGAGCCTGGACCTTCACTTCAGGTCCGGAGACAGGAGTCTGAAGAGCCTAGCTGGGCTTGTGCAAGGATGGCCATTATCTTCCCATTAATCCAGTTTTCTTGCCTACAGTGGGATTAATAATTGAAGGGCCATTTGGGGGATTCAGTAAGGTAATAGTTAAAATATGCCCCTGAGGACGAAGGTGGGAGAGAGGAGGGTTTTCAAATCTTCTAACCAACATTTAACTTGTATAGAACTGTGACCCTTTGGAAGCATACAACCCAGAAGAAAAGCTTTCTAGTGAGGAGTTACTTGTCAATTTTGTAGCATACCTGGTAAGTTGTGAGTAAAATTTCTGGTCACCTGCTATGTCTCTGACACGACACACGTCACATCACGTCTCATCTTCTCAACGCTTCAGGGAGTCCGCTCATTTTACAGCCGAAGAAACAGACTCCCCAAGATCCTACAGCTCGTAAGTCTGGAGCAGCATTTGAAACCCAAATCCACCTCCAAAAGCTTTGCTTTTTCTACTATATATACCGCGTTACCCACCGCACGTAGAGAAAGCTCAGAATCTAGCACAGAAGACAGACTGACGATTTTGGTGCCGTGAGAAATGAAATTTATTTGCACACTGTTTTTTTGAACACCCCTGTGCCAGACCCGTGGGAGGATTACTGGGCATTGCTCTGGCGCGAAATCAGTGAAGGCCTGGGCAGCGGGAGGTGGGAGGAGCAAAGCTCCGCCTCGGAGGACGAGCCTTGAAGGGGGGCTTCTGGCAGATTGGGGTGAGGTGCAAACTGCTCGAAGAGGAGAAGCCGGAGACAACAGTGCTCGTCCAGGGACCTTCGAGCTTGAGGAACGACTCTCCAGCTAGTGGGAGGCCCTGGGTGCCCAGAGGTGGATGCGGGGTTTTTCTCTGGACAGGGAGCCCCTGAAGGGGTCTATAAAGAGAAGGAGACATATTTGAGAGACATTATTTGAGAGGAATAATGGGATCCATGCTCCTAGAAGGTAGGGAGAGGGGAGCAGGACTGGAGAGATGATGAGCTGAACCAGGATGTGGCCGCAGGGAGAAAAATTTAAAAATTATGTAGCTATGCCTCTCTCCCCTCTCTCTCATGCTCTCTTCCCTCTCCCCTCTTCTCCCTGTCCCCCTCTCTCTGTCTCCCTCACAGCCACGCACGTCACCTTCTAAGCTAAATACTAGAGAAACAGGCAAGTTTTCCATACTTGGCAACATCCTTGGGAAGACCAAAAGTTTGCTACTGCTCCATAATGAGCTAAAATCTACTCTGCATGAAGGCTTTGAATGTTCAAAATTGGCTCAATGGCCACAAACACTCGAATGTGGAGGCAGTGGTTCTCAAGCTGGCTGCACAGAAGAATGACCTGCAGAGTTTAAAACAGCAATGCCTGGGGCCCGGACTTATTTATTCAGTCTGGGCAGGCACAGTACTATGAAAAGTTCGGCCAGTGATGCCAACGTGCGTCGGGGTAGACCCGTTGTTCTACAGGTGAGCCCAAGCCGTGTAGACCAACCAGGCGACCTGCTCCTGAGCCGGTGTGATCCACACTTGGGCTGAGTTGCATCTCCCAAGTGTCCCAGTTTACTGCATTTTGGGAGAATGACATTGTTTTCTTTTTGCCAATACAGAGGTCAGAGCGTGGACCAATGTTCAAGTCCCGTGAACTCACCATTTCAGGAAGTCTGAATACTCCCACGTTTTAGAGAGCTGGGTGGTACGTACATAGAATTGTTTCGCCAAGTATGAGAGTAGAGGTGATGTGAGTTCAGTAAAATACTCGAACATCTCCCTGTCACTTTTATTTGCTTCATCATTTTTCTGATGCTTTATATAAGTTGATTGTTACAGAGAATAATGAATAAAAGTAAGCTAACTTCCCCCTAGCCCTTTGATTCTGAAGATAATTATTTGAGTTAATGGAGGAGCCTGACCTCTGAAAAGTCCTGCTCAGATGCCATGAGACATTGTGGGTGATGGAGTTATATACTCTCAAGAGATTAATCGAAGGTCTATAAACAGGGCACGGCTATAATTAACCAACTCATTTCTTAGGATGGGTGTTTACCCATCTGGTGTCAACTGTAGTCAGTTAAGATCTCCTCATTTTATTACTGTCATGGCAAGAGATGGATTTCATAAAAACAGTTCCCAACTTAGAAAGGAATTATGTTCCAAGTTTGCTTCTAAATTGGTTGCTTGGTGTTTACAACATAACATCCCCAACTTCCATAACTAGCCCACAAATGCCTGTTTATCCCAGAGATATTATTGGAGATGATTTTTTTCTGTGCATTAGTAACCATCAACAAAGAGGCCCAGAGTACAAATAAGATAGACGGAATGACCCCACAACTGGATACAGAAGACCGATAATTCGAACTTTAGGTTTTACTTCTCAGAGTACATCCATGCCCAAGTGTAGATAAACGTAGAAAAAAGCAGGTTGCCTGGGTGGCTCAGTCGATTAAGCATCTGACTCTTGATTTCGGCTCAGGTCTTGATCTCAGGGTCGTAAGTTCAAGCCCCATGTTGGCTCCATGCTGGGTGTGGAGCCTACTTAAAAAAAAAAAAAAAAAAAAAAAAAAGTAGAAAAAAGCTTCAGGCAAGCCATGCCAAAATGAAGCCTCTCTAAGTCAGTTTCTACTTTGGAGTTCCATGAAAGGTGCTTTTAGAGTTTTCCCAACCACACACCCAGGCCCTAGTCCAGAACTGCCCAACCCTGCTCTGCCATCATGAAAGAGTCAGCTGGAAGGAAGCCAACCCCAAAGGTCAAGTCACGGGCCCTCTTCTGACCTACATACAGGTGGGTGGAAGAGGATAGGTCTAGGAATTACTTGAAGAAGCAAAAGTCCCAGGGTCTTATTTAGACTCTATCCGTATGTTGCTACAGGTATAAGTAAGATGCTAAGAAAAAAGTGAAGGAGCCTCTATAGGGGTCTTTAAATACAACAGCTAAGTGAATGTGGAAGACCACAAAAGCCGCTGGAGAAATTAAAAGAAGGCCTAAATTAATACCCCCATGTTCCTAGAAGGAAAGACTCAATAATATAAGATCAATTTTTCCCATCAATTTCAAAATCCCAACAATGAAACATCTTAACCATGGTGGAGTAACAGGACAAGTTTTACCCTCTCACCGTGAACAAATTTACAAAAGGAAAACCTATATCTAAGAAATGTTTTTAAAACCTTCAACAGTAGACAGTGCAGTGGAGTCAGCCCGAAGAGGAGAAAAACAAGGTAAGCCTTGTCATTGTCCCAGTGTATTACCTGGAGAGATTTTCCAGGCTACCGAGGGAGGAGGGACCCACGCAGATCTCAGTGGTCTCCCAGAATTTAGAAAGCACGGTGGGTAATTGCGGAGGCCAACGTAGCTAGAGTTCATAGGACTCAGTACCAGAAAAGAGAGGGCTGCACAGAGTGGGAAGAAACGAGAGGGAGAGCGATGGAGACCGCGCATGCGCTCTGGAAGTCTGCACGAGTTTTTCCCCCTCTTGGGCTGAGCGCTCAGTACACAGACTGCTCAATCCTTTACCCATCATCTGGGCCACTTTCCAGCTGCGAGCGCAGTGGTGTAGCCACAACAGAGCCATAGGGCCTGCAAAGCCCAACATATTTACTCTGTGGCCCTTTATAGAAAAACATCGCCAGGGGCGCCTGGGTGGCACAGCGGTTAAGTGTCTGCCTTCGGCTCAGGGCGTGATCCCGGTGTTATGGGATCGAGCCCCACATCAGGCTCCTCCACTATGAGCCTGCTTCTTCCTCTCCCACTCCCCCTGCTTGTGTTCCCTCTCTTGCTGACTGTCTCTATCTCTGTCAAATAAATAAATAAAATCTTTAAAAAAAAAAAAAACATCGCCAATTCTTCATCACTATCATTTAATAAATAAGAGGAATTCTATGGGGTTTTTTTTGCGTCTGGAAAAAATGTTCTTACTGGGTCTGTATTTCAAAAAATTCTGGGCTATTCCTTGTAAATAACTGTCTTCGGTGAATTCTGCATTTAATTGATTATTGATATGATTGGGTTTAAATGTACCAACGTTGTATTTGTTTTTACTTGTCCTCTTTGTTCCTTTTTTCCTCTTTGCCTTCTTTGCGCCTAATGATTTTTATTTCACTCTCTCTTATGTTTCTTTGTTTTGTTTATTTATAGTAGTTGCTTTAAAGTTTATAGTATACCTCTTTAGGCTCTCATAATCCACCTTCAAATAATACTATACCACTTCAAATATAAAAAAACTTACAACAGATGGGGCGCCTGGTGGCACAGTCGTTGGGCGTCTGCCTTTGGCTCAGGGCGTGATCCCGGCATTATGGGATCGAGCCCCACATCAGGCTCCTCTGCTAGGAGCCTGCTTCTTCCTCTCCCACTCCCCCTGTTTGTGTTCCCTCTCTCACTGGCTGTCTCTATCTCTGTCGAATAAATAAATAAAATCTTTAAAAATAAACTTACAACAGAATACTTATATTTCCCTTTCTTGGTCTTTTTGCAGTTACAGTACATTTGACTTTTTGCATATGTTATAAACTTAAAACACATTGTTTTTATTTTTGCTTTAAATGGTCAGTTATTTTTAAAAGGAGATTAAAAATATGAAAAAATGTGTTTTATATTTACCCACATATTTGCCATTTCTGGGACACCTCATTCTTTGTGTACATAAAGCTTTTCATCTGGTATTTTCTTTTTGCCTGAAAGATTTCCATTGACATTTCTTATACAGATCTACTGGTGTTGAATTCTTTCAGCTTTTGTAGGCCTACAGAAGTTTTTATTTCAGTTCTAATGCTGAAACCTAGGTTTGGGAAGGAGTGCAAATGTGTAATTTACATGTTGAAACATAGGTATATGGTAATCTGTTAAATGTCAAAGTTTCATTTACTTTCACCCCTGCCACAGGAATATTCCGGTGTCCATAAATCTAAAAATAAAATTATTGCCAAGCCTTTAAAAAGTTTTTATTTCATTTTTGTTTTTGAAAGTGATCTTTGCTAAGTATAGTACTGAACAGCACTTCTCTTTCAATATTTAAAAGACTTGCTTTTTAAGCTCTGTTAGGACCAGAGAACCTTTAGTCTTAGAAGAGAGAGAGTGAATGTGTGTACCAAGTGGTATCTTATCTTCTGTAATAGGAAGCTAGCAGATAATATTCCAGATTGAAAAAACAGTATACAAATACTATGAGAATGTTACTTGAAAATATGGAGGCAAACACTTTTCTTCTAGAACCACCTCAAGAATTCAAAGTGTTAGCATCTGGGAGGGAAGAGGAATCCGCTCTCTCTCTCTCTCTTTTTTTTTTTTAGAGGCTTTATAGATGTTACTTTAAAATTTTTTTAATTCTTTTTAAGAAAATAAAACTGATTTCAGTCATTAGCAAAGAACCCTGGGTTCCCAGAGACCATAAAGAGAAAAGGATCAGCACGTGGAAGCAAGTGGGGTGGGGAGTCAGGCTTTGTTTTGAGGAGTGGGCGAAGTTTATCTCCAGTGAACACAGTGTGGGCACAAGCCCAGGAGGTAGAGGGGAAGACGGAGGCTGTTCCCTTGGGCTTGGACTCGTCCTGACAACGCCTGCAGGCTATTCTGGGAAGTGTTGGGCTATTAACGAAAAAGACTTCGGGCAGCCACTTGGGAGTTGTTTGTAGTGAAAGCACCAGAAGGCGGGATGAATCTCCCTTTCTCCCTGCACATGGGGACATGTGGGGTTGATGCCCAGTGAAAGTGATCTGGCTCCCGTTTCCTTGGTGAGAGCAGCCAGCAGATGGGTGTCTGGTAACTCAAAGCCTTTACGGAAACGGCCCAAGTCAATTGCTCCACCTGGCATGGGGTTGAGGTTGACTCAGGTTTCAGCCGCTGGCCTCCGGGGGCTAAGACAAAAAGAGGGGCAGAAGATGGAACCTGAGGCCTTGTATGCAGAGGGAGTGGCTGGATTTTTTTTTTTTTTAGGTCTGTACCACCAGACATCACATTCAGGTTCTTGGGACCTCCACAGATGATTCCCCGGTTGGGTTTTGGTATTTGTAGTCACAAAGGCCTCCCCAGCAGGGCCACACTAATTCAAAATCTAAAATAAATCTTCTACGATGGAGACTAATGGTAAACTTAGAAACTGAGCATCAGCAGAGCCTTATCTTTAAGAATTGCACCAGGGTATAAACTTCGGGAGGGCAGAAACCATGCATTCTTTTTTTTTTTTTTTAAAGATTTTATTTATTTATTCAACAGAGATAGAGACAGCCAGCAAGAGAGGGAACACAAGCAGGGGGAGTGGGAGAGGAAGAAGCAGGCTCATAGCGGAGGAGCCTGATGTCGCGCTCGATCCCATAACGCCAGGATCACGCCCTGAGCCGAAGGCAGACACTTAACCGCTGTGCCACCCAGGCGCCCCGAAACCATGCATTCTTGCTCATACCCGGAGCCTCACCATCTAGCATCACGTGACTCAAAAAAAGTGCTTGGAAAATGTTGAGGTAAGCAACCAGAGGAAGTTCTTGGCCGCCATGGGCCAAGGCGCCAGGTGGACTTGGTTGAAAGTACAAGAAAGTACTCTCTACCTGGAATATTCCACCTCAGGTCCTTCTCTTCATTCCAACCTCAATTCTATGACCTCCCACCCCCCAGAAAGTTCTTTCCTGAACACCCAACTGAAATTGGCCCCTCCGTTGCATCTCTGCCATATTACCCTATTTATTTCTTTAATAGCACCGGTCACAATCTCCAACTCTCTGATTCACTAATTCAGTCATACGCTCTCATTTGCTACCTCCTACACCACAGTAGCCACACAACGAGGGCGACAATGATGAATCCGGCTCGCCCCTCCCAACGGGCTCTTGGCACAGAATGTACTCTACGAATTTGAGTTGAATGAATAAAGTAACATTCGATTGTGAGAAGAAGAAACCTTTCTCAATTCTACAACACATCTTGTATTGATTCTGGAAGTGACTCTTACAACATCTGATGCTGTATTTCACTCCCACTTCTCCCTGAAAAGCCTTTGGCACATCAGGGTGCTCATGGTAAACTGTGTCTCAGCACCGATGAAGGACAACAAACATCATCCTGAGCAGAGCTTAGCTGCCCCTAATCCAGGATGCTTTTCCGGAGCAATGACGAGGAGGGAGGCGCATCAAAGAGGATGACACAAGGAAACCAGCCCCAGAAATGATCAGAAGGAACGCAGCGCATGAAGGACATCAGGAGAGAGCTGGGCCGGGGCAGGGGTCTTCACCGGGACCAGGGAGTCAGAAATCTCCTTCGTCCTCAGCCTCCTTCACTCCCGTCTTGGCTGTTTATTCACGGGGCCGGGACCACACACCTGCGGCCTCGTCCCGCCGGCCGCCTTAAGTCCTGGGCTGGACACAAAGCCAAATCCGTCCGCTCGCGGATTGCCCTGGTTTGAACTGCTTAAAGCACCGTCTTGTCACAGCGTGGTCCTGCGCCACCTGCCTCAGAACCCTCAGAGTTCGCGCTCAGGCAGAGTCTCGCCCCGCCCCCCCCGCCCCAGTCGGCCTCCAGAATCAGGACCCGGATAAGCGCCGCCTCCCCCAGCCCACGTGACTCTTAGGGGCGGGGTTCTCACCCTTCGATGGACAGAAGGGACTGATTCCCTCGCGGACCTAACTCAACCCCGGGCAGCTTCTGTGACCAACGGGAAAGGAACCCCGCAGGCCAGCGCTGGCCGCGCCCGGCTGAGTCTGGGGGCGCTGTCGGGCCGCCGGCGGGGAGCGGGGCGGGGAGGGTGGGGGAAGAGCAGGGGCGGAGCCCGGCCCCGGGGCGGCCCGGCCGGTTCGTGGCCGCAGCCTGACCCCTGGCGGGCAGAGCGAGCGGCTCGGCAGGAGGGAGGCCGGGCTGGGGTCTCGCTGAGATTCCGGGAGAAGTTGCACTCCACCTCTGCGTGCCGGGCGCGGTGGTCAAGCCTGGGAGGATTGGAGGAGGGGTGACGTGCGGTTTATGGATGTTCCAGATTCCTGAGTGGCCTCGATCGCTAACGCATCTGGTCGGAGCCCCTCCCTCGAGCGGCGCAGGCAGCGTGTGCGCTGCATTTCTACAGACCTTGTCCGAGGGGGGAAGGGGAGACAGAGAGGTGCACAGGAAGCTGCGCGTTCTTACAATCATTGTTTTAAGGGTTGGGGTGGGGACCAAGGTTTAAAAAACGCGACCAGACACAGGTGTACTGGGGCCGCCGCTCCTCCGGCCGCTGCCTCTCCCTGGTTAGCCTGTAGCCGGCGCGGCCCCGCCCCCGCCCCGTGCGCACCTGACCCCACTGAGGCCTTGGCCCGCGGGCCCCACGCGACAGCAGCCTTCCCTCGCTCTCTGGCTCCCCGCGGCTGACTCAGCCCTCGGACCCTGCACGGATTGAACTTGCTGAGTTCGGTCCCTCCCGGGCTGCAGGTAGTCCTAACAACAGGTAATTCAGAGAAGTGTCTCCAACAATCGATATTTCTCTCCTTTTCCTTTTTTTAAGATTTTATTTATTTATTTGAGAGAGAGAGCGAGAGAGAGCACGAGGTGGGGAGGAGCAGAGGGAGAAGGAGAAGCAGGCTCCCGCTGAGCAGGGAGCCCAACACCGGGCTCAATCCCAGGACCCCGGGGTCATGACCTGAGCCTGAGCCGAAGGCAGACCCTTAACCGACTGAGTCACCCAGGTGCCCCTCTCCTTTTCCTTTTTAATTCTCGGTAATGTGTAACCAACAAAAATAGGTCACTTGACTGTAATCGTAACGAAAAATACGCTTTTGCATTTTCAGAACTGAATTACAGGGCCCAATTCGAGGAATCATTATTCTTTTGTCTGGTGGTCCCAGAGAAGTGGAAGGTTCGCCAGCAGGGACGGTGTGGTGGGAGGGGAAGGCAGCCAGAGAGTCAAGGAGTCTGAGCTCTTGTCGGGTTGACTACAACTCATTTATTCAGTCATTTCACAAGTTTTACTGAGGGCCCCTAGGAGGGAGGCATTGAACCGGATGCTAGGAAGACAAAGAAAAGTAAGACATGTGGCTCCTACCCTCAAGTTATTTTCAGTCTTGTGGGAGGTAGTAGAATGATCGAACTATTCGGACGGTGAATTTCTTTGGCATATTTAATTCTTTGATTTGCTGTGTGACTATCTTCATTGCCATGCTCCATTCCTAGAGTGCATAGAACCTTATTCAAGTCTCACAATAACCCTGTAAGGGCCTATTTTTATCCCCTCATTTATTCTGATAAATTTTATCCCCTCATTTATTTTGATAAATGAGGACAGGAGTACTTGGGGGGAATCAGAGAGTGTGCCCAAGGTCACACAGCTGGTGAGCAGGGGCAGCGCTGGTTCTAGAATCCAGAGCAGTGCGACTCCAGAGCCCAGGCCGCTACCCAGCAGGTGATAATATTCTCCAGGGCCGTCCGCCTCTCATCTTGTTTCTGCTGCTGTGCTGCGTAGAGTTCACTTCCTAACCTCTCACTGACAGCTTATCTCTACCCACTTAGCCATCAGGACATTCCTTCCTCCAGTGTCAGAGAATAAGGCGCACACCGTGCTCCCACAGCTCATTTCACCCCTTCTTCCTTCCTTCTCCTCCAGATCACAGCCACTTGTCCCCTTTCTCCTAGACCTTCAATCCATTACCTCTGCTCATTCCTTCCCCTCAGGCCATGAACATGTCAAAGGCTCACCTTTGCTAGCAAACCTACGAACAAATAAAACACAATGCAATAAAGGCTTCCCATAGCACACACCGATTAGAAGTGCTGAAACAAAAAATACTGACAAGACCAGATGCCGGTGAGAATATGGAACAATGGGATGGCTCAAATTGCTAGGGGGAATGCAAAATGGTGCAATCTTCTGGAAAATAATTGGTAGTTTCTTATAAAAGTAGACATACACTTATCATATGATACCATAACGGCAAATGTGCTGGAGAAATGTCAACGAACATCACAGGAACCTCTACCCTACTTGTACACAGTGTCCACAGCACCTCACTGTTCAAGAGCCCCAGACTGAAAACAACCCAAATGTCTTCCAAAGAAGCGAATGGCTGAACCGAGTGTGATATTTCCATGCAACGGGATACTACCCAATGATTTAAAAAAACATCTCTTGACACCTGCAGCAACGTGGATGGCCTCAAGGACGTTAGGCTGAGTGAACGAAAGCCGCTCTCTAAATGTTACATGCTCAGTGGTGCCATGTCTGTAGTATTTTCAAAACGACAATTGTAGTGATTCGTGGCACCAGGGGTTGGGGCACTAAGAGGGGGTTCGTTGTGGTGACGGAACAGCTCTGTATTCGATTGTGCTGGTGGCAGTGGCATAAATCGAGGCTGATGACATAGTTGCACAGAACTCTTCAGACACACATAAGTGCCCGTAAAAACTGTTGAAAGTTGAATGAGGTCTATAGGGTGTACCCATGTCCATTTCCTGGTTTCGAGAATCTCGACTACAGCAACGTAAGATGTTACTCGTGGCTGAAGCTGGGTGGTGGATACCTAGAATGTCTCTGCACTGTTTTTGCAACTTCCTGTGAATCTGTAATGATTTTAAAATAAGAAGTAAAAAAAAAAAAGCATGTACATTAAAATCAAGCAAATAACAGAAGCTTCTTTTACCCTATTCAGTTCAGCCCTACTGGCTCCTCACCCACGGTCACCCCCCTATCGCCCACCTCTGTCCTCCCCTTCTCAGCCAATGCCACCTAAAAGGTGATCTGCTCTCACTGTTTCCGCTTTCTCAACTTCTCTTGGCTCTCCAGTCCCCCACCATTAGCCTTCGGCCACCTCCCCGTCACCAAGCAGCGTGGAGAGGCCACAGTCTTGATCGCGCGGGGCCTCTGCTGCATTGAAGCCGTTGACTCCTTCCTTCTGATCATTTGGAGTCTGGCAAAGCATTTTCCTGCTTCGACTTACACCACCCTGACCGTTCCTTGTCTGTCTCCTTTATGGATTCCTATTTCCAATAGCTTCTCTTCTGCTTCCTATCCCTTCAGTGTCAATGTTAAGGGAATCGGCTGTGACCCACCCCTTGACCCACTGCTTTTCTTCCTCTTCACTCTATTCCAGGACAGTCACACCCACTGTCCTGGTTTTAACCACACTTACCTGTTGCTGTCTCCCGAATAAATACTGCTGGTCCCGGCCCTTGATCAGGTTTCGGCTGTAAATTCCTGCCTGCTGGTCGTCTTCTGCTGGATGTCCTCTGCACACTCCAGACGCAACATGCCCAAATCCCATTTTGTCACTTTCCTTCCAAATCAGCCCTTCCTCCTGATGCCACATCTCCTTACTCTTGTAAGCTGGACACTTAGGAGTTGCCCTGATCCCTCACATTCCGGTGTTTGATGGGGTCCTCTTGTGTGAGCCTTCTCAGTGCTCCTCTCTATGCGTTCACCCCTGTCCTGGCTCGGGCCACATCCTCTCCTGCCTGAATTACTGCGATAGCCTCCCATCCGGTTTCCTGGGATATAGGAATATCTTCCCTTAATCTGTCCTTCACCTTAGGGTAGAGCAATTTATTTAAATCACAAACCATCTTCATCAGACTCTCCAAGGGCTCAGTCCCTCCCTTAGAGCCAGAGGCCCAGCCATTGACTAGGGCCCATCAGGCCCCTGTGTCTAGCAACTGCCTATCGCAGGGGCCACTTCCTCAGTGACTCTCTGCATTTCAGCCTCCAGCACCACACCTGTGCGTGTCTCTCGCATCTGCTGTTCCTCCCCTCAGGCCTGCACGCGGTTGCATCTGAGGAGAACATTTTCCCTCCTGCCAGCCACACTCCTCTGCCCACCCAGGACTAGCGGACTCCCACTCAGCCTTTGGAGATCATCTCTAGCCTGCCTTCCCCACCCCCTCAGGTTTATGTGGCAATTATTTGTCTGTGTGTCTGTACCACATTTCCTCAAGATTTCCTAGGAAAGATGTCAACCGGCTTGAAGTGCAAGCTTCTCCTTACTTCAGGCAGTGGGAATATTCCCTTCTCTGCGAGGGAGAGGTATGAGCTACTAGGAGGTATTACAAGCGCTTTAGGCTTCGTAATATGCCTTTCGCCAGCTGATAGGTTGTTAAGTGAGGAGGAAGGATCTGGAAGGAAGATGGTGGCCCTGTCAGCAGAGGGCTGCATGGAGCCGCGGCTCTCAGGAGGGGCAGGACTGCAGCCCAGTCCTGGGCATACTCGGGGTGAGATACAGAATACAGTCGACTCTCGTACCCAGTGCTGGCATCGCAGCAACAGCTAGTAGTGTCTGAAGTGGACGCTCCGCAGCAGAGAGCATGGGGGGAGACAGGAAACCCGTCCTCACCATCATGGGAGAAGAGAGAAAGAACACAGGTCTCTGTGGGAGTAGATGACGAATTCAGAAACGTTACAGTCTGGCCAAGGCTCAAGGAGACCCTCCGTCAGGGACCCCGATAGCCCATGTCCACTGACAAGAATATGAGTGAGGAGGGAGGCAGCAGGGCCAGGTGCGAACACCAAGACGGGCCTGTACTCCCGGGTCCCCCCTCCAGAGCCTCCTTCCTCCCATCACCTCTCAGGCTAGCAGAGTGTCCTTCCATGCTTTTTGGTTTGTCCTGAGCATTTTCAAGAGCGAAGGAGACAACTTTTAAAAATAAATGCATCTTCCTCTGATTTGAAATAGGCCTGGTTTCAGACTTGCCTGGCCACACTAGCTGCTCTCTTCCGAAAGAAGAGAGTTGTGTGCCATCTTGTGGTTGAGGGGCACCATGACAGCGGTGTTGGACCCGGAGCAGCCTTTCCAGGCCGCCCTGGCCTTACCTGCTGTACAGCTCTGGACCGGGCTCTGGCTCCGGGGCAGTAGCAATCCGAGAATGCACCTCTGAAGAGACATTGGGGACTGACCTGGTAATGAATGGCATTGGAGTAGGGTCCCAAGGGATTTTTCCTGCAACCGCTATGATGTTAGCTCTAGGTGCCCTTCTCCCTAATTAATAGATGAATTCCAATTCATGGTGGTTTTTAAAAAAATGAGCTTGCACAGTGGCAAGAGCACCAGACCGAGAGCTAAGCCACCTGGTATCTAATTGTCCCTCTGCCACAGACTGGCCAAGGGAACCAGCAGCAGAGAATCGTGTGGAAGGAGTACTGAACTGGGGCGAGGGGTTTGCACCCCAAGAGCTGCCACAATCTAGTGTGTTACTCTTTGACTGAGCACCTTCCCTTTGTCAAGCGCAGTCCAAGGTACGTTTTGTGTTTCTTTAGCATAGCCATGTGGGTAGTGGGTCTAGAAGTTGGGAAACTGAGGCTCAGTAAGAGTGAGTGACCAGTCCAAAGCCACAGACTCAGCAAGTGACGAGTCACAATGTGATTGGAAGCCTGACTGCAAAGCATATGATCTTCATTTTTTAAAAATTTATTTTGTTATAATTTTTTGTCATGTGAATGCAAGGAAGTTGGGGGGTCACACAGAGGCCAGATGGTTTGAGGTTGTTGTGTCCCTTGATGATTAGGCAAGCGTGATTTCCACCCGAGTGCTCTGTTAGTCTCCTGTGTGTTCTCGCCTCTCCCCCCTCTGACTTGGTTCATAAAGACATTCAAAGAGATTGAACTACCTCGCTTCAAAAATCAGGCCCTTTGATTTCTGAAGACAACAGCTACAACCTAGAGAGAGAACACCGTCTGCGGAGGAATAGTAAAGTCAGGTTCTTTACAGGGGGGACGAGATGCCATACCTGCCATGGGGGTGGTACTTGTCTAAGGGCTGTCACTGCTGGGTCTCGCCTGTAAGAGGCTTGTTAGTACCGTCCCCTGAGGGAACAAGAAACTTGTTCGAGATCACACAACTAAGCCTTGAAAACAACTTTACTGAAATATAACTGAACTACAATAGACTGCACATGTTTAAAGTAAAATTTGGCAAGTTTGGCATGTATAAAATGGTGAAACCATCACCATAATCAGGATAATGATTATTACTCTGTTATCCCCATAAATTCCCTCAGCCCCTTGAGAATCCCCCCCCGTCCCACCCCCTTCCTCTTCACCCCCACACTACCATCTCCAGGCAAGCTTTGATCTGCCTTCTGTCACTGTGGTTTTCATTTTATTCTTAAATATTTTATTTATTTATTTTTGTGAGAAAGAGCGAGCATGAGCGAGGAGGAGAGCCTGGGGGGAAGCAGACTCCCCACTGAGCAGGGAGCCCAATTCGGGATTCGATCCCAGACCCCGGGATCATGACCTGAGCCAAAGGCAGACACTTAACCGACTGAGTCACCCAGGTGCCCCGTTTTCATTTTATATAATTTTATATAAATGGAAACATACAGCATGCACTCTCTTTCGTCTGGCTTTATTCATTCATCACGTTTTCCTGAGACTCCTTCATGTGTGCATCGGTAGTTCATTTGTTACAGCTGATGAATATTCCTTTGTATGGGTCTACCACAATTTGTTTAGCCATTCCTCGATGATGGAAATTTAGATTATTTCTATTCGGGGGCTACTAGGAATAAAGTGTTGTAGACATTAATGTACAAGCCCCTGCCATGGACATAGAATTTCATGTCTTCTAGGTAAATAGCTAGAAATGGAATATCTGGGTTATATGATAGGTACATGTTTAACGTTCAGGAAACAGCTAACCTGTCTTCCAAGGTGGTTATACATTTTACATATCAGCAGTGTGTGAGTTTTCCAGTTTCTCCACATCTTTGCCAACACTTGCCATGGTCTTTTCCACTTTATACATTCTGGTAAGTATGTAATAATATCTCGTTGTGGTCTTAATTTGCATTTCCTTCATGACTAATGATTTTAAGTATCTTTTCATGTGCCTATTAGCCATTCATATATCTTCTTTAATGAAGTGTTTATTCAAATCTTTTGCCTATTTTAAAAATTGGGTTGTTTCCTTTTTGAGATTTATGAGTTCCTTATATATTTTAGATATGAGTATTTATCAGATATGTGATTTTTCAAATACTTTTCTCATTCTGTACATTGTCTTTTCACTCTCTTATTAATGTCTTTTGAAGAGTGGACATTTTAAATTTTGATGAGGTCATATTTATAAAATTTGTCTTTTATTGGTCATGGTTTTGGTGCCGTATCTAAGAAGTCTTTGCCTAACCCCAGGTCACAAAGATTTTTTTCTATGTGTTCTAGAGGTTTTGTGATTGGGGGTTTTACTTTTACTCTCTGATCCATTTTGGTCAATTTTTACATTATGTGAGAGTGTACTGAATTTCTTGTTTGCTTGTTTACAAATGGATATCCAATTGTTCCGGCACCATTTATTGAAAAGGCTGTCCTTTCTCCATTGAATTTTCTTTGCATCTTTTTTGAATATCATTTAATTAATGATACAGATATATGTAACCCTATTTCTAGAATCTTTATTCTGTTCCAGTAATCTATTCGTTTATCTTTATGCCAATACCATACTGTGTGATTACTGTAGCTTTATAATAAGTTTTGAAATCAGGTAGTATAAGCCCTCCAAGTTTGCTCTTCTTTTTCAAAGTTGTTTTGACTATTCTTGGGTTTTTGTTTTTGTTTTTGCATTTCCATACAAATTTTAGAATCACCTTTTCAATTTCTGCAGAAAAGACCTCTGAGATTATGTTTAGGATTGCATTGACTACACAGATTGTAAGACTCACCTGATTTTTGTTTTTAAGATTTTATTTATTTATTTGACAGAGATAGAGACAGCCAGCGAGAGAGGGAACACAAGCAGGGGGAGTGGGAGAGGGAGAAGCAGGCTCCTAGCGGAGGAACCTGATGTGGGGCTCGATCCCAGAACGCTGGGATCACTCCCTGAGCCGAAGGCAGACGCTTAAACGCTGTGCCACCCAGGCGCCCCTCACCTGATTTTTTAAAAATCATGTCTCAAGAGTCACAGTCCTTAGTTTTCTAATGTTCATATTTTTGAAAACCATTGTTTCTTTTTTTTTTTCCCCAGGGTATTTTGGGTTTTTGGTGGTTTCAGGCAGGAATTGTAAATCTCATCCCTGTTATTCCATCTTGACTGGAAGTGGCAGATGAGCAAACCAAGGTCTTTGACCCCAAATCCCGTGCTCTTTCCTCAAGAAGCCTGATGGAAGAGAAGGTGGGTATAGTCTCACCTTAAAACAAACAAACAAAAAAGATTTTATAAAAAGTTAAATTTTACTCGTGTTACTACCTTCAATAAACGCTTATAACCCTTCCCCCACTCCCTGATACAAGTGAGTTACTACACATCAATTTTTAAATTCCCCAATTTTGATTCTCATACATTAAATCTATTCTTTTTGTTCAATTCTTAGTATGAAAAGTCACAAAAAAAAAACTAACATTGGAGCAAATCTACTGATTTGGAGGAGATACTGTTTCCTCTGTAATTCTTTTTTTTTTAATTTATTTTTATTTTTTTTAATGATTTTTTATTATATTATGTTATATCCCCGGTTTCCGATGTAAAGCTCGATGATTCATTAGTTGCGTATAACACCCAGTGCACCATGCAGTACGTGCCCTCCTTACTACCCATCACCGGTCTATCCTCTGTAATTCTGATAGTTAAATGATCTCCTAGAATACAGGACATAGCCATGTAGTATGAAAAGAGGGACTGGTTTTTCTGATAAATCTCATCTTGTCCCAAAACAGCAGAATCCAGGACTATGGGATATTGGTGGTTCTAAGCAGAAACTCTAATGATGTAATATATATACTTAGCTTTTGACTTCATTAACTTGGAAATGAAACTGTTGGGAAAGCTAATCTAATGTCATGCATTAAATAAGAAAAATAGAAATTAGATCATTAAAGTGAATGTGGCTGGTGCCAAGGTGAACATAATGAAAAATACTTTATTACTCTCCCTTATTTCAAAGCAGTCCTTTAATTAAGATTTCTTCCACCAGCAAAACTAATTTCATAAGTTTATACAGCCAGCAAATTTCAATTTGCACCTCAAGAAAGTAAGCCTTTTGCATCATAGGAAATTTATGTTTATTATCCAGGAAGGAAATGAGGCCGGAAGGCAAGAGACACCTCCGCGCAGTGGGGCGATGACCGTCCTGTCCAGCCGCGGCACACACGGTGAACAGTTACATTTCCAATTCCCCAGACTAAATTTAGTCTTATCTGCCGTTCACATCAACAGCTAGTCTAAGAAATATTGTTGGAGATAGCAGGCTGGCTCTGGATTTTATCCCTCCTTGAATTTGTTGATGATAGTAGAAGCCCGAATAGCAGTATCATTCCCGTTGCTGGTTTCCATGAAGATGGGGCAGCATAAATTCAATAACTGTACAGAATATTAATTTAGGCTTCAGCCTGACAGCCAATGATCACTGGAACATATAGTACTGACCCAGCTGCTCAGCTCTTTTAGAAATGACTTAATTACACAGTCAGAACAGCTGCTAGCGCCAGCCAAAGACACAAGGAAAAAAAACAGTTAAAGGAGAAACAAGACAGGATTAATTTGTGGTCTAACTCATTAAGACCTCCTGCTGTCACCCTTTGCCAAGGCACTGAGCCTTCACGTCTTAGAAAATGATCACAATGATCCAGCTACTCTTATTATTTCCCTTGATTTTGCAGAAATCATAACAACACCCAGGAGTCATTAAAAGCACCTGGAGCATGTAATCTGTTCCGAATGGAAAAAGCTTCCCAGGGGGACCAGGGATGGTCCGCAGAGCCTCCGCCCTTCCCTCCGTGGTGGGAAATCTCCCTCTAGACGTAGCTACATGAGCCCAGGGTGCCTCTCACTTTTCTTCCATTCTCCCCCTCCTCCCTTCTCTCATCTTTCTTCTTCCCTCTTTACCTCTTTCTTTCTCCCTTCCCTCGTCACCCTCTGGCTGCTGGGTTGAGGCTGAAGATGGGGGTCAGTCACAGTCAGACGCGGACCTGCCGTCGAGGCAGTTCACCACTGCGTTCACCACTCATTCAGTCCTTACGAAAACCTTGAGAGGAGGCACTTCTCCCCGAGACACAGGGAGAGGAACTGAGGCTAGGAGAGCTTCTGTCATTCCTGTAAGGCCATTGTATTGGTTACTAAGTGACTCCTTTCTGTTTCAAAACCAGTCTTTGCTGTGATGCTGAGGCTGGGACTCTGCAGACCACATTTCTGCTCCGTCACTGGCTCTTGTTTGGCGTGCCTGCAGGAGACCATCGGCTGGGCAAGGGAGAACGGAGCGCTGCTCCTGTTTGCTTCCTGGTAAGGTATGGTCAGCATCTCGCCCATAGTGGTTTTCACCTCCGCAGCAGTAACTTCCCACATCCCCAGTCCGGCCCCTAGAGAATGCCAGCGTCAGTCAACCCAGAGGTCTGGGTCCCAGTTATAAAGGGCTCTGCTCCGAGCTTTGAGGTTCTTCTACCCTCACCCTCTTCTCTTTGTCTCAGTAGCCCTGTGGCAGTCGCTGCTTCCTAAAGTCACATTCCCTCTGTGCCTTTTTTTTTTTTTTTTTATCTTTCCGCATCTCCAGTATCCACTTAACCAATTCCTCTGTTAAATTCTTTTCTGTTAAAGTTACCGGTTTGGTTTCTGTTTTCCTAATACACAGAGCACTAGGATTCAAAACCAAGTGTATCGGACTCCAAATCCAGGCTCTTGATCCCTGCTCCGTACGATTCCCACTCACTCCCTGTTCTAGCTGTGGCAAAGATACATTGCTTTGATCAAACATGGCTCAACCTCCAAAGCCTTCTCCAAGGCCCATCCATGCACCACCTTATAAAAATCTAGTTTTGTCAAGAACCCTATTAAGTCAGTTTAACCAGAACCTTCTATCCTCAGTATGTGATCAGGCTCCCCATGCTCCACTACCCGCAGGTGATGTCTGGTCACCCTGACCTGTCTTCTGCAAGAATTCAGTTGGGTCAGCTTAGCCAGACAAACCCCCCTTACCCTGGATTTTTCCTCTCAGTAATTTTCCATCTACTGATCCTCACCACGCTCCTTGACTATAAATTCCCACCTGCCCATCCTGTATTCTGAGTTGAGCCCCATCTCTCTCTTCCACCATGAAATCTCATTGCAGTGGTCCCCATACATTCAAAATGGTCCTGAACAAAGTCTGTCTCACCATCTTCAACAAATATCATTAAATTTTTTTTTCATGAAGAGTGGCATTCAAAACACACTTTGAATCAAGTATCATTATGAACTCAAGTTACAGGTTGGGTGCATTCCTTGGGGAAAGTCCTAAATATTGTCATGCTGACAACTGAAGATTCCATCCACTGTTAAATGGTTTGGAAAGCACCTAGAGTAACCTAAGTGAATAAAATAGCCTCAGCTAAACAAGATGTAGCTCTGATTAATCTATTCCTAAAAAGATCACGGAATTGACACATTTGCAAGTCATAGCAGTAATGGGAACTTACCAGCCCCCTGAGTTTCAATTGGAAATCTCATTTCTCTAAAAGCAGAACATATGGTATACTTTTGACCTTGTCTTGCTGATAATTTCATTTTGCAGAGGAAGAGAAAGAAACACAAGGAAATTTTCTCCTGGATTTAATTCTGGCCTTGGAGGGAGAACTAAAAACTGGTTATTGAAGCAGAAGTGTAGGAAGCTGGGGGGCTGGGAATCTTTCACATGGGGAGTTAAAAATGCCCAAGAAAGGGGCACCTGGGTAGCACAGTGGTTAAGCATCTGCCTTCCGCTCAGGGCGTGATCCCGGCGTTATGGGATCAAGCCCCACATCAGGCTCCTCTGCTACGACGAGCCTGCTTCTTCGTCTCCCACTCCCCCTGCTTGTGTTCCCTCTCTCGCTGGCTGTCTCCATCTCTCTGTTGAATAAATAAATAAAATCTTTAAAAAAAAATGCCCAAGAAAGACCATTTGGGGGAGGCTCCGACATGGATCCTAAAGTCAGCACACAACTCTCAGAAGTTGAGAGGAAAGTGCAGTCTGATCCCGTAGCCAGACAATCCGAAAGAGAAAACAGTATAAGAGGGATGGCAGAATCTCAAAAATGAAAATCTGTAGAGTATGGCTCTTGACAAGGATGAAAGGGATCGGCCTCCGGAAATGCCAGTGTGCCTGCGCAGAGAGCAGTTTAGTGAGCCTGATTTATCGAAGGGTTCAGTAAAAGATGGGAGGGGTGTACAGCCGGTGGCGATCTGCAGATGCCTCTTTGTTACAGGTAACCATCTAGAGGTGAGCTATCCAGGTCATTGCCTTCAAGAGACTCACCTCCCAGGGAAGAGACAATGAGCCAAAAAATAAGCAACGAAACCACAGATACATAAAGGATGACAGGTAAGTACAATAATGTTATATGTGTGTGTGTTTGTGTGTGTGTTGAACCAATTGAAATTGACAATATTTTACCATTTTTGACCTACAAAGATGGCCGTTTCATATGGTGTGACCCACAGTATTGTTGGGGGGTGGGGGTGACATTCCACATAAGGTCATGAGAAAAGGCCTCTCAGAGAAGGTGGCAGGTGAGCAGAGACCTGAATACAGGCAGGGAATGAGCCATGTCAGAACAGAAGAGTATTCCAGACTTAGGGGAAAACAAGGTTCAATATTTTGAGGTGGGAATGCTGGGTGCGTGTGAGGAATGTTTGGAAGTCCAGTGTAGATACAATAGAGGAATAGGGACAAAAGCAGGATGAGATAGGATGAGAGTGGCAGCCAGAGACAGATCATATAGGGCCTTATGTGGCCCCCAATTCATGACAATGACTTTGAGTTTTGTTCTGGGAATAAAAGGAGAAGCCCTTAGAGGTATGAGAACAGAGGTAGTGTGATGAATGATCAATCTTGGGAACCCTGGGGAGGGGCAAGCATGGAAGCAGGGGGGCCAGCTGGGAGGCAGTGAAGGAGGTGAGAATGGATAGACATTAGCATGTAAAAGTGGCAGGACTTGCAGATCCTTGAGAATGAAAAGCTGAAGATAAAAGAATGTTGGCCTGAGCTACTGGGTCAATGGAGCCATTTTACTGCACTAGGAAGGAGAGAAGGTAAAAACTGACAGGTGGAAAAAATAGTTTGATTTTATTTTAATTTTTTAAAATATTTTTTATTATGTTATGTTAGTCAGATACATTCAATTTAGTGTTCTTCTCAGATATCCAATTTCAGATAACTGTATAGGAAGTTGGACAAACAAATTTAGTTTTAAGAATAGGACAAAACAGATTATATACACTTGGAGCATTAGCATAATGATCTATTTAATGCAAGGGACTGGTAGAAGTCACCTAGGGAATGACTGTAGAGAGAACAGCGAAGAGGTATAAGATCAGAGGTCTGGCCCCTCACCGCCGAGAAGCTGTGAGGAAGGGGTCCAGCACAGGAGACGCGGCTGTCCGCGAGGACAGAGGACAGACATACAAACGACCACTCTAAGTCCCAGTCCTTGCCACGGCCCGTTTTGGAAGAGGGACCTTTCAGAAGGCCTAAGGGAAGCTAAAGATCCCCAGGAGGATCCTCAGGCACCATCAGTTCAAATAAATATGAGGGCGACACTCCAGAGACCCCCTCCCTCCTATGAGAATGAACCTCTGTGCCACCTCTTCCTCACCCCAAGAGACGAAAGTCAGGTCGACGTATTTCAGGTATAAAAACCTCTCTTGTCTTTCCAATGGTCACAACAATTATAATTCACAAATCCTCATCAAAATGCAATTACTTTCTAGAAGTCCATCAGAAAGCAGCTTCCTGCCTAGGCTGTGAGCGATCCAGGTCCAAGGAAACCCAGAGGAGTTCTCAGACATGTATTGGCAAAAATACTAAAAGGCTGAAGATGAAATTAATTAGAAGGCTAGACAAAGGAAAAGAAGAGGAGACTCCAACAAGACGATCAAAGATAAAGTAAACCGTAAACAGAATCATTCTGGGCAGTGCTGTTTGGAGACCACCTCTAGAATACAGTTACGAACCTGCAGAAAAGCCTTCTGGAAGAGGCCAGCTCTCTGTCACTTAGGACAGTTGGGTCACTAGGACTTGCTAGCAGTGCTTATCTGCTGCTCTGGCTGCAGAGCGAGGGAGAGATATCTGCCCATACCCACCTCCGTCGGGTAGTCATTAGAATAAGAGACTCCCAGCAAGAGAGGAACCCGGTCGGTACATGCCATCAGAACCACCTCCGGATTCAAGGCTCCTGCGCCAGTTGCAAATTAAATCTTTTATTGTAAACATCTCTGTAAATAAATCAACAGACAAATGCTGGTCCTGAGAACACAAGACTTTTACAAAAGGTATTCAGAAGTATGAATTTAAAAAGTAGTGGTCACCTTGTGCATTGTTGGGGGGATACAATGACGCGGCCACTGTGGAAACCACCCGGCAGTGCCTCATTGAAATGACACACAGAACCGCCACGTGACCCAAGGTCGCCACTCCCAGGACTCTTTTACATCTTTCAGGAAAGTGGGGACGGGGCTCCAGCAGATATTTATACGCTCATGTTCATAGCAACGTCATTCACCATGGCTGAAAGGCAGAAGCCACCTAAGTGTCTGTCAACAGATGAATGAATTAAAAAATATGGAATCTGCATACAGGGCCATATTATTCAGTCTAAAAAAGGAGGAAATTCTGACACCAGCTATGACATGGATGAAACTTGAAAACATTCTCTGAGTGAATTAAGCCAATCGTGAAAAGATGAATAGCGTAGGCTTCTACTTATGGGAGATACGGAGAGTAGTCAAATTCATAGAGACAGTAAGTAGAAAGCTGGCTGCCAGGTGCAGGGAGGAAGGAGGTCACAGGGAGTTATTGTTTAAGGGGAACTGAGTTTCCGTTTAGGATGATAACAAGTTCTGGAGGTGGCTGATGTGAATATACTTAATGTCATTGAGTTGTACACTTAAAAATGGGTAAAATGGTAAAAACAATCACAAGTTTCAAAGAGTATAAGATTAAAAGGTGATTGTTGATTAGGCAAATGGGTCTCAAAAAACTTATCGACATTACTTAGAACAGAAATCTCATTGTTCGTATTAAAGAACTCTTCTTTTAAAATACGTGGGAAGTGTGTGCGTGCAAACCTTGGCGTGTGTGTGTCAGCATGTAATAGTTTTGTGTGGTTCACCTTCAAGATTCTTTCTTTCTTCTCTCCCGGTATGTGAGAGCTATAAATTCATCATTGAAAAATTACAGATCTCAGTATAATTCTGATAGCTGGGGGATAGTGTATTGTCAGGTGTGCTGAAGAAAAAAGAACTGGACTTTAAATAATTAAGCCAAAATGATTGCATTAATGAACTTATATCCTTAATCACTAATTTCATTTTTTATATTTCCCCTGACTTTTGGGGGAGGAATAGTCTTTGTCTCAAAAGCAGACTTTAGTGACCTAACGGTCTGAAAAGGAACCAGAGATAACAAGGCAAAGATATTTAAATGGAAACATGCCAGCCATTATTAGTTAATTGAAAGTTTTTATGATTTTGGCCTGAGGTTGGTGCTTTTCCTGCTAAGCTATAACGTGGGCAGGGGAGAGTAACAACTTTGTGTCCTTTTTTTTTTTTTTAATGAAAGTACTGATGAGTAATTTTGAAGTTTTTATTAAATTAAAAGTTAAAAGATGGTAAAATTATCTAACAATTTAAAAAATCTGTTATATCTCAGTTGAGGGATTTCCTTTTTAAAATTTTTTTAAATTGAGATATAATTAACATATTATATTAGTTTCAGGTGTACAACATGGTGACCAGCATATGAATATTGAGACGATTACCACAATAAGTTTAATTAACATCCATCACCACACATAGTTAGAAATTTGTTTTCTTTTGATTACAACTTTTGAGATCTACCCCCTTAGCCACTTTCAAATATATAATCCAGCTTTATTAACTATAGTTACCATGCTGTACATTACATCCCCAGGGATTATTTGTTTTATAATTGAAAGCTTATAACTTTTGACCTCCTTTACCCACTTCTCCTCTCACCCCCTGCCTCTGGCAAACACCAGTCTGTTCTCTGTATCTATGCGTTTGGCTTTTTTTTTTTTTTTTAGATTCCATGTTATCAGTAAGATCATATGGTATTTGTCTTTCTCTGCCTGATTTATTTCATTTATGTTCATCTATGTTGTTGCAATGGCAGGATTTCCTTCCTTTTTATGGCTGAGTAATATTATATTGTGTATATATATACACCACCTCTTCTTGATCCATTCATCCACTGGTGGACACTTAGATTGTTTCCAGGTCTTGGCTATTGTTCATAATGCTGCAATGAACATGAGGGTGCAGATAATCTCTTTAAGATAGTGATTTCATTTCCTTTGGATATATACCCAGAAGTGGAATTTCTGAATCATATGGTACTTCTATTCTATGGTACTTCCTCAACGTTTTTGAGGAACCTCCATACTGTTTTCCACAGTGGCTGCACCAGTTTGCATTCCCACCAACAGTGCCGGAGGGGTTCCCTTTTTTCCACGTTCTCACCAACACTTGTTACTTCTTGTCCTTTTTTTTTTTTTTAATTGCTGTTCTAACAGGTGTGAGGTAATATCTCATTGTGGTTTTGATTTGCATTTTGCTGGTGATTAGGGATGTTGAACATACTTTCATATATCTGTTGGCCATCTGTATGTCTTCTTTGGAGAAATGTTTATTCATGGCCTATGCCTATTTTTAAATCAAATTGTCTGTTTTCTATTGACTTATATGAGCTCTTTACATATTTTGGATATTAACCCCTTATCAGATATACAGTTTGCAAATATTTACTCCCATTCTGTAGGTTGCCCTTTCATTTTGTTGATGGTTTCCATTGCTATAAAGAAGCTGTTTCAATTGATATAATCCCACTTGTTTGTGTTTGCTTTCAGTGTCAAACCTAAAAAAACGTTGCCAAGGCTGAGATCAAGGGGCTTTCCCCCTGTGTTTTCTTTATGGAGTTTTATGGTTTCAGGTCTTATGTTCAAGTCTTTAATCCATTTTGTGTTGATTTTTGTGTATGGTATAGATAATGGTCCAGTTTCTCTATTTCGCATGAAGCTGTCCAGTTTTTCCAACACTACTGATAAGACCATCCTTTCCCCATTGTAAATTATTGGTTCCTTTGTCATAAATTAATTAGCCATATATGTGTGAGTTTATTTCTGGGTTCACTATGAGGGATTTTTAAAGATAATACCATGTGAAATTGGGAATAGATTTCTACTGGCAAACTTCATTGGTGGTAGCTATACAATTCCCACAGAATGTAGAAATGGGGGAGGGGGGAGGTCCAGTCACAGTATATTGTCAAGATGCAGAAAATGTGGATACTTAACATCAAAACAATACAACCTTTCTCTGTTGAACCTCATACAAAATATCTGAGACTATTAAAAAATATGGGTGAAAATTGTGTGCAAAAATATTAGTAAAAATGGAACTAATGTAATAATGAAAGTGGAATTTTAATTGAAATGTTCTTTAATTTACCTACATAAATATTTTTTAAAGATTTTATTTATTTATTCATTGATTTATTTGAGAGTGAGAGTAAGCAGGGGGAGGAGCAGAAGGAGGGAGAGAATTTCAAGCAAACTCCTTGCTGAGCACAGAGTCCGATGAGGGGCTCGATCTCATGACCTCGAGACCATGACCTGAACCAAAATCAAGAGTCAGATGCTTAACTGACTGAGCTACCCAGGGGCCCCTACATATGTATTTTTTATAATCAGTATTTATGAATCAGACCTCTTATGAGTAAGAACGTAACCTTATATTCTATAAACTTGTATGTATTTAACTAAAAAAATCTTGATATGCATTTTAACCACATTTTAAGTTAATGAAATTAAAGATTTAGCAGAAAGCCCTCAATATTACAGATTTCTCTGGTACTGGTTTGGTCTAAAGTTAAAATACCTGCCAAAAAGCGAGCCTCATGAGCAGGACTTGCTTTCCTTAGTAGGTTATACTTCTACATTTAAAGTTTCTGAAGAAATGAAGTCCTTTATTTTTTATCTTTAGTATACTGACAAGTGATCATTAATATAAAATACTCCTCATTAAGAAAAAGAAACAAAGAGTGAATTAGCACAAGCTCAAAAATAAGATGAAAGAGAAAAGATGATGTCCAAATCGCCAACCAGTATATGAAAAGGTATTTGGTTGCTTTCATCATAGAGAAAATGCAAATTGAAACCACATTGTAATACCACTGTATACCCACCAGAACGCTTAACAAGAAAAAGAGAATATCAAGTGTTGGAGATAATGTGGAGCAAATGGGACCCTTTCACATTAACGATGGGTGTGTAAATAGGCACAACCACTTGGGAAGCCCGTTTGGCATTGTATACTACAGTTACTCTCGTGCATACTTATGACCCAAAAATGCCACTCCTAGGAACCAACAGTAATGCGTGTGTGTGTTTCATATGCTCACCAAAAGACAGTGACATGCCCGTGAATGAAAGCTGCGCACATGTTCATCCACAGTCAGCTGGGTAAGCTGTGGCATATCCACCCACTGTAATGCCATCCTCAGTAAGAACGAGGGATCTGCCAACTAACCCGCAACAGTGTGCATGGATCTCACAAACACACTGTTGGGTGGCAGACACCAGACACAAATGAGTACACACTGTATGAGTTCACTTATTCAAATCTTAACAATTGGTAAAACTAGTCTGTGCTGTCAGAAGCTAAAAGAATGAGTTGGTTGGGAGGCGGGGTAGTAACTGCAAGGGAACGCCAGGGCATTCCTGGTTGCTAGTCATGGCTCGTGTCTCACTCTAGGAGCTGCTTATACAGGTGGGATCAGGTTTTTAAAATTCGTCGAGTTGCACACTTACGATATGTGCACGTTCCTGTGTGTATGCTGTATTTCAAAAATGTTTAAAAATAAGGAAGGAATGAGGGGCATCTGGCTGGTCCAGTCCGTAGAGTGTGAGACTCTTGTCGCGGTTGTGAGTTTGAGCACCACATTGGGTGTAGAGAGATTAGTTTTAAAAAATTTAAAAATCTTTAAAAAAAGAGATATAAATAATAAATAAATAAATAAATAAATAAATAAATAAATAAATAAATAAATAAGGAGGGAATGAAAATGGCACTATTAACAGGAAAATATAAAAATGGATTCCACAGCAGGGCCTCTATTTGTCATGCTAGGGGCTGCATGCCTTTAAGATGCCCTTGAGGAATGGTCCTCTTGAGGGTGGTTGGATTTTGCTTTTCTTTTCTGACAGCTGGTGCTACTCTCTGATAGGACCAACCAACAGATCATAGACTCTGCAGTATTTAGAACCAGTTCCCAGATTTTGAACTAAGAGTTGAGAAGGAAGGAAAAAAATTAAAAAAAAAAAAAAAGAGCATGGTCACCACACTTTCCCATGACATTTCTATGTATTCTGACGTTTATGTATTCTGTTTGTAAATCACATTAGTCACCCTAAAACCTAAAATGCAACCACTAGAGCACCATAAATGCTCTACATGGGACGCGGGGATAATATATGCTGTTCTGGGCAGCCCTTTAATTCAAATACAGGATTTTGTGTGATAATATATAATACAAAATGTCAAATTTGATAGGGGTATATATATGTAGTGTGTGTGTGTGTGTGTGTGTGTGTGTGCGCGCGCGTGTGTGTGTAAGTATGCACAAAAGGGTTGGAAACTTACCTGTATATATAATAAGATATTTCAAAAACAAAGGGAGGAAACTAGAGCAGGTAAATTGAAAGCATCGACATGAACTAATGCTTTCCGGCAAGGTTTCTCAACCTCAGCACTACTGACACTTGGAGCCAGATACTTCTTTATGGTGGTGGCTGTCCAGCATATTGTAGGGTATTTAGCGGTATCCCTGGCCATGGAGTGTAGATACTAGATGCCAGTAGCAAGCCTCCTCTCCCCAGTCATGACAAGCAAAAATGTCCCCAAGTTTGCCAAACGTCTTGTGGGGGACAAATTTGTCCCTGTTGAGAACCATGCTTTATGTACATTGTGCCTTTGGTTCTGTCATTCCTGCAGCCAAAAGTCACAGTCATGTCTGGAGTGCAACATAGACTCTGCATTTTGACCTGTCTCACTATTTGCCACGAAAAGGAGCCAGAGTTCCTTGGTGGATATTGGAACCAGTCTTAGAGAAAAAGCAAGATAGGCTGAAAACATTCCAGTACCATCAAAAAGTAAGAATACTTCTAGAAAGTTCTAGATTAGTGTTAAAAGAAGATTCCCAGTGTTCAGGTAGGAAAAAACTAAACAAATTGATAATAATAGTAGTAGTAGAGTCCATTGGAATAAGTTATGTCTATCAAAAGCATTATGATATAAAAATAGGTCATATAAAATGTATATACAAGGAAGTTTGTAGTACACACAACAGTTTACAATACTGTTACCAATTCTCCCACCCCCCCATAAAGCTGTTTATTAATTCATTTAAACTAATACAATTTCTGTTCTTGTTTTAGACAACACCTAATATACCAGTCACAACTGACAGAGAGAGATAGGAAGGAAACCATTTTTAGGATTGCTCATACTAATCTTACAATTTCAGAGTTGTTTATAAGTCTTAAGTAGGCCAGTACTAGGACATATGTTGACCATGTAGAGTAGACGCCATTTTGTTTTGGTACAATTCTGCCCAGCATCAGTGTTGGAGTAGGAGACCCCTGAATTTCCTAATGGATGATGTTAAAGAAGAACCAGTCCTAACAAAAGGTAACCAGGAGGTTGTCTGGAGGAGCTAAATGGAACTGCAAGGCTAATCCCTACTTATCACAGAGTTCTACTAACTCTGCCGCCACACCAAGTACAGTCCATGAGGAGGCTCCTGAAGAGTATGTGTATAAAGGACAGCCACTACGGAAGCTAGACTGACCTCACAGCTGCAGAAGGAGGTGGATGCCTATTAATCAGGAACTAAATAGAATTTAGCCAATTCATTTCCAAGGTGGCGGAAGGAGACCCGAACACAAGAGTGAGCATGCTCTCCAAACCAACCATCCCTCGCCTCCAAGATTCCCCCGGCTTCTGCCCCTGAGCATACCCTCCACTACCCTGCACTAAGACAAGGAAGAAGAAGAAGACAACAATAAAACAAACATTGCAAGGACCTTTTGGGGTTTAGGCCAGACTCCCTGGACAACCTATCTTGACCAGGGGGCTATAACATGCTTTCTGAAATGGGTTTTTGGTAACTCTAGAGTGTACTGTTCCATAGTAAATGGTATTAAGGGTTAGCCATGATTACTCTGTGGAGAACATTCATTTGATTTTCCTTTGCGAAATTCACTCACATTTGTAATCACATATTTTGGTAAAATGACCTAGTCTTCAGAGTTAACAGACAGGCTTAAGCCAATCAGGGATGAGTGTGTAACCCAATTCAGACCAGTGAGACAGAGAAAATACCAGGATTTGTAGAGAATGGACCAGAAGATGGTGGCAAAGTATGGGGAGTTGAAGTTCTGAGGCCAGAAACAGCTGCGACCATGTTGCTGCTGTGAAGGGAATGGGCCTGATGATGAAGGAACAGCTGAGAGGTGTAAAAAGCTGACTACCTGAAGCCAGGGCTAACTCTGGACTATACAGTTCTGGAAATCAGTTATCCCCACGTTCTTTTTAAAATTGAAGCCAGTGCATGAAGAATTTTCAATGACTTGCAACATAAAGTATCTTAACAAATGTGATATGTTCCATAAATTTTTAGATTACATGCAAAACATGAAACTCAACAGTACAGTTACCTCTGTGGAGGGGCACTGGGAGTCTAGGTTAGGAGAAGGCTTACTTTCCATTGCATAGACAAATGAACTGCTTTTATTTTCTCTTTGCTTACTGGGTGTGTCTTTCAATGAAAAGAAAGTAGCTAAAATTTTTAGTAAACATGTCTTAAACCTGTGGTTGTCAAACTTAGGGCTGGTTGTATCCAGATCATTCCAGGAGCTAGTTTAAACCACAGGTTTTCCCTTGGAGAATCTGATTCAGCAGGTCTGGGATAGGACCCAAGAACCTATATCTTCTACAGTTCTCCCACTGATTCCAATAGCCAGCCAAGTAAGGACATCATTCAAATACATGGTTCTCAGCCCTGACTGCACATTGGAATAACCTGGGAGAACTTCCAAAAGTATGGATGTGTGACTGCTGCTCGAGAAGAATTATATAAATCTCTGTGTGGATGCTATCTTATAAAGCTCCCTAGGCTAAACTTTTAAAAATTGAGTAATATTAGCTGTTGGAGAAGACATAAAGCACCTGGAATTCTCATACATTGCTGGTAGGAATATAAATTAATATAACCAGGGCGCCCGGGTGGCTCGGTTGGTTAAGCATCCAACTCTTGGTTTGGGCTCAGGTCATGATCTCACGGTGGTGAGATTGAGCCCTGCACTGGGCTCCAGGCTGGGCTTGGAGCCTGCTGAAAGTTCTCTCTCTCCCCCTCCCTCTGCCCCTCCCCACCTGCTTTCTAGCTCTTCTCTCAAAAAATATTATTTAGTTTATGCAGCCATCTTGGAAAATGCTTGACGATATGCACTGAGCTAAGCGTATGCCTTCCTTACAGCTCAGCAGCTCCACTCCTAGGTATACGCCCAAGAGGGTTTGGTGTCTGTGGCACTGAAAGACGGGTACAGGATTATTCACAGAAGCTTTATTCGTGATCGCCAAAAACTGGGAACGATCCAAAAGCCCATCAATGGTAGAATGAATTTCCAGAACTGAAACATAAGAGAGACTTAATTTTAAATAAAATGTTCAATTACTTAAATTTATGAATTATCTATAGCAGATATACTGGACAGAATCAAAGGCTACAGAGAGAGAACTGAATGTGGAAAGTAAATTTCTGTGTCATCCCTGCCCTGCAGTCACTCAGTTTCCCTTCCCAGAGCAATTGTTAACAGTTTCTTCCAGAGATATTTCATGTACACAAAGACAGATTTGTTTGCTTCACCCTGAAAAAAAAAAAAGCGAACAGTAGAATGAATAAACTGATATATTCATATGTGGGAATACTACATAGCATATATACACACACACACATTACATATAATATAAAATATATTCATATGTGGGAATACTACATAGCATATACACACACATTACATATAATATAAAATATATTCATATGTGGGAATACTACATAGCATATACACACACACATTACATATAATATAAAATATATTCATATGTGGGAATACTACATAGCATATATACACACACACACATTACATATAATATAAAATATATTCATATGTGGGAATACTACATAGCATATACACACACACACATTACATATAATATAAAATATATTCATATGTGGGAATACTACATAGCATATACACACACACATTACATATAATATAAAATATATTCATATGTGGGAATACTACATAGCATATACACACACACATTACATATAATATAAAATATATTCATATGTGGGAATACTACATAGCATATATACACACACACACATTACATATAATATAAAATATATTCATATGTGGGAATACTACATAGCATACACACACACATTACATATAATATAAAATATATTCATATGTGGGAATACTACATAGCATATACACACACACATTACATATAATATAAAATATATTCATATGTGGGAATACTACATAGCATATACACACACACATTACATATAATATAAAATATATTCATATGTGGGAATACTACATAGCATATACACACACACATTACATATAATATAAAATATATTCATATGTGGGAATACTACATAGCATATACACACACACATTACATATAATATAAAATATATTCATATGTGGGAATACTACATAGCATATACACACACACACATTACATATAATATAAAATATATTCATATGTGGGAATACTACATAGCATATACACACACACACTACATATAATATAAAATATATTCATATGTGGGAATACTACATAGCATATACACACACATTACATATAATATAAAATATATGTGGGAATACTACATAGCATATACACACACACACACTACATATAATATAAAATATATTCATATGTGGGAATACTACATAGCATATACACACACACACTACATATAATATAAAATATATTCATATGTGGGAATACTACATAGCATATACACACACACACACTACATATAATATAAAAGAGCACACCATACAAGCAACAACATAGATGAATCGCATAGACATTCTATTCAGTTAAGAAAAACCCCAGATGCATAAGAATGCACATTGTATGCTCTTATTTATATGAAGTTGAAAAGCAGACAAAATTTGTTCATGGTGATAGGAGTCAGAAGAGTGGTTACCTCTGGGGAGGCTTCTGGGGTCCTAGAAATATTTTGATCTGATCGTATACACAGGTAGATGCCCTTATAAAAATTCATCAAGCTGCACACTTAAGACTAGTGTATTTCACTGTGAATATATGTCATATATTTTTTAAAAAGTAAGAATAAAAACAAGCAGGAAAAAAGAAAATGACTGTAATGGGAAGCCAGGGTTGAAAGCCACTATTCTGCAGCCTCTAGCCTCAAAATGGCATTTAACAAATAGGTCACACTCTGTTTTGTTAATGAGATTTACGCTGTACCTCGTATTTCTCTAAAACCCCTCTTTCAATTGACCCCACTGAAAGTTACCTTCTCATTATTAATCCCCTCTGGCCCAGGCGTTGGTGGGAAGGAGTGAACTAAATGCTGTAAATGTTAAACTATTTCTCTAACCCTCTATTTTGAGTTATAAGAAGTTCTTATATAATGATAGCACTGGAAAGGATAACTGAAATCCAAAATTTATCTGGATATTTTCTTCTGTTATATTTTCTAAACTGCAATATGGATTATGAGTTGCCTTTTAAATACTGTCCACTGAAGAGGTTTCTTGGCATCATAAGCTGGGAGTGCAGTTGATCTGAAAATACCTATCCCTGCCTGCCAGCTCTGCTCACAGCTATTAGACTAGGAAACCAACCGCATTAACCGCGTTACAGCCCCAGCTCTAGCGCATTCTTAATAAAGCATCGTACCTCAGGAGGAAACCAGGGCTGGCCGAGGCTTCTCGATTCTGCCCAATGCAGCATCTGAAATGAAAACAAGTAGTCACATTTTTTACTTCAAATTAAAGATGCCCATTCAGTTTCTGGAATGAATAGAAATCCTATTCAAGATTAGGATTATAAAATTCTTAGGACTTCTACTATTTAAGGTTGGAAACTTCTATTCCAAGTAGGGGGCTTATCACTCACCTTAGAAAATACTCTTTTTTATTTCAACAATAATGATGAGAAGCTACTCCGTGTAAAGGGCTATGGTCAGAATACAAAGCAAATAAGGCCTAGCCTTGACCCAGATAGGGTTTATCAGAGGCGTATCACACGTGCAAAAGGAAACATACTCTGTTACAGACAGAGCAAGCGTTAAAAAAACCTAGTTCAAACAGAGAGGCCCAAGGGTTCAGATGTGGCTGAGATCACTTCAGATTAAGAAGAAATAACCGGAAGCCCCTGTTGACAGTCTCCGCCCCGTGTCACCTTTAAAGAAAGAGCAGTTAGAGAGCAAGAATAATTGAAAAGCAATTCAAACCCCACCAGAACCTCTTGAAGAATGTCAAAGGAAACACAAGAGGTCACACCAGACTAAATCTCGTGTCCCCTTCCACTTTTCTCCATTCACCACACCCTGTGCCTCCAGGAGCCAAGCGAGCAAAACGATGGAGCGTGGGAGAGACCGTGACAACCCCATGCTGATTATTCTTGTCCAGTAACAGATGGCTTATATCATCTTCTACCGCACGTCTTTGATGTTGCTCCCCTTCCTCTTTGCCCTTCGGAACAATGAGAAAACATACATCTAGCACTTGAACGACACTAGTGATGTGGTTAGCCTAAGTATTTTTTCTTCACTTAATTTTAACAACTACCCTCTGAGGCAGATGTCACTCATGTCCATCTTACAGATGAAGAAGCCAAGGCACAGAGGAGGCAAGCAGCTTGCCAGACTCACAGAGCTGGTACGTGCGAGAGCCAGAGCCCATCTGGTACATGTGGACCCTGAGCCCATGATTCTTAACCTCTACATGATATTCAATTCTAGGGCGCTGCTCCTGGGGAGAGGGTTCTGTGACAACAGGGCCCCATGTTCCCAATCCACACTCTCACCGAGCCTCAAAGTATCTCTTAATGTTAATATGTTGCCTTCAGCTAAAGCAAACCTGAAGGAGAAGGACAAAGCTGGAGGCATCACACGGCCTGATTTCAAAATACACTACAGAGCTGTAGTGACCTCAACAGTACGATACCGACATAAAAACAGACATTTTGACCAATGGGACAGAATAGAGGACACAGAGATAAACGCATGCGTGTATGGTCAACTGATCTTGGACAAGGTGCCACAAACGAACAATTGGGAAAGGATGATCCTTTCCACAAATGGTATTGGCAAAACTGGATGTCCATACGCAGAAGAATGAGATTGAACCCTTATCTCGTGCTATATGCAAAAACCAACTCAAAATGGACCAAAGACTTAAACACAAGACTTAAAATTATAAAACTACTGGGAGAAAGCATAAGGGAATAACTTCTTGACATTGGTCTGGGCAGTGATTTTTTGGATACAACCCCAAAAGGGGTCAGAAAAAACAAAAATAGAGGGGACTGCATTGAACTAAAAAGTTTCTGCACAGCAAAGGAAACAACAGAGTGACGACAGCCTACAGAATGGGAGAAAAAATTTGCAAACCATACATCTCATAAGGGGTTAATATCCAAAATATTAGGAGCAACTCAACTCAAAGCAGGAAAACAACCTGATTTTTAAAAATGGTTGAAGGATCTGAATAGACATTTCCCAAAGGAAGACATACAAATGGACAAGAATCTGAAAGGTGCTCAACATGATTCATCATGGAAATATAAATTAAACTACAATGAGATATTACCTCAAATTTGTGAGGTGGGCTGTTATCAGAAAGACAAAAGATAATTATTGAGAATGTGGAGAAAAGGGAACCTTTGTACACTGTTGGTACAGTCATTATGGAAAGAAGTATGGAGTTCCTCAAAGTTTAAAAATAGAACTATATGTTCAAAAGAAATTAAATCACAATGCTGAAGAGATATCTGCACTCCTGTACTCCTTGCAGCATTATTCATGGTAGCCAAGATACTGGAACAGACTAAGTGTCCGTTGATGGGTGAATAGGTAAAGAAGATATAATACACTCACGTGCGCGCGCACACACACACACACACACACACCGGAATATTATTCAGCCTTCAAAACAAAGGAAGTCTTATCACTTGCAACAACATGGATGAGCCTGGAGGACATTATCCTAAGTCAGATAAGCCAGACACAGAAAGACAGATACTACATGATGTCGCTTGTACAGAGAGTCTACCGAAGTCAAACTCTTGGAAGCCCAGAGTAGAATGGGGCTTGCCAGGGGCTAAGGGGTGAGGGAAATGAGCAAATATTCATCAGAGGGTATAAAGTTTCAGATATGCCAGATGAATACATTCTGAAAAGCTAGCGTGCTGCATGGGGCCTATAGTTAACAATAGTGTGTGGTGTACCTGAAATTTGCTAAGAGAACAGCTTTTAAGTGTTCTTACAGAAAAATAGTAATAGTGAGGTGATGGATATGTTAATTAGCTTGTTTAAATATTTCAAGATGTGTACATTATTTTTTTTAAGATTTTATTTATTTATTTGACAGAGACAGCGAGAGAGGGAACACAAGCAGGGGATGTGGGAGAGGAAGAAGCAGGCTCCTCACTGAGCAGGGAGCCCGATGCAGCTGGGTCCCAGGACCCTGAGATCATGACCTGAGCTGAAGGGAGACGCTTAATGGCTGAGCCACCCAGGTGCCCCTCAAGATGTATACATTAAATCAAAACGTTGTATCGTACACAACGATATATATTTCATGGGTCAGTTATACCTTGATAAAGCTGGAAAAAATGTTACCCATTTTTGTCAGTTTATGTCACCTCCACATCTACACTGCAAGCTATTGAGGACAGGCTGTGACTCCCAGGGCCCATTAGAAATTCCATATTATCAGAGTATGGGCTCAATAACGTCTGCTTCTCCTTTCCTGTATCTCCTCCCCTTGCTAGTGCCTAGCACAATGCTGTAGCCATACTTGGTAATCCAAAAACATTACTTGAATTGAAGACAATAAAGACACTAACTACATTTATATCAGAATTTTAGGCATAAGCTCTACATACCACTCTCATCTCTCAGACCACACTTTGCATATTTTGTGCTATAAAACAAATAATAAATAATGGCAGGAAAGCTTATTACAGAACCTGCAGATGAATTATGGCAGACTAATAGCGATCTTGCCCCAAAATAACAACTGAACTAATGCATTAGTATGATTACCCTCAGCCTCTGAGTGAATTTAAATCATTTTTCTTCTTCCTCTCTCTCTTAGAAAGAGCAATGATTAACCTGTTTGTGAAAGGTTGGAACTGGAAAAATAAGACTCACGGCCACAGAGCATGACTAATGGTCAGAGAGAGAGACCAGCATTACCCACAGAGGTCTGCCCTTGGCTCCCAATTTATTCTCGTAGCTCTACCCCACTCCTCTTGCCACACGGTCTGTGTGCTTTGGGCTCTGCGTTCTGTCATGTGTAGTGAGAGCTGCTGGATTTCCTGCCCAGACCCTGCTGCTGTAAATCACGGCTGCTCAGGGCTGAGTGTGCTGTGTGCCGACGTTGGAACTGCCAATCTTTAGAAGCCTGCGGACGGGCTTCTGCTGCAGTTTGCTCCTTGGGATCTAAGAAATGCCGTTGCGGAAAAAAAGACATTGAAATACTGGGGGTCTAAGTCTTAATAGGATGAATTTTGAAACTCTATTAAATTAGGAAAACTGAACTTTGTTGATTTTGAGATTACCTTTTAAGGCATAGGATGTGGATTTCTAGCTTCATCGAAATAGGGGTTTTATCTTAGGAGGAACACTTTGAGAAGCTGAGAAAGAAGCACTCAGACACTCTCCCCTAAAATATCCCTCCTGTAATCTTGACTAAGTCAAGGCATTCTGAGCAAGGAGGACTCCTTAGGGATTATATATATATACCTTCCTTGAAAACCCTCTGCCCTGGAGCCTAAACCCCAGGCCTAGCCTAATTCCTTTGTGTTCTGTACCATCTAAGAAGAACTAGATCCCCCAAACACCAACAGTAGATCACATTTAGCAAGACTAAAGCCAGGCACTGTTCCAATGCATTGTATTCACTCATTTAATTTTCACGACAACCCAATGATGTAGGATTTATCTCCCCCTCCTACCTCATTTACGGTTGAACAAACTGAGGCACAGAGAGGTCTAGTAACTCACTCAAGCTCACATTGTAGATAGGGGACAGAGCTGGGATTCAAACATAGCTCCCCCCCACCCCCCACTTAAACACTGGGATGTGGCTATTCTAAGAAGGAACATTGGGTGATGATGGTGAGAATTAGGGGAGGAGGATGTAGAAGAAATGCGATGGCATGGGAAATCAAAGAAGGCCACAGGTTCTCTGCCACTTCTCTCTTCAGGAGACAGAGTCTGTCTGGGCTGGCCCTGTGGTTGCTTTGACCAGTACAATGTGGCACAAGGGACGTTGTACAGGATACGGGTCTAAGTTTTAAGAGGCCCAGCAGCTTCTGCCTTTCTCCTATTGGAAGCCAGGTGTAAGGAAGCCCAGAGTATCCCACTGGAGAGAGAGGCCATGTGGAGAAGACTGGAGAATGAGACATCTCATGGAGGGAGACCATGTGGAGGAGATGGGAGGCACCCCAGCTGACAGCACCGAGACCCCAGGCCTGTGACAAAGACCTTCATGGACTTCAAGTCCAGCCCCACTGCCAGCCATGGAGGCATGTGAGGGACCCCAGGTGAGACCGACAGAAGAGCCACACAAACCGTGGACGAGTAAGAAATGGTAAATCTTGTTTTAAGGCACAGAGTTTTAGGATGGTTTGTCACATAGCAATAGATAACTGATACAGATTGTTATTGAATTCCTTGAACTTCAAGTTCCTTCTTGCCCTGACCGTTGGTGGCTCCTGAAGCGGGATAAGCATATGTGGGTGGAGCAGAGGGCTAGTGTAGGAAAAGCCTGGCAGGTAAGTTAGCACCAGATGAGGCGGGCCTTGAGAGCCAAGCTGAGGAAATGGAACTTTAGCTGGTAGGTTCTGGAGATTTCTGAGGGAAGAGCCGTGAGAAGCTTGTTTTTTCGGAGGGCTAACATAGCAGTAGCATCTAGAAGAGACATGAGCATACAGAACACATGTGAGAGGGAGGAAGCCAGAGAGACCTGATTGCGGAACCAAAGACCTGCAGTTAAAAATTACTGAGCAAGAAGCCACAAAATGCAGAATCAAACATTCTGTCTTTAAAGCAGAGGTGTTTTCTGCCTTAACTGCAGACGCTATTAACTCTTCATGCTTTCCAACTATGCGTGCTCTTTTGCAAAACTCCATGGAAAGGTACGTGGTGTGTGATGAAGAGCTCGGGTTTTGAAATAAGAAAACTGTGGTTGTAAGTCTGTTCTCTGCCACCTCCTAGCTGTGTGGCTCTGAGCAAGTTACTGAACCTTGCTCTGTCTTACCTTCCTCGTCTGTAAAGTAGACATAATGAAAATGCCTCACACATTCTGCTGACTGTTTCTCTTCCACAGAACAGCCCACAATGGACGTTTCAGATTGGTGGGTGGCTCTTCTTTTTTGTTTTGTTTTGTTTTTCCCTTTCACCTATTTCACCCATCCCCCGCCAACTCCCCTCTGGTACCCATCTGTTGTTCTCTAGAGTGAAGGTTGTTCTGGTCGTGACCATTCCAAGCAGGAGGGAGGAGAAAGAGTATGGAGGAGCCCCCCTAAGAAGATTTATGGGGCTGACCCACAAGTGGCACACACTTCCACTCCTAGTCCATTGGCAAGGACTTAGGTGTATAACCGCAAAGGCTGCAAAGAGGCCTGGAAAAATCCCAGCTATGTTTCCGTTCAGTGGAAGACAAAGGGGAGAGAAGACCTGGCTGTTAGGTAACACGATGGAATGCACCCATCTCTTGGGTTGCAGACTGAGCGTCAGGATTTTAAAAATCTCCTCAAGTGACTCCACTGTAGAGCAAAGTTGGAGAACCACTGGCTTAAGCCGCTGCTACTGGGGTTTGCTCTTCCTTTCAGCTGAAAGCATGTCTAACTCATAGGTTTTCTGGGGCAACCTTTTGTGAACATTAGAATTACCGGGGGCGGGGGGGGTCTGCTTTAAAACTTTTCAGTGCCCAGGGTGCATTCCAGACTAATCATATCTGATTTTCTGGGAGTGGGCCTCAGCCATCTGTAGTGTTGAAAGCTCTCCAGGTGATTCCAATGTGCAGGCAAGTTAGAGAACCACACTCAGAAGAGGAAAATTATTACAGATTTAGTCTCTTGTGCTCTTCTCTGTCTCATGGGTTAAGCCCCCACTTCTCAAACTTTTATGAGCATAGAAATCACCTGGGGTCCTTGTTAAAAGGCAGACTCTGATTCAGTGGGTCTGGGGTAGGGCCCGAGAGTCTGTATTTCTAACAGATTCCCACGTGGGGCACCACACTTCAAGCAGCAAAGGGTTAAAAAACCATATCGAGTTCTGGAACTCTATGTTACAATTTAGCAGTTAAGATTTTTGATAATTAGTGAAGACCAGTCTATAGTTTATTATTCTTTCCTTCAAGGGAACTATCATCCCATAAAAATACAATGAATACTTTCATATTTCAAAGTTGCTAGAGGGCTGTTTCAAATTATCCCATGAGACATTTCAAAAAGGGAATATTTGATAGATATCCTCTCTTTGAGAAAAAATGATTTGACCTTTTGTCCAAGGAAGTTAGAAAACTGTGGGAAGAGAAACTTTGAGTGTCATCATCTTTTATTTTAAAATAGAATTTTCATTTTAACAAACTTAAAGTAATAAGAAAGCTTGGACAATAATTTTAGAAGAACGTGTAGGAATGCTCTCTTAAAGAGGACACAAAATAAATACAGACCACAAAGGAAATGGGTAAGTTTGCCCTGGAATTAAAACTTTCATACATCAAAGCCCACTGAAACAGTGAAAACACAAGCCATCTCCGTCTCCTCCTCCTCCCATTCTTTCTTGAACTTCATCCATTCAGGCTCCCCCATGACTACCATTCCCCAGTCTACACTCACCAACCTCTGATTCCTGTCCTTGGAGAAACTCAATGTTCAATGCACATACCTTAGCTAACTCCACTTTATTCCCCAGAAATTGTGTTCACTTGATTATGGAATACCTATATTTTGCTCTTTTTTAAAATTAGTTTTAAAATAAATATTATGTGTACATACTAAACAATTATTTGGTACTTAAAGGTTTATAAGTAAAAAACCAAAGCCCATCATTCCATTCCTTCCCTCTCTTGATTCCTGGTCCCCAATAGCAATCACTTTCAACTCTTTAGCTCTTTCTTTCAATATTTAGGTGAATAATATTCTTAAATTGCTGTTTTGATTTATCAATTTTAACTCTTACCTGTTGACTTTCCACCATTATATAGTAAATTAAAACTGGCTAGTCTTCTCCTTCCTGCTCCCCACCTCCCCTCCAAACACACACACACACACACACACACACACACACTCACACACTCATGTATGCACACATCTATTTTCAAGTATATCAGATAAATCTTTTTTTTTAAAGATTTTATTTATTTATTCGACAGAGATAGAGACAGCCAGCGAGAGAGGGAACACAAGCAGGGGGAGTGGGAGAGGAAGAAGCAGGCTCATAGCGGAGGAGCCTGATGTGGGGCTCGATCCCACAACACCGGGATCACGCCCTGAGCCGAAGGCAGACGCTTAACCGCTGTGCCACCCAGGCGCCCCCAGATAAATCTTGATTCCATTTTCCCCCAGAGAAATCATCCTTCTCCCCGAGATTTCTGTGCTTTCCCTTCACCATCGTCCTAGGAATTCCCTCTGCCTCTCTTCCATGATGGCCCTCCTGTTTCCTAGGATTCATGTTATCCTCGTCAGTGATCAATTCCCTTGCAGCTCCTCCTCACACTGATTGACACATCGTCTAGCTGGAGAATTGCAGTTTGAAAATGATTTCCCTGGGACATTTTCGGGTACTGCTCCATTTCCTTTTAGTATAAAAAACTACTTAGTTCTTTTCCTACTTCACCAGCCCTTCCTTCTCAGCTGGTTTTTGTTTGGTTGGTCGGTTTTGTTTGTTTTTTGTTTTGTTTTGTATTATTCTGTTCTGTTGTTGTTTGACAGTTTCTCTTCTTCCTGATGATGTCTACATGCTGACGTGCCTCATGGTTAAGTTCTCCAAACGTCTTTTTACCTTTATCTGCACTCACTATTTAACTGATCTCAGTCAGTTCCAACATGTTTGATACCGTCTCTTTGTTGATGACTTGCAGATTCCTGTCTCCAGCCTGGAGGTCTCCCCTGACGCTATGCTCAGATAAGCAACTACCTATTAACACCTGAATGTCTAATAGCCGTGCCAGACTTTACATATCCAAGAACTAACGTCTTGATTCTTCACACACCCCCTCCCCTGACCAACTGTGCTTGTCTCACGGTCTTTTCATTTCAAGAAATGGTAAATCCTGTCCTTTCAGTTCCCCAGGCCAACAACCAGGTCAAGTCGTTCCTGACCCCTCTTTTTCTCTTACCTTCCACATACAATCTGTCTGCAGATCCTGGTTTGCTTTTTTTGAAATGTTTCCTAATGCTAGTCACTTGTTACTATTTCTGCTGATTCCCGTCCGTGTTCAAGTCACCATCATCTCATTCTTGGACAGTAGCAAGAGCCTCCTAACTAGTCTCTCCGCTTCCACCCTGGTCCCCCGTGGTCTCTTCTGGACACAGCACCCAGAAAAGGAGTCTAACATAAGTCAGACCATGTCATTCCCTGCTGAAACTGCTCCAGTGTCTTCCAGTCTGCAAGGTCTGGCAACATCTTCTGCCCTTTATCCTCCACTCTGATTTCATCTCCTGTTTCTCTTGTCTTACTGCAGTCATTTACACTGCCCTCTTTGCTCTTCCTTTAATACCCCAAGTGTGGGCCTTCCTGGACACTTTCTGTTCTCTCCTTCCAGAATGCATTCTTCCCAGACAGCCCTGTGGCTCACTCCCTTGCTCTCTTGTTCTTTTCTCAAGTACCAGTGTATGAAATGTGACCTCCCTGACTGCCTGGATTGGTTTCCTGTGACTCCTGTAACAAATTACCACAATTGGATGGCTTAAATCAACAGAACTTTATAGTCTCATAAATCTGGGGGCCATAAATCTGAAATCAGTATCACTAGGCCAAAATCAAGATGTCAGCAGTGCTGTGCCTCATCTAGGGGCTTTTGGGGAGAATTGGTCCCTTGCCCTTGACAGCTTCTGGCACTACCAGCATTCCTTGACTTGGAGACGCATCACGGCAATCGCTGCCTCTGTGCTTACACTGCCTCTTCCTCTTCTCTATGTAACCGTCTTTCCCTCTCTTTCATATAGACACTTATAATTGGAAATAGGGCCCACTGGATAACCCAAGATATTCTCCCTATGTTACGGTTCTTAATCACATCTGCAAATACTTTTTTTCAAAGAAGGTAAAATTAACCAGTTCCAGGAATGAGGATGTGAATCTTTGGGGTGGGGGAAGCATTTTTTAGTCTACAACACTTTGCCCTCTGGCCCCCAAAGATTCATGTGTCTCCCACATGCAAAATACATTCACCCAATTCCTATATTTACAAATCTCAACCCATTAAAGCATCAATTCAAGACCAAAATCTCATCTAAATTTTATCAGCTCCCAAGTCCCATATCACATTATCTAAATTATCAAAGCAAGGAATGGGGGATACTCTGGGTATGATCCATCCTGGTACAAAATTCCTCTGCATGTGACCCATGAAACTGGAAAAGTTATCTGCTTCCAGAATACAATGATGGGACAGTTATAGACATTACTGTTACAAAAGACAGAAAATGGAAGGTAGAAGGAAGCCACAGGTCCTAAGCAATATTAAAATCCAGTAAGGTTTCAAGGTCTGGGAAAAATCCCCTGGGGCTCTCTGCAAACCGCCCCCCCCCCAAGGTTACCACACTATCCTGACTAAAATAGCACTCCCAATCGCTTTCTATCTTACCCTGCTTGCTTTTTTTTCATAACACTTACAACCACCTGACACATATATTTGTTTATTGATTGTCTTCTTCTTCCCCCAACCATTACTCTTAAAACATAAGTTCACTGAAGGCAAGGACTGTGTTTTGTTTGTTACTGTATTTTCAGTACCGAGGATAGTACCTAGTATAAGGTAGTTGCTCGATAAAGACTTGTTGACTTAATAAATGAATGAATGAATGATGGAAAAGAAATAGGAACTCTCATTTGTTTCATCTCATGGAGATAAAATTAGCTCCCTCTGGAGACTCCTTGGGTAACATCCAGTAAGTTTGAAGATGCACATACCTTTCATCCAGCAATGCAACTCTTAGGAATAATACATTAGAGAAACTCTTGCACAAATGCCTACGAATATATGTACAAGAACTTTCATTGCTACATTATTTTGTAATAGTGAATAATTGGAAACAACTACCTACCCACTAATATACCTACTGGGCCATGCTAAGTGAGGAGTCCTATTGACTTAGAATCACAGTGAGGAACACAGCTAATGATTCTGGTAGAACTAACCCAAAAGAGATTTTGCAGCAAAGGCAGGCAAATTCTTTACTATTTAAGGGGTAAATGTCAAACAGATACAAAAGTGTAAGTGATAGTAATACCTGTATATTTTTCAGGTTTCAGGAATAGTACTATTACCATATTCTCTCTCTCTTTCTCTCTCAACTACCCTTCAACTTCATACATACAAACACACACATATGTGTTGTAGCACTTGAAAATAAATACAGACGTCATAATACTTAATGTCTAAATATTTCGGCTGCATCTCTTAAGAATAAGGACAGTTTTTAGATTTAACCAAAATACCATGATCCTGCCTGAGGAATGATTAATTTCCCCATATCATCCATTATCCTGTCCATATTAAAATTTCCCCAAGAATGTCTTTTATATCCCCTTTTTTAAAAAACAAAATTGGGATCTAATGTAAGTTCATGTGTTACTATATTTGATCACTTTTCAGAGTAATCCCAGCTTAAATGCATATAGCTAAGTGAAAGAAGCCAGTCCAAAAAGGCTACATATTGTATGATTCCAACTCTGTGACATTCTGGAGAAGACAAAACTATGGAGACAGTAGAAAGATCAGTGGTTGCCAAGGAGTGAAGGGGTTGGGAGAGGGATGAATAGGTGCAGCGCAGAGGATATTTTGGGGCCGTGAAGCTTACTTCATATGATATGATAATAGCAGACGCATGACATTATACACTCGTGAAAACCCATAGACTGTACAATGCAAGTAGTGAACCCTAATGTAAACTGTGGACTATTATTAGCTAATAAGAATGTATTAATACTGGTTAATCAATTGCAACAAATAAAAGAAATTGATGCAAGATGTTAATAATAGAAGAAATTGTAGATGTTGGGAGAGGGTATATGAGAATTCTATGCTTTGTGTTCAATTTTTCTGTAAACCTAAAACTGCTCTAAAAAAACAAGGTATATTAAATATGAAAAAAGCACAATCCTACTCTTTTTATCACCCGTTGTTTTGAAGAATCTAAAACAATTGTCTTACAAGGTGTATCACATTCTGAATTTGTCTTATTGTTTGCTCGTGGTATTATTGACTTGTTTCTCTTTCTCCTCAATTCAAGTCTAGAGGCTTGGTTGGATTCGGGTTAAATATTTTTGCCAAGAACACATCAGAGATGTTGTGAACTTCATGTTGTATCATATCAGAAAGCACATGCTGTCAGACTGCTCCACTTCCAGGGACGTGAAGTTTGGTCTTTTGGCCAAGGTAAGACCTGCCTAATCTCTTCCTTGCTAAAGGAACATCTTTCTCTTTGCAGTAAATAAATTGTCTGTACAGTGACATTATCTAGTCCCCCAGCAACCTTTCACCAATAGTTTTAGCATCTGTTGATCATTCTTGCCTTAACTAATGATTACTTTGGGGGTTGCAAAATGGTTATGTTAGTAACTATCATTATGATAGCATTTCTTATCTTGCGAGTCTTTTCTGTCTTTTCCCTTTCTCTTTTTTTTCCTATCACTATTATTCAGTATGTTGCCATTAGTGATACTCATTATTATTTCTGATGCTCTAATTGTTCTGACTTTGACTAGTGGGAGCCCTTTGATCTGGTTCTTGAAATCTTTTGACACAATCCCATTAGCCTTTGAGCATTTTCTTTCTTTCTGAAACAATATGTCAAGACTCACCTTGTACTTTTCCTGCCTTAGACATGGACTCAGACATTTCCCTCAAAGTGCATTAGTTCCTCTTACTGGAGAATGCTTTTGTGTTGTTTTCTGATTTTGGAAGCAATGCATGTCATTGTAGAAAATCTGGGAAATAAAGTATAAAGAAGAAAATGAAAAAACACTATTACTCTATCATCTAGAGCTAACCACTCTTAACATTTATTGTACTTATTTCCAGGTTTTTAAAATATGTAACTACAGGTGAATATTTTAAATTTAAATTATGGGTGGATATTATATATTTGGTATTGTATCATGCTTTCATTAACTATATCATGAGCTTATTTCCATGTCATTAGATATTCTTTAAAATCATGATTTTAATATTTTTATAGAAACTGTGTCTTGAGTGTTTTAATCTTTTCTAGAGCACCACAATACCTATTCTGATAAAGCGAAATCTATTCCACAGCCACTACCAGCATCATAAAGCTCTGTTAAGAAATTAGGGTACTAGTCAATTACCAAAGAGAATAAGGATAGCATAGAATGAACACATGCTTTGAAAACAGAAATTTCCAAAAGGTGGTTTGTTCATGTGAGATTTACTCAACTAGTTAGTGTGAGTGGGTGCATTTTCTTCAATCTGGGTGCTCTAGTGTCTTGAAGACAACCACCCGAGAAACAAAACACTGGGGACTATTTTAAGTGCCCCAAAGTCAAATTGGTTTTTAAAAAGGATGGTTGACCAACAAGTAAAAAGAGATTACTCTTCTACTACTTCCTTGCTATGTGACCATTGGATGTTATTTAACTGCTCTGTGACTTGGTTTTCTCATCAGTAGACTAGCAGTAGTTCCTTCTACAGCACATTATTGTGGCAGTTGAGTAATAATTAAAGTGTTTATCATGGGGGCTGGCATACAGTAAGGGCTCAGTAAGTGCTACCAGCTGCAGCTGTCATTGCAGGCTGGAATGGTGAGAAGGTTTGAGCTAACATTAATGGAAGAGCAGGATTTAAGCTGATGGTGGTGGCACTGAGGGGCCTTCTGGGTAAGAGGAAGCTCCAGCACAGAGCTCCAGACTTTCAAGCTCTGGAGTGAACCTGTGGGGCAGGGGGGTATCTTTGTTGTGGAGATTAAACGAGATTGCCCTCATGACAGCACCATAGTTCAGAGTAAACATGTACTTTCCATCCTTCTTCCTTGGCATTTTTCTTCATACACAAGTCTAGTGTTACCAATGACTAGGATTAAAGCATTAGAGGTATTTTTTATAGGAAAAGAATTGAAGATTTCTTGTTGGAAGTGGACAAAATATCAGCCAAACCCTCGCCAAGCTGGGCTTTAGTAGAGCCAAGGAGTTCTTTACAGCTTTGAAATATTTTCGGTGTCCACCTGATTCAAAATTCTCTCTAGTCTTGTAGCCTCTTTCAGAACCAATCAGTTTCTTAGAGGTACCCTGGCCCCCCAGTGGGATTATGAAGTGGCCAAGCATAGGCATAGACTACTTCTACCCATGTGACTACAGGAAAATTGCTTAATCTCCTGGTCCTGACTTTCCTCATCTACAGAACAAGAATTACAACCATAGTATCTACGATACAAGGTCATTGTAAGAATAAGATGCAATGTCATATATGTATCATCTGCTATGATGCCAATAACTCATATATATAGGATAAACAACAAATGTAGTATTTATTTATGATGATATAAGGTGGAAAACCCTCTAGTTTCAGCATTCAGATCCTCCCTCCCATGACATTGTTTCTTATCCAATATGTCATCTAGACTGTCTGCCAGATACATTGCTTTAAATGTGGGATACTGGGGTGCCTGAGTGGCTCAGTTGGTTAAGTGTCTGCCTTCGGCTCAGGTCATGATCCCAGGGTTCTGGGATTAAGCCCTGAATTGGGATCTTTGCTCAGCGAGGAGTCTGCTTCTCCCTCTCCCTCTGCCCCTGCTCCTGTTCTCTCTCTCTCTAATAAATAAATAAAATCTTCAAAAAATTTTAAAAATAAGTGTGAGGTACTTAGATATTAGGAAAGAATCTCCTATATCTATTTCCACTCTAGTTATCCACGACATTTATTCATTAATTCCACAAATTGTATTGGGCACTATGGTAGGTTTCACTGTGCCGGATCATGGGCATTCACAGAAGGTACATATATATTAGAACAGGTGAAACTGTTCAGTCCCCTGTGAGCCTGTTCAGGGTTGAAATTGGGAATACATGTCTGGTGATAATGCTGCTTAGTAAGCAAGTGTAATACCGGTATCTCCGCTCTTTGAAAGGTCACCTTACCCCACATTGCTGTTCCTAAAGACCTATATTAGTACCTGTTTTCACTAAGTGAAAGAAATCCAAAGAGGATTTTCATTTTTACAGAAAAAAGGGGAGAGGGGTGAAGAAAACAGCGTGTTCAGTGATTGCTTTCCAGCCCCTGTTACGGAGGCTGCTGTGCTGGGAGCAGGGAGAGGGGCCCCGACGCTCAGCATCTCAGCATCAGGCTGCTAGAGCTTTGAACTGCGTCTCTGAGCATCTGGGCTTTATCTCAATTTGTTTTGTGAATCAGTTAGCAAGATGTGTCCTAAGGTATCAGAAAAGTCTAAGAGAGGGGCGCCTGGGTGGCACAGCGGTTAAGCGTCTGCCTTCGGCTCAGGGCGTGATCCCGGCGTTATGGGATCGAGCCCCATATCAGGCTCCTCTGCTATGAGCCTGCTTCTTCCTCTCCCACTCCCCCTGCTTGTGTTCCCTCTCTCGCTGGCTGTCTCTATCTCTGTCAAATAAATAAAATCTTTAAAAAAAAAAAAAAAAAAAGAAAAGTCTAAGAGAAGTTCTTCTTGGGGTCTGGGAATGCTCAAAAAAATTTTCATGTAAATTAATGGAAACTGGTTCTTCGCTTTACTCCATCTCTGCTTATGAAAGCCTTCATAGGAATGCTGTACTTTCAGAGAGCGGGAGAAACCTGCATTCAAATAAATGTAAGACCTAAGCCTTTTAAGAGGACACATCTTCCAAACAGCCTCAAGAGCAAGGTGGATATTTGATACTTTGTCTGGGAACATGGCCTCCAGATTATCTCACCGTGAGTGGATGAAGGACATGGCTATATCCCTGGAATGTTCCAAGTTCATTTCTGAAGGCTTTGTCATGGCAATGGTGACAGACTCATACAGCCATCCTCTCAGAAAAGCATGAAGGCCTGCGGACTGGAGCCCGCAAGGTGTGTTTAAATCCTGGGTGCCTGAGCAGTATTTGCGGAAGGGCCCTCCTACAGCCCACAGCTTCTAAAATTGTTCTGGGCTTAAAGTTTTGGCCCAAGGGTTGAGGCAGTGTGCTGTAGAATGCTTCTGGAATAGCTCAGGGACCTCAGACAGGCTACTCCAGGTCTCCCTAAACTACCAGCATACTTCAGCTATATTCAGCAATGAACATCTAAACAAGAAAAAGGAGACAATTTATTGGACTAATGTGGTAGGGGATGAGGAAACTATAGAAATGGTCCCCCTGCCTTAGCTTCCCTCATTCATCCATTTACACACGGTCTCAAGTGCCTTTTATGCGTCAAGCACTCTGTCGGCTGTATGAACATTGCAGGTTTCAAGGCATTCCTCTCCTTGGGTGGAAATGACTCCGAGATATAGTTTTAATTATTCATATTCATTAATTAGTACTAAGTGCACCAACCACAGATCATTCACTGGGGTCCCTATCTTCATAATCCCAGAAGGGATGTTAGCGACCAGGGAAACGCCATCTGCTGTAGCCCCAGCTCCTATGATGAGAGAATCACCAGTCTCTCTTCCTCAAGTCTTATCAGAAGTGCGAGTGGTATTTCTCATTGGCTCATTTCCCCCTAAAGCCCCATCAGTGAAGACAGTCTATTACTGGCTCGATTTCTCTCTCTTCCTTAGAGACATACATTTAACAAATCAGAGCGCTCTTCTGGCTGGGTCAGGTTGACCGGGGTAAAGCGAACGTTCGCTCCAGGACACATGCTGACCTAGACCCTTGTCTGTATCTGAAGTTTTTACCTTCAGGAGGGAAGAAATTAATCCTATTCAGCATTGGAAAATGCTAAATACACAAGCTGATGCTTGATGTACATTTTCTTAGAGAAACCTGGGGTTAGATCGTCACAAACAAAACTTTAAAAAACACCCTTATTATCTGCAAAGATGCTTTCAGGGGAAGTAACAAAACCCCCGACTCAAACCACATGAAAGAATAAAGAATTTACATCGTGGCAGCACAGAAGCTCAAGGGTTAAGTGGCCTTCCAAGCCGGTTGGTTGGGGGGGCAACAAAGTCCACAAAGACCCAGGTTATCTTTGTCTCTTCACCCCACAATCTTTTGTGTTGGCATCGTCCTCAGGGGGGGAGGCAAGGTGCCTGCAGTAGTTCAAGGTATCAGACCTGGACACAGCAATAGTCTCCGGAAGGAGAGAGACAGACTCTTCTTACTGATCTGTCACAGGAGCCTTTCGTCCGAAGCCCCAGACAGATTTCAGCCCTTGCCCCCCACCCCATGCCTCACTGATTCCTTAACACGGGCAAGGGTAATGGGATTACGCTTGGCCAATCAGTGCCACCCCCAGAACCTGAGCTGGAATCAGTATCACCTGAGCACCTAGCTGAGTGGAGGAGGGAAGGATATCTGAACGGAGTCAGGATTCTGCTTATGAGGAAGTGGGAGAATGGATGCTGGGTAGATGACATATAGTTTCAGGAACCAGAAAACTCAATTTACAAGTGGCTTAGGCCAAAAAGCATTTTTCTCTCCTAACATAAATTATTGTATTAGCTGGCTGCTGGCATTGATTTAGAAGCTTGATGATGTCATGGTTAGAAACTCGGAGATGCTCTTGACCTTTCCCTTGTGTTTGGTCACCTCTTGGTCCCAAGATCACCCTTCCAGTTCCACATATCATGTCCAGGTTCAAAGCAGAAAGAAAGGGGGAAGGGGCACAGGCTGTATAAAGTACCGAGCACTGGAATCTGTGTGGCATATGACAAACTAGACTTCATCTCCCAATTTTACAAGGGTCTACAGTTCACGTGGGGAGCCAAAACATACCCTAGAAACCACAAAACAATGTCAGGACCAAGAGGAGGATGCCAGCAACTAGGAGGCTTGCACCCCTGAAGGGAGCAGGTCTGTATCTATGTGTCCTCTGAATAGACACTGCTTTTCTGTGGGGACAGGTAAATGCATCAGAGGCTCTTGGATGGCAGTATTGCCCTGACAGGGGTCCAGGGTGGCTGGAAATAGAGAGCATTTAATGAGTCTAGCAGCAGAACCGTTGAAGTGCAACTGAATGTAACAGGACAAGAACCTCTTTGGCGATGACATTGTCTGAGCTTGGTTGGGCTCTCAGCTCAGGTTTCAGACGGACAGCATGTATTGCTAAGAGCCATTTAACTGACATACTAGATTCTGTGACCATGAGTCAGGTTTGGAAGAAGTTTAAGGAAAGTAGTTATTCTTTAGCTAGTCTTTTGGGTGTTGCCTGTCTCCCATAACACCTTAAATTCTGTAAGGGCAGGGATATAGGTCTTCCTTGCCTTTATACCAAGACCCTAACGTCTGGCACATTTCGGTTTCCTCTGGATGTTAGCAACATACTCCTGGACCTTAATAATGCTGTACCAGCACGATTACTCCCCAACTCCCACCTTCTCGCCCATCTTTCCAGCTTCTCTTCCTACCTTGCTCCCCCTTTGTACGCAGATTAGATGGAAGGTCTGGCTCATGCCGTGGCACTTCAGCTCTCATTCACTGGTGCTCTCTGAAGCACTCAGCACCTTTAACCACAGCTCTCTCCCACTTGGCTTCTGGACCTCACTCTCTCATGGTTTTTGTTTCTTGAGGGACTCTTCTCAGGTGCTTCCTTAAATATGTGTTTTCCTCTGAGCCCTGTCCGAGATTCTTGGCTCCATTTCTCACTCTCTACATCCTCCCTGGGTTCTTCACCCAAATTCACACCACTAAGATCTTTGCTTCTGTCTCCCAAACTCTTATCTATTACAAGACATTTCTCTAGTATAGCCCACAGGTACACTGAACCCAATGTGGCCAAGACTGGGGACAGCATCTTGCCCCCAAAAGTATTCCTGTCTGATTAAAGGATATCAGCACCTTTAAGCCAGAAACCTGCAGGTCATCCTAGACTCTTCTTTTGAGAGCATTTCATGTGACAGTCACCCTGATTAAGATATTGCCATCTGAATACGTGACAAACTTAACCCCCTCTTCAGTCCGTCCATCATGCTGTGTCATTATTTGGTGACCCTCATGTGAAATTTTCTCCTGCTGCTGCTGCTTCTCCAAGCCAGTCTGAATTAGTTGCCCTGTTTCCGGGATCCAAAAGCACCAATAGTAGCCTGTCCCTTCTTCTATTATAGAACTTATGATTAGATATATTTTTTAAAGATTTTATTTATTTATTTGAGAAAGAGAAAGAGACAGTATGAATGGGACAGAGCAGAGGGAAAGGGAGAAGCAGACTCCCCGCTGAGCAGGGATCCTGACGCAGGGCTCGATCCCAGGACCCCGGGATCGTAACCTGAGCCAAAGGCAGATGCTTCACCGACTGAGCCACCCGGGCGCTGCATGATTAGATACTTCAATCATGTGTTTTCTTCTTCATCTTATTCTTATTTCTATACTAGGCTTTGATTTACTTCAGGGCAAAAACTCTATCATAACAATCTCCAGCAACTGGCATACATAGGGCCTGGCACACAGTAGTTATGAAATCCGTGTTTGTTGCAAGAATTATTTGACAAATGGCTGACAACATTGTTAAACTATAAAAATTCATCAATAATTTTGATCCAAATGAAAACAGAAAAAAGCTACCTGTGATCTTACCACCCAAACTGAACTACAGTCACATTTAGGGTTGTTTGTTTGTTTTTTGAAAGAGAGAGAGAAAGAGCGAGGGAGGGGCAGAGGTAGAGAGCGAGAGAGAGACTCTCAAGCAGGCTCCATGCCCAGTGTGGAACCCAATGTGGGGCTCAATTGCAGGACCCTGAGATCATGACCTGAGCTAAAACCAAGAGCTGGATGCTTAACCAACTGAGCCACCCAGGTACCCCTCATTTAGGTAATTTTTATCTTTACTTCTACAGATAAGATTTATTTCTACCTAAGCATAAACATACTGTACTTAAAATTTTGAATTCTGCTTTTCCACTAAGAATATCATAATTTGGGGGCGCCTGGGTGGCACAGCGGTTGAGCGTCTGCCTTCGGCTCAGGGCGTGATCCCGGCGTTATGGGATCGAGCCCCACATCAGGCTCCTCTGCTGTGAGCCTGCTTCTTCCTCTCCCACTCCCCCTGCTTGTGTTCCCTCTCTCGCTGGCTGTCTCTATCTCTGTCAAATAAATAAATAAAATCTTTTAAAAAAAATCATAATTTTCTCATATTGTTAAATATTTTTCCACCCTTATTGAGATATAATTGATATAGTGCATAAGTTTAGGATGTACAATGTGATGATTGGGTGTACATATATATTGCAAAAATGGTTACCACAATAAGGTTAATACAACCATCACCTCACACAACTATATTGTGTGAATGTGGTGAGAACATTTACTGTACTCAGCAACTGTACACAGTACAGTTGTGTTAACTACAGTCACCATGTTGTACGTTAGGTTCCTAGAACTTATTCGTCTTCTAACTGGAAGTTTGTATCCTCTGACCAACATTTTTCCCATTTCCCCCACCTCCCAGCCCCTGGCGATCACTGTTCTACTCTCTCTTTCTATGAGCTTGACTTTTTTAGACTCTCTATATAAATGACATCAGATAGAATTTGTCTTTTTCTGTTTGACTTATTTCACTTGGCGTAATGCCCTCCAAGTCCATCCCTGTTGTTTTAAGTGGCACTATTTCCTTCTTTTTTGTGGCTGAACAATATTCCACTGTGTGTGTGTGCGTGTGTGTGCGTGTGTGTGTGTTTTGGGGAACCTCCATACTGTTTTCCATAGCGGCTGTACTGATTTATATTCCCACCAACAGTGCACAAAGGTTCCCTTTCCTCTACATCCTTACCAATACTTGTTATCTCTTATTTTCTGGTAACAGTCATTCTGACAGGTGTGAGGTGGGATCTCGTTGTGGTTTTGACTTGCATTCCCCTGATGATGAGTGATGTTGAGCATCTTTTCATGTGTCTGTTGGCCATCTTTATGTCTTCTCTGGAAAAATGCCTATTCAGATCCTCTGCCCACTTTAAAATCAGATTATTTGTTTTTATTAAATTATATGAATTCCTTATATATTTTAGATATTAACCCCTTACCACATATGGTTTGCAAATATTTTCCCTTGTTCCATACGTTGCCTTTTCATTTTGTTGATTCTTTCTCTGTGTAGAACCTTTTTTAGTTTGAGGTAGTCATACCATAGGATGCTGGATATCATAATTTTTTATATCATTATTCATGGTATCATGAAAACAATTTTGTTTCTTATTAAAAGTAGATGCTACTGATGATAATTTTATAAGTTCAGAAAGTAAAAAGAATAAATAACAATCAACCATAATCCCACTACTCAAAGGTACAGTTACTATTTTACATGTTTTATTATACTCCCTAAAAATGAATTTTCCATGGCTGAACTACATTTTATTCTGCTGCAGTTTCCTTTAGCTATGATGAAATCAGAAACATTTTCCTGTGTCATTTGAAATATTTCCCAACTATCTTTTAATGACTGCATAATAGTCGTTATATGTTGCTCCCTAATTTCCTTAACTACTCCACTAATGTTGGACCTAAAGGCTACTTGTGATTTGTTAACAATTATTGTAAATAACATAACATTCTTATACATACACTTGTGTGTGGTTCATAATGTAAATTCCTAGAAGATGAATTAATCTGTCAGAACATATGAATATTTTAAAGGCATTTGATACATCTTGTCACAATGCCTTCCAGAAGGTTTTGACCAGTTCGTTCTCCTACAAATAAGAGAAGGCATTTCTTGCTGCCTTTCCCCCAACACTAGGCAGTTATTCTCCATCATATTGATAAATCTTAAAAAAAAAAATCAGATTTTACTGTTGCCTTAATTCTTATTAATTCCATTGCAGATGAGGGATGAAACTTCAACATTTTTAAATAGTCATTTATAGGGGGAGGCTATGCATGTTGGGGGCAGTGCATACATGGGAACTCTCTGTACCTTCTTCTTAATTTTGTTGTGAACCTAAAACTACTCTAAAAAATAAATCTTTAAGAAAAAAGACAATAATAAAATAAAATGGCCATTTCTAAATTGGCTTCTTTTATAAATTGCTTATTCATATTTTGGGGATATTAGGGTTTTTTTAGAAATATCACAATTCTATTGATTTAAATAAGTTTTCCATATAAAAATATTAGTTTTTATTGCATTTTTCTCTATTTTGTTCTTATTGTTTACTCATTAATTTTATTAATAATTTTACATACATATAGATTCTGCTGTTTATGTAGTCAATTCAGTATTTTCCTTTACGGATTTTTTCAGTTGATTTTACCTTTTCTAGCAAGGGCTTTCCTAGCCATAAATCAGATAAATCTTTAGCTATCCTTCCTTCTAGTATTTTTATGTTTTGATGAACTCATATTTAATGCTTTTATCCACTTGAATTTATTTTGGCATGTCATGTGAAATAAAGGTCTAACTTGATTTTTTTCTCCCAAGAGTTAAGCAGTTGGGTAAGCATCATTTTCAATAATATAATATTCTGCATTGTATTGCATTTCAAGACAAGATTGTTAAAAGGAAGTCAGGATAATGTTTCTGGTGAAATAAAACCTTATAATGTAATTTGGAACATGAGTGAAGGGTATGGCATTCTAGGAGGTGGGGGCAGGTTGAGGCCAAGTATGAGACAGGCCTTGGAAGTGGGAAGAATCTCATTTCTGGAACTATCTTCAGGCTGGTAAAGGTACAAATAGAAAAAGCAGGAATGTACTTTATAGAGCCTCTCAACCCCAGGAGCATTCACACATGAAAGGATTACTTGAGCGATGCCTAGGTATGTTGCCACTTCCATTCCTGTGGAGGTCTATAAATACAATGAGATGGGACTAAAAGCAGATGGGAAAGATATTATTTTAATTTGCATTACTCATACCCCAACCTCAACCCTGACCTTATGTTAAACAATGACTCTTATCTCTACAACTGGCTAAATGTATTAAAGACTATAGGAATGCTGTACAAACTCAATGCGTATTTGTCTGCAAAAATCTGGGCTGTTATCATTAATATGTGCAATTCACATGTATATTCACGAGTTGGGGTGACTTTCCAATAGGAAAGGAATCACTAATGAGGCCATTCCCTTCAGCACGGACGAGGATCAAGAGTGTCAGTACAAATATGGTGGTCTGCCTCCACTTAACAGACCTGGGTTTTGCTAGGAAACTCACGTACAACACTTAGCATCGCTTGCCAAAGACCTCTGTGTGGTTCGGTAGGTCAAGTAAACCAGCATGCCCATCCACAGTACTGGAAAATTTGCCCTGTGCCCTTTTTACTCATCATAACAGAAAGACTTTACTTCTTATAATTATCAGCATTGTCATTTTTGCAGAACTGAGTGCATCAGCAAAAAAAAAAAAAAGAGAGAGAGAGAATTTGCAGCTGCGCAGATGAGAGTGCAGACATACGTGTTTGGCTCAGCCTTACTGATGAGATCTTGACTTGGAAATGAAACAATTTTGTAATTCATAGAATTTAAAAAACAGACCAGAACACATCACTAAATAAGTAGTTGTCACAGAAACATAACAAATCCTTGTTACCCAGCCACAGCCTATATACAGGCTATCCAGATTTTTCTCTAAAAAAATGATAGAATGTTCAAGCAGTATGGAATTCAAACCATATTATAGTGCAACTCCCTTGTCTTATATTTTGAGATGTTTACCTTGATTTTACAGTGCTTTTTATTATTTACTGATTGTCTGCTAATAATCATTTCTCAGCTTTCTCTCCAAGCCAGGTTACAGGTTCCTTGAGTGCAGAGGCTGCGTCATCTTCGTCGTGCGGCTCTCCAGCCTGAGCGCCTAATGAGTGAAAGATGCTCAGAAGGTGTTGGCGATGGTCCTGGTGCTTCACCCATACCTTTCAGCACAGTCCCAGCCCAGAAAATAACTACAAGGGCATTTATGGCATGCTGTTGAACAGCCCGAAAGGATGAACAAGACAAGCTTTAACCATAGTTAATACTTGATGATGACAAAAATAACTGGTATTTGGCAAAAAAAAAAAAAAAAAATGATTTGACTACCCTATCATTTAAGAATCATGATCTAGGAGCGCCTGGGTGGCTCAGTCGTTAAGCGTCTGCCTTCAGCTCAGGTCATGATCCCAGGGTCCTGGGATCGAACCCCATGCATCGGGCTCTCTGGAGCCTGCCTCTTCCTCTCCCACTCCCCCTGCCTATGTTCCCTCTCTCGCTGGCTGTCTCTCTCTTTGTCAAATAAATAAAGTCTTAAAAAAGATTAAAAAAAAAAAAGGAATCATGATCTAATTTGTGGATTATCCAGACCCCTGGCTTTCCTCTCCAGAGGAATGCAGACTTTTCAGTCTGGGCATTAATGGCTAACTCCTCTTATCAGTCTGATCAGATGCAGGGTTGACCATCTTCATGAACCCTCAGAAGCTTCCAGAAGCCTCTCTTCTGTGTGTACCAAATGACTGAGCCAGGAGTTGGGGGGACAGGTAGTTGTTCGTTACATCATATTTGAAAGTGTTTACTCATGTTTTATTTCTAGAAATTAAAAATGGAAATTCGGTACAGTGGTAATTTAAAGAAATAGGAGTTGGTCACTTCTTTAAAATACAGCTTTGTCAAGGTAAAATAATCTCAATTTAGAGCATTTGCATTACCTCAAAAGCTTTCCTCATGCTTATTTACAGTTAATCACAGCTCTCGTCCTCCAATGCTAGGCAACCACTGGTCTGCTTTTGTTTCTAGAAATTTGCCTTTTCTAAACACTGCATATAAATGGAATCAGACATATGACATACAGTCTTCTGCCTCTGGCCTTCATCACTTACGATAATCTTTTTAAGTTTCATCCTTACTGTAGCATAAATCAGTGGTTCTTTCATTTTAATTGTTGAATATTATTCCATTGTATGGATTTACCATATTTTGTTTATTCACCAGTTGATGGATATTTGAAAAGTCTCCATTTGGGGCTATTATGAATAATGCTCCTATAAACATTTACATCTCTGTCTTTATGTGGACATACATTTTCATTTCTCTTGTAAAGATTCCTAGGAGTGGAATTGCTGGATCATCTGGTAAGTTTATGTTTGACTTTTTAAGAAACCGCCAAGCTGTTTTCCAAAGGGGCTGTATCATTTTATGTTCCTGCCAGCAATGCATAAAAGTTCCAATTTCTCTACATCCTCACCAACATGTGTTATTATCTTTTTTTATTATTATTATAGCCGTTCTAGTGGGTGTGTAATGGTATCTCATCGTGGTTTTAATTTGAATTACCCTAATGACCGAGGCTGGTGAGCATCTTTTCATGTTCTTTTTTCCATGTGTATATATTCTTTGATGAAATGTCTATTCACATCTTTTGATTGTCTTCTTATTACTGAATTGTAAAAATTCTTTCTATATTCTTGATACAAGCCCTTTACAGGTACATGAATTGTAAATATTTTCTTCCAGCCTGTGGCTTATATTTCAACTTTCTAAATGGTGTCTTTTGAAACAGACATTTTTAATTTGGTAATTTTTTAGCAGTTTTTTCTTTTAAATATCATGCTTTTGGTGTCAACTAGTTTTATATTGTGTCAAAATAAGAAATTCATATAAATAAAACATTTAACATCATATGCATAATATGTAATTTTATATGAATGTACTGTTTGATATTATATTAAGTATATATTCTGAGGAAGATTAGCACCAGAGCTTTCTCTGCTATCCCTCCTAAATTACTCCGTATTTTGAATAGAAGCAACAGTAGTCCTCTGCTATAAATTAGCAGTAAGGGTTTTCAGAGCCATGATGAAAGAAATCCGCTATGTATCACCTATCCCTGAAGACCCAGTCTGACACCTGGGCCACAGTACCAATACAGGCACACTTCCTAAACCAAGGTTTATTTAATTGTATTAGTTGAGCAAACAAAACTACACAGACACTCTTTTGTCTGCCTTGTTGATTTCCTTCCTGGACTGTGCTTCCTGTGTGTGTTGTTTTGTCATTTTCCTTCTTTTTTTGTTCCCCTGCCTCTGCTGGAGTTGTCACCATGGGAATAGGAGACCCTCAAATCCCCAGACAACAGGATTCCCAAAGGGTTGCTGGATTTGTTGTTTCTTCATTGTGCTGACAGGAGCTATGTGCCTGACTTCTGTTGAACAGTAAGTATATGTTGGAAGCCAAAGTATCATTAATATAATGCTTTATGCCTCTGAGGCATTAGTGCCTCATATATTGAACAAAGAAGTTATGTTTTAGAAATAAAGAGAAGTGTGGTGTTGACAGTGTAAGCAGAGTCCCTTGTCACGTGGCAAGGCAGGAGGAAAAAAGAAAAAAAAATGAAGACCAAGAATTCTGAATACCAAATTCAAAAGCCTCTAAAGAAAGCATCTGGAAGGATGTACTCCTACTTTTGAGTCAGCCATCAGTGGGCAGCAAGGCTGAGAAACGTAGCTGGGATGTGTCTGAGAGAGCAATAAGGAAAGGAGGCAGAGGCAGAGTCTAGAAAGATTAGGAGCTGGAGCCGAGGGTCGAGAGCCAGCAGAGAGGAGAAGGCGAAGCTATGTGGAAAGAGCATGCAGTTAATCGTGCTAAGTGCTGGGGCAGTGAGGTGATTTGTGTGGCGAGATGGAAGCGTTGACTTGAAATGATGCAGGGGTGCATCCTCTGAGTTGAAGGGATAAAAGAAAGAAAGGGTGTGGCTACAAATAGATTGGTTATTTGAATAGAGTAGAAAATTGAAAGAGATCATTTCTGATGGAATCAATTTTACTTGATAAAGCAGAAGGTCATCTGAAGAGTTCACATAGGGATATTAGAATGGTGAAGTTCTGAAATTATTATTGTTATTTATTAATAATGATTATTATCGTAAGGGAGATGGAAACTAGAGAGAACTGAGGAGAAATTAACAGCTAATGAGCGAGCACAGCCAGGGTGAGCCATAGAATGAGAAAGCTGTGTGGTTTTCTCCAGCCACACTCGATGGCTTGCATTTACGAACAATGAGCAAATGGATTGACACAGGTTTCTGAGGGGGGAGGTCCACACGAGGATTCAGGGGCCTATCCAGGTGGGAAGTATAGTTCAGAAGATTAACCATATAGACGAGAATGGGTAGGAGGGGGGGGAAGATAAACGGTCGTGATACCAGCTGTTTCTAAACTTACCTGTACACAGCATCACCTTAGGATCTCTTAAGAACTTCAAAGCCCAAGCTGTATTCCAGGTGAAGTAAATCAGTCTCAAGGCGTGGGCTGCAGACACAAACGTCCATGCGTCTTGAAGCTCCCCAGGGAATTCCGATATGCAGGCAACCCGTGAACCGCTGGGCGCATGCATTAGCACAGTGTTCTCAAAGCGTGGCCCCCAAACCAGCTCACCAGCGTCACCTGGAAACGTGTTAGAATGCAAATTCTGATCCCCACCTCAGACCTACTGACTCAGGAATTCTGGGGTTGGCTTTCAGCAATGTCTTAACGAGTCCTCCAGGTGATTCTCATTTTGTTAAAGTTTGACAACCACTGAATTAGGAGGAAAAGGAATGTCGGTCCTGGTAATCCCTCGCAGAGTGGATGTAGCGAGAGAGCTAGAAGGACTGGTATCCTTTCCTGTCACGCATTTCCACGCTGTAACTAGCTCAGCTTTGAGGCTAGCGAATTGGATAATCAGCCACGTGTATGTTGAAATATCCCAGAATTATGGCAGATTTGGGCGTGGTGAGAACACGTACAGTACAGGCCACCTGTCTACATTTTCAGTGTTTACGGGAGATAAAACGGTAGCATCAAGAGGCAGAAACTTTGGCAGTTTATAAATTGGTGGAGAGGCGGCACCAGGGAGCGGGGTGAGTCCCGACTCCAACCCCTTTCCGGCATGCAGGAAAACAGCTGTCTCCACTGGAGATGGAAGCAGAGACCGTGCGCCCCTGGGAGCAGGTAGGCCTCAGTTTATGGTGGTGGAATACTATTGTAAAGAAAAAAATGGGGAAACATTTCCTGCGGAACGGTGGCTACAGAGGGCATAGTGGGAAGGGTAAAAAGCTTGGAGAAAGTGGTTGAGAGTGGGAGGAGCAGACTAAGGAAGCATAAAGCTACAGAAGACGAAAGAACAATGTAGGATAGATGTTGGGGTATAGAAGGCTTTGGGGCAGTGGCCGCGATTATCGGCATGACAGCCTTGGTGAAAAAAACGACTAGCTTCCTCAGCATGAGTTATTTGGTGTCTTTGTGGGTGATGGTCCCAAACAGTCCTGTCACCAACCCCCAGAGAGCTGAGTCAGCGTGTGGTGAAAGCCACAGTCCTGGGTAAGGCTGCCTCAGGATGGGTGGGGCACTACAGGCCACAGGAAGACATGTCAAGATGTATGGGTGGTGGGCAGGCTTGGTCTTTGATTAGCTCTTTCATTTGGGAGACTTGCCTCTTTCCCAGAGCTCTGGGTTTTCAACCAACAGAGATGTGCTTGCCTGAAAGTAGTTCCAGGCCCCAATTGTTATCATAAAGGAAAGCAGAATCAGAAGACCTTGAACCCTTTCAGATATTGCTTCTCCTGGCTCTGACTGATAAGGGAGACAGGAGGAGAAAGGGAGGAAGGAATAAATCAAGATGATAACAAAAGCAGAAGAAAACAGATCCTTTTTGCTGGGCTCAGTAGTTTGGCTTATGATCTCTGACTCACAGGCGCACAGAATTCTGGAATGAATTATACACACGTATGAATTAAATATCCTTATGGCCACAAGATGTAGCTTCGTTTACAGACCAGTACAATTGCTTGGGCTAATCCAAGACTAAACTGTGAAGCAGGTGAAATTTGTTTCTGATTTTACTCCATTTGGGGGGCTTTTTTTCTCCTTTGGAAACCCTTCTTGGGTTCCCCTCACCCTGTAGTCCTGTGCTCACCCTTCAGGAACATCCCAGCGGCTCAGGGCTAGGGACAGCCGGGAGGGTTATCCTCATCCTCCTACCTAACGTTTTGACATGCAGTCATTACAGACCCTCACTCCCTGAAGGCTCTTAGCCCGTTTGTCACACTCCCCAAGGCTCCTATTACAATTCTTGGGGACATCAAGGTCCACAAGGGTGAGAATTTCAATTGCTTGGGCTTAGGAATAACCTTCACAATATGCAACAGCTGATAGGACCAAGACACTGATAGCCAGAACACACCCCGCCTCAGTAGAGCGGCTGCGTACATCCCGCCCACCCAGCCTCGCAGTCCTCCCGTGGTCTTATCCGCTTGGCCTCAGCTGTCCGCTCCCATGATATATCCTGGACTTGTCATTGTCATCCACAACGACCCCTTCTCTGCCCCAGCCACCGTCTGCTGAACTTGCAGCTTCTCTCGCCCACCCTAAGCTTCTTTAATTCCAGCAGCCCTTTGACACACCTCCAGGCTCGTCATCCTACCACCTTTTCTCTATCCCTCCATCCCCCATTCCCTCTTTGTTTAGCTCAGATTGCACCCCTCATCATCATCATCACTTGAGCTCATGGGACTTGGGTCTCTCAGTCCAGCGTGTACTCCTGTGACAGCTCTCACCTTCGTGAAACCCACCTCACCGCACCCTACAGACTCATGTTTGCACAGCTATTTCCCACCATCTTAAAAACAAAAACCCTGTCTTGATCCCACATCACCCTCCAGCCACGGAGCCATCCCTCCACTTCCTTTCTTTCCAGGATTTTTCTTTTCCCCTGGAAAGAGTTGTTAGTCTTCACTGTCCTATCTCTTTCCTCCTGTTCTCTGTGGAACTCAGTCCTACCAGGATTCCACCTCCACCATTCCCACAGTGTGGCTCTCGTCAGGACCACTGGAGACCTTCACTGCAAAATTCAGTGGACAGCTCTTAGCGTTCATCTTATTTGTGCGATAGGTAGCCTTTCTTAGCTAATCACTCCCTTTTTCTTGAAGTACTTTCTTCTTTTTGAATTCCTGGATTCCACACTTGCCTGGTTTTTCCCTCCTCATTAGCCATTCCTTCTCAGAGTCCTTTACCGGTTTGTTCCCATCGTAACGACTTCTGCATAGTGAGGCACTTCAGTGCTCAGTCTTTGGACCTCTTCTCTGCGTACATCAGCCCCTTACTGAGCTCATGTCTTCTCCTGGCTTTGCCATCTTTCCCTTGATGTTTCCAATTTTATATTTCTAGCAAAGTCCTCTCAACTAAACTCCACACTTACATGCCAACTGCCTATTGGACCTCTCCGCTTGATAGATAACTGGCATCTCATGTTTGACAGGTTCCAAAGGGAACTCCTCCTTACCTTCAGATGGTTCCTCCTACAGTTCTTCCAGCTCAGTAAAGAGCAACTCTACCTACCCTTCCAATTACTCAGGCCAAAAATCATAAAGTCATCCATATATCTTCTTTTTACTCTCAGGGCCTATGTCTTATCCATCAGCAAACTTCAATATATATCCAGAAGCTAACCACTTCTCATCACTCCTGTTACTTCCACCATGGTCCACGCTGCCAATGCTTCTTACTTGAGTTATTGCACTAGCTTCTTTTTTTTTTTTTTTAAGATTTTTATTTATTTATTTGACAGAGAGCCAGAGAGAGAGGGAACACAAGCAGGGGGAGTGGGAGAGGAAGAAGCAGGCTCATAGCGGAGGAGCCTGATGTGGGGCTGGATCCCAGAACACTAGGATCACGCCCTGAGCCGAAGGCAGACACTTAACGGCTGCGCCACCCAGGCGCCCCATTGCACTAGCTTCTTAATTGGTCTCTTTGCTTTCATTATTGCTCCTCCTCCACTCAAGCTTCAGTACAGCGGCCAAAGTGGTTCTTTTCAAACATTAGATGGCAAAGCTCCTCCTCTAGAAACTTCCCCAAGGGACCCATATTACTGAAGGCAAGAGCTAAATCCTTAATATGGCTGACAAGGCCCTACCACATCATGTGCTTCTCTCTCCCTACGCTTCTCTGACCTGTGTGTCACTGCAGTGGCATCCTTGTGAGTCCTCAGATGTACCAAGCGTGTTCTGGCCTCAAGGCCTTTGTACTTGCTTTTCTTTCTGCCTGGAATGCTCATCCTCCAGATATCTGCTTTGCTAGTTCCCCAACTCTGAACATTGTTTAATGCCAACAACTTTATTGTCATATTTCCAGGAACCACTTTACTTAATATTTCAACTTTTCTCCTCATCCTTGGTTCTGGCACTTCTTATCCCTCTTTGTTTTTTAAAAGCTTCTCCCAACAGCTAACCACCATCCAATACGTGTGTTTATTCATTCGTTTATTGTATGTGTTCCTCAATAGAGTATAATCTCCACGGGGACAGGACAGGAATCATTACTTGTTTAGATCCCTGTGTTGTCCTCAGTACTTAGAACAGTATCTGACACATATTATGTGTCCAATAAATATTTTCTTAATGGATAAATACAGATGAAAAGAACAGTAAGGGGAGCCTTCATCCAAGAAACCTAGACCATCAATATCAGAAACCACAGTCCACAGGGAGAAGTATTCTGGTAAAATGGGTCACAAAAGAATACTATCTTGTACAAGCAACCAATCCTTTGAGCAGGAAGGAGAAACTAATTTCCTTTTAGCAATCAGATATTATCTGGTGCTGTTTCCTCCTCATTTCATGGCCAGTAGGGAGGTGGACCTCAAATATTAACCTAAACTCAGATTTAACATAAATCTGGAGAAGTCCTAATATAATTGAACTACCTCACGGCCAATGCCAACGTAGTGTTCTATTTGAAAGAAATCAGTCTAATATCTGAAAAGTAACTTCTACTTTTCTTCCAGTTTTATTGAGACATGAATGACACACAACACTGTATAAGCTTAAGAAGTGCAGCACCATGATTTGACGTGTGTATATATTGTGAACTGAATACCACGGGACGGTTTGCCAACATCCATCACTTCATGCAGTTACAAATTGTTCCTTGTGATGAGTGAGAACTTTTAGGATCTGCTCTCTTATCAACTCTCCAATATACCACACGACATTTTTAACTACATTCATCATGTTGTACGTTACATCTCCAGCACTTATTTATCTTATAACTGGAAGATTGTACCTTTCGACCACCTTTACCCAACTCCCCCATTCCTCAGCCCTCTGCTGCTGGTAACCACAAATCCGTTTTTTGTATCTATGAGTTCATTCGTTTGTTTTTTAATATTCCACATAGAAGTGAAATCATACTGTATTTGTCTCTGTCTGACTTATCTCACTTAGGGTAATGCCCTCAAGGTCCATTCATGTCACAAATGGCAGGATTTCTTTCTTTTTTTTTTTTGTAGCTGAATAATATTGCAGTGTGTGTGTGTGTGTGACAACTTATTTATCCACTCATCCATCAATGGACACTTAGGTTGTTTCCATGTCTTGGTTATTATAAGTAATGCTACTATGAACATGAGGATGAAGGTATCTCTTTATGTTGTGATTTAATTTCCTTCTAATATATACCCAGGACTGGGTTTGCTGAATCAAATGGTAGTTTTATTTATAATTTTTTGAGGAACTTCCATACTGTTTTCCACAGTAGCTGTACCAATTTACATTCCCACCAACAGTGCACAAGGGTTCCCTTTTCTCCACATCCTTGCCAACATTTTTTATCTCTTATCTTGTTGATGACAGCCATTCTAACCTGTGTAAGGTGATAGCTCATTGTGGTTTTGATTTGCATTCCCTTGATGACTAATGATCTTGAACATCTTTTCATGTACCCTTTGGCCATTTGAGTATCTTCCTTGGAAAAATCTATTCAGGTTACTTTGTCCATTTTTTAATTGGATTTATTTGTTTTGTTTTGCTATTGAGTTGTATGAGTTCATTATGTATCTTGGACATTAACCCCCTATCAGATATATGACTTGCAAATATTTTCTTTCTTTTTACAGATCGTCTTTTCGCTTTGTTGATGGTTTCTTTTGCTGTGCAGAAGCCTTTAGTTTGATGTAGTCCCAGTTGTTTATTTTTATTTTGTTGCTCATGCTTTAGGTCTCATACCAAAAAATCGTTAGCAAGATCAATTGTCAAGGAGCTTACCCCGTCTGTTTTCTTCTAGAATTTTTATAGTGTTAGGTCTTACATTTAAGTCTTCAATATATTTTGAATTAATTTTTGTAAGTGGTGTAAGCCAGGGGTCTAGTTTCATTCTTTTACATGTAAATATCTAATTTTCCCAGGACCATTTATTGAAGAGATGGTCTTTTCTCCATTGAGTATTCTTGGCTCCCTTATCAAATATTAGTTGACTATATAAGCATGGGTTTATTTCTGGGCTCTTGATTATGTTCCATTGGTCTATGTATCTTTTTTTATGCCAGTATCATACCGTTTTGATTACCATAGCTTTATAATATAGTTTAAAATCAGGAAATATGATGCCTCTAGCTTTGTTCTTCTTTCTCAAGAATGTATTGGCTATTGGAGGTCTTTTGTGATTCCATAAGAATTTAGGGTTGTTTTTCCAAAATGTTATTTAAATCTTTACTGAAGTCTCATGAAGAGATACCGAAATGAAATATACTACACCACAGGTGACCTAATTCCTAAAGAATTCTCTTCACTGTTGAAAACATTATTTTCAAAATTAAAAACACAATTATTATACAAGTACCTAGTGAGTGTATGTCAGAGTTTTAACTCATTAAAATAATGATGTAGCCAGTTCAAAGATGATAAGAGAATATAACGTATATGTAGTTAGAGAAAGCAAAAATGAATGAATGCAGGAAGAAGATTGCTAGATTCAAAACTAGTTTATTTTTTATGGGGCAATAAACCATTATCTTTGGAGTTCTCTTTTCTACTTTCAGAAATAATTTGTGTCCCTACGGGGCAAAAATTATTTTCTATAGGTGTCTTAGTCAACTCAGGCTGTCCTAATAAAACATCATAGACTGGGTGGCCTAAATAACAGAAATTTATTCTCTTACAGTCTAGAAGCTGGGAAGTCCAAGATCAGGGTGCCACCATGATCAGTTTCTGATGTGATCTCTCTTCCTGACTTGAGGAAGGCCACCTTCTCCTCCCTGTATCCTCAGGTTGCATAGAGAGAGAGAAGGCAAACTCTGCTGTCTTTTCTATTTGTTTGTTTTGTTTTGTTTTGTTTGGGTTTCTTTTTTTCCTGGTGTCTCTTCTTATAAGGCCACTAATCATATCATGAGGCACCCTCCACATGACCTTACCTAAATATAATAACGTTGTTTCATCTCCAAATCATTGGGGGTTAGGGATTTGACATACAAACTGAGAAAGTGCAGAGGGAGGCATAATTTAGTCCATAGCAATAGGCAAAAAACATTTGCATTAGCAGTTTTCTGCAAAGTTTAAAGGCTACCCTTACAGATTGTTAAATGGTCTAATAAATAATTGATAGTTAGTCAGACACTTTTATACCCATCTGAATTCAGATGACCGTTATGAAGGCCTATTAGACAGGGCCCAAAGTCATTTTGCCTTTCAGTGTTTGGAAAATTTTTCGTAACATCATTCATTTGCTTCTCTATAAACCCACTCATGATTCAGATTTCTGAGGTCTGAAGTTTGTACAGTTGGGGGAGGGGTGCCCCCATGAAGTAGAATATAACATGAGCATGCAAATACAGTCCTTGAGTCCCAGCAACTTAAAAAGAGTTCTGTGCTAGTGAGAACTTCATGGAAAATCCATCTCCAGCCCTTTTGTAACAATTTACACACCTCCCCCAAATCTTTCTTCTCTTCTAAACATTTCATAAAAATCTCCATCTTTCACTGATTCTCCTTTCCCCATTCAAAACTCGTGTGTGGGGGGGCACCTGGGTGGCACAGCGGTTAAGCGTCTGCCTTCGGCTCAGGGCGTGATCCCGGCGTTATGGGATCGAGCCCCACATCAGGCTCCTCAGCTATGAGCCTGCTTCTTCTTCTCCCACTCCCCCTGCTTGTGTTCCCTCTCTCGCTGGCTGTCTCTATCTCTGTCGAATAAATAAAATAAAATCTTTAAAAAAAAAAATCGTGTGTGTGCGTGTACATGTGTATTTTTATTGTGGTCGATATATGTAACACAAAATCTACCGTTTTGATCATGTTTAAGTATACAATTCTATGGCATTAAGTACATTCATAATGTCATGCAAGCATTACCGCTATCCATTCCCAGAACTTTTCATCATCACAAACAGAAACTCTGCATCCATTATACAATAACTCCCACCTTCCTCTACCCTCGGTCCCTGAGAAATGCTTTTCTACTTTGTCTCCATGAATGTGCCTAGTCTAGATACCTCATGCGAGTATTTGTCCCTTGTGTCTGGCTTATTCTATTTAGCATAATGTTACCTTCCCATTCAAAACCCCTTTCCAGCTCTTCTTGGTCCACAAATTTCTTCTCATGTCTTTCTAAAATAAAGCATTGTAACATCTCCAAGCAACTTCTAGTTCTTGCTACCCATTATCTCTATAGCAAGAGGCGAAAAGAACCCTTCTTAGAGTAGGATAGGAATTGAATAAGACTGTGAATATGAAGATAGTAATATGTGCCCCTTCAGCACTTACTCTTCGGGAAAAATTCAATACTTCTTTACACTAAGATGGGAATGAGTAGTAAAGCCTAATCTATACCTTTTTAAACAAGAATCAGGAAACCTTAAATCGAAGGAATGAAAACTACTCTTTGTGGAATTTCAGGTAGAGGGGGTGAGGTGTGCGATATTTGAGGGTTATAAAGAATGGCAGTATTGATTTTTTTGAAAAGCCACCAGGAACACGCATTCCACAGAATATCACTCACCTGTCCCCATAGCGGTTCATCACAGCATCATTCCCGTGCGCCGTCTGCTGGGATGATGAATGAAATCACCATTCTATCAGAACTGCCACCACTTCTCCTTGCCACGTATTCCCTCTTTTTACAATGATATTGGTGGCTGTCCTGGCTAGCATGAGATGCTCACTGTGTTTTCCTAGCTTATAGTAGCTGGCTGGAGACACACTCGACACGAGCGTCGCAAGGCCTGTTAGTCATCTTCATCGCGCAATACCAATTGAGTTAGAAACACGGTCTTACTCTCTGAACAATTACTGAAAGAGACAAAAAACATTGGCAAATAGATTTGCAAAATGTTAACTTCATTCAGAAAGTGCATTAAATAAATAATGCAGAGGGGCTTTTGGAGAAGGTAATGAGACGAATGCAAATGCCTATTTTTCTATACACGTAAAAAAATCCTCCAAAGCATGGCTGGAGCTCAGCATGTGAAATTCGCACAGCAGTGTGGGAGTGGCAGCGCTGTGATGGTCTCCGTTCTGGGCTCACCTGGCTTCTGCCGGCCCCAGCTTCCCTGCTGAGGTTAAGAGCCACATGGAAGCTCGGCCTTCCCCGGGACTGAGAACAGAGCTTGTCATCCAGCTGGGAGACAAGAGTCAAGTGCTAGGGAAAGGTGGCAGATGAAAAGGCTGGCAAGGCACTAATGTTATTCCCTCCAGAGGGTAGCAAGCCAGAAGAAAGGCTTTCCTGCCTTGTGCAACAGGCTTTGTGCTCATGTGCCCTGTGGATGCCAGCGCCACTGGGTCGTGGGTAAGGAAAAACACACGCCACTCCATGCGGAGGTTGCTAAAGCCACTTTATTTTTCTAGGAGAATCCCTTTTATGGGGGAGAAGGAAAGCATCAGGGACATTGCTTAAGCAGATTCTGGGAAAACAACGAGGGCTGTAATGAATGCAAAGTTATTGGGTACATGGCCCGAAGAACTCATTAATAGAATGCAAATGTTCTGGAAATAGATTTTCTTTTCCATTCCCTTTAGGGCATTCCATGTATCTCTGCTATATCCAAAGAGACCCATTTTCCTTTATGCTCTGAGTTAGGACTTTTTATTATATGCCTGGTTTAAAGAAGCCCTAAATGCTCACCCACCTAATGTGTAAATGGAGAAGGGCAAATTCTGTGCTGAAAAGAGCAGGGCACTCTGCTGGTCAGCAGGGTCTTCCCCAAAGTCGTGGAATGCAAATGAACAGAAGGTGGACTCTGTAGAATCAGGCTTTAGTGCCTGGAATTATTACCAAGACTCAGTTTTTTTTAATGCCCCCTGAGGCACAAGCAAAAGAGGAGACAAAAGAAAGCTTCCAGGCTAATCTGATGTTTATTAATGGCCTCAGGCTCCGTGGAAGAGAGTGGAGCTGAGATTCAGTAATTACCATGTGAAGCAGGAAGGAACACTGGGCTAATCATATCAGATAAGAGACATAAAGCCAGAAAATAGGAAGTGAAGAAAAAGACCACACATCCAGGTTTCTTATTCTTTCAGCATCTAAACCTACCTTCTTACCCCAGGTCTTTTATCTTGAGAAGGAGAAAAATTACTTTCTATTCAGACCTCCAGATCTCCCAGCTCTCTTTACCAGTAATATTTCAGAGGTCCAAGGCTAGATAGGCAAGTAAGATAGGGGTTTTCAGAGTGCACTTTCTGGTTCCCTCGGCCCTCCCTGCAGCTCCAGAATATCACCCACTACTGGTTTGAGATAGGCTGCCCCGGGCATATCGACCTCGAACCCGCTCCTCCCCCTGTTCCAGGCTCCTTTACCAACACTTACACAGATGTACCTAAAGAAAGACATATGAAGGCAAACTTCCGGGGTCATTCACTCCTGTGGCTGAACTTACAACTTCCTTTAAGGAAAGATCCAAATTTGTGAGGCTCCCAAAGTCTCTTCCTTTCAGAATTGGGAATTAATCTTATCATTTAACAAAATGGAAAATCTTAGCTAAAATACTGTTTTTTTTCCATTTCCTACTATTTTGTAAATGTTAGTCTTGCTGCTAATTGTCAGATCTCTTGCTGACAGGTGATTAAAAGGAAGCTCTAATGTTCAAGCTTGAATATTGCAGGATGAGATGCAGCTGTGCAGGGAAGATTACGCTCTGAGAGGATTTGGTGGGTAAGTAGAGGCAGTGCGGTGTGACAGGGCAAGCACTGGACTCTCGGCTGGTCTCAGCACTGCCACTAATTCATTCACCAGGAGGGACCTTGAACCCTTCCTACCTCTGTTTTCTTTTATACAAGATGGAAAAATACATTTTATGGTGGTGTTCTGAGAGTCCAATGAGACCATGTGTATGAAAAGTTCTTAGAATTATAAAAAGTCATACAAATAAGTGTTTTTCTAGTTAACTCCATGTATCAGCTGCCTCACCGGTATTCCCTCCCTCCCCACAATCCTAGCAAGAACCCAATGGTCACCTATCGTTCACTTTTGGATAACCTGACCAAAATATATCATATCTAACCCACTTCTCCTTCTCATGGTCCATGTTCCTCTACACACTCTTCAACAGGTGCACCTAGGAAAAAAAAAAAAAACCTTGTAAGGCACATTTATAGGATTATCCATTTTTGCCCCCCCTAAGCTCCAACTTCCCAACTAAAGAAAGGACTCAAAGCCAGCCTATAATAAAAAGCTTGTTTTTATAAATGCAGTAAAAGATTTTAGCATTATTTTTTAAAAATCTTAACATGGATGAGATAAAACATACATTAATTGTAAAACCTGTTATCGAAGAAATACCTCATCTTATATTGTTTTGCATGCCTAGACTTGGAAGAAAGGAAAAAAGCTGGATGAGAATAAGAGCTAAAATTTATTGAACGTCATTATGAGCAAAGCACTCTGCTAAGTATTGTCAGATCTAAAGTTAAAAACATGACTCCCTCAAATATAAAGGGAGCACATGTCAAAGATTTTTTAACTCATGAATGAGGGAACCGCGAGATGGTTCAAAAAGAATTAGAAAGATGGAAGTATTTACAGAGGCTAAGAAAGAAAGAGGAACACTTGAATAAAACTTGTGGTTTAGGTATAGGTCTGGTTCATGTCCTAAGTGGTGGTAACAGGATAATCTTGGGGTTATCTTTTCAATCTAGAAAACAGCTTTATCTCTTCTGAACAAAATTAATTTGCATTTCTCTTTGACAAGAATCATTTGCATTGCCAGCAATTTTCTATGAGTTAACTTTTACACTTACAGAGTTCCAAAATATCCTAATCAATAGTAAATAGCAACTCAAACAAAAGTACCCACCTAGAGAATCAGATAATCCACCCAACAGGTCCACGCACAACCCTTGCTCAACATGGAAGAGACTTACAGATTTCCAAATTTTGGATAACTGTTTTTAATAGTACTTTATGCATAGTGTATGGAAACATTTAATATTTATTATTCGTGTGATCTACACAATTCTGAAAAGTGGTCATTATTAATTCCATTTACACAGATGAGGAAACTAAAAATCAAGGAGACAAATCTGTCTAAATTCAATATAACAAAAGATTACCTAGATCTGTTAAATTATGAAATCCTTGCTTTTCTAGCTACAGTGCCTATATTGGCCAAAGAAAAATGTTTTAATTTTCTTTATTGAGATACGGCATACATATGGTAGAGTGAAGATATCTTAAGTATACAATTTAACGCTTTTTACATATAAGGATGTGTGTGTGTGTGTATGTGTGTGTGTGTGTGTGTGTGTGTGTGTGTGTTTTGCCAAACACATATTACCATGACCCAGATCAAGATGTGGAACATTTCTAGTTCTCATGCCTCTTTCTACTCAACACCATCATGACTAACTCTAGGTAACCATTGCTTTGGACATCTCTTACCATAAATTAGTTTTGTCTGTTTTTCATAAGATGGGTCAGACAGTAGGTGCTCTCTTATGTCTGATATCTTTTGCTCATAATTATGTCTGTGACATACACCTATGTTGTTGCATGTGCTAGTATTCTTTTTTAAAAAACTATTTAGTATTCCATTGTATGAATCTACCCAAACTTATTTATCTGTTCTCTTACTAAAGGGCACTTGAGTTGTTTCCAACTGTTGGCTATAATTCATAAAGCCGTTAAGAGTATTTTTGTCTATCCTTTCTGTGAGCATGAGCATATATTTTTGTTGGCTGTACACTCAGGAGTGGAATTGTTGGGTTGTAGGTTATATGTATTTTTAGTTTTAGTAGGTACTGCCAAATATTTTTCCAAAGTGGTTGCACCAGCTTATATTCCCACCAGCAATGTATGACAATTCCCGTAAGTCGACGTCCTTAGCAACACTTGATATTGTCACTCTTTAATCTTAGCTATTTTGTGATATGAATAGGTATTTGCACTTAAGTTTGGTAACTTTCCTGTAATAAAAGAAAGGAAATAATATGATAGTTGTATAAAGCATTAGGTTTAAGAAAGTGAAGGCAAATGCTCTTCGCTCTATCTGGAGTGAGTGGATGGATCCCAGTGCTTCTAATTTGGGGGCTACTTTAATAGGTGAGTGTAACAGAATGAAACAAAATTATGCCTTTCTGATACATTCCCTTCCATTCATTTTGGCTACCATGATCTTGGTGGCGTTTACCAATCAAATCTATTTGATAAAAATATTTAGTCATATTAGAAAGTTTCTTTAAATTTAGCACTGTATGAAGACTGTTGGGAACCTAATTACAACTATGTAAAGAACTATGCACATTTAAATAAATCTAACCATAAATAGAAACAAACTTCCGTTAATACAGAGAGATCTAACTTCAGAGTGGGTCCCTATACTAAGAAGATAGTGGACACATGGTGCTCAGTACACATTTATGAATGATAGTGATTGCACACCTCTTATTATCTGTTCTGAGTGGAGCTTCGCCTTTTTTGTTGGTGTTCAGTGTCTTGTGCTGGTCTGTATTAGAACATTTACCCAAATCAAAGCAGACTCACAAATTCACAGAAAATTTACAGGTTCTTTTTTTTTTTTTTTTTAAGATTTTATTTATTTATTTGACAGAGATAGAGACAGCCAGCGAGAGAGGGAACACAGGCAGGGGGAGTGGGAGAGGAAGAAGCAGGCTCCCAGCAGAGGAGCCCGATGTGGGGCTCGATCCCAGAACGCTGGGATCACACCCTGAGCCAAAGGCAGACGCTTAACGACTGAGCCACCCAGGCACCCCGAAAATTTACAGGTTCTGTACATATCCCGGATTTACATTTTAAACAATCTACAACTATATTTCTAAATATGTAGTTATTTTCATTCCTACTGAACAAATTAATATAATTGAGGACCCTAAGGAAGACTGCTTCCTTCAATGGCCAGACTTTGAATTTGTTGTCTCTTATTACCGTGGGTGAGTCTTTGATAGACAGCTATGATTTGGGGCAGGAAAAAAAAAATCAAGCTACCTGGCTTTAAATCCTATTTCCATTACTTACTATGTGACCTTTGGCAAGTAACTGAACTTCTGGGTACTTCAGTTCTTTCATCTGTAAAATAGGAGTAAGAATAACTCCAACCTAAGAGGATTGAGAATGAAAGGAGTTATTATTTATAAAGCATGTAGAACAACGTCAGACACACAGCAACAATCTACAGGTGTTTGTTAAGTAAAATAAATTAAAAATCTTACCTCAATCTCTCTTCACTCAATCACTCGAAAAATCTCTCTTTGGATTCATGTATGCCCTGTTCAAATGTCCCACCGTGGATCCATATTTCCTCTCACGCCAGCATATACACAACAGTGTTAACCTCAGAAGAGTAAGATGCTCAGCAATGAGTGACCCAAAAAACACAGGACAATATGCATGGATCACCAATGCATTAAGCCGAGTGAAAGAAGCCAGACACGAGAGGGTACATATTGTATGCTTCCATTTACTTGACATGCGGGAAAAGGCAAAACCAGTGGGATAAAAACAGATCAGTGGTTTCCAGGGACCAGAGGTCAGGAGAGGAGTTAACTGCAAAGGGGCATGAGGAAATTTGGGGGTGGGCAAGGAGATGCTACTGTTTTATATCTTGACTGTGCTGGTGGTTAAACAACTGTATGCTTTTGTTAAAAGTCACGGAACTATGTTTTCAAGGAGGTACATTTTGCTATATGCAAATTATACCTTAATTTTTTTAATGGAAAAAAGAACAAAATGTACCACAAGGCGTTTTACCAAAAAGTCATTCAATTACACATAGAGAGTCCTAGAATATGTGCAGAACCATGTCTGACTTCAAATGTGGCCAGTCACTGCAGTTCTAGGACTGGATCTCCAACAGTCCCGAAACGTTGGCCAGTGCAGGATGATATTAGAGAATTCATCTTTGCTTAACTATCTTGCAGGAGACATTTGATAAGTGCTATAGTTGTTTTGCATCAATCACTTACATCTGGCAACTAGGGGTCTGTTAAGGATTCAAGAAGATAGCTGTAAGAATGGGCAAGGTGAGTTTCTCATGTCTGGTGAAACTGTTACTCCACCTGGTTGACTTCATCAGTAGCTCTATGTCACTGTCAAACCCCGAGAACCTGAAGCCTGTACAGGGTCTGAGAGCGTGTCACCTGGTCTTCTGCTTTGCATGACTCCAAAACTTCATCCTTTATCATTTTAGCATTTTGAAACTCCTTGTTCCTATACTGTGTCTGTCGGTGTCTTTCCATCGATCATGCCTGCTATGACACCCATTAAATGTCTCACACAAAAGCCACCTTCAACAGAAAATTGGAAGTAACTCCTTGAGCCTGTTGGGTTGTCCCTCCTTAGCGAGCAGAGTCTCAGATCTGTATTCCAGATGCAGGCCCAACAACTGCCCACTTCCCAGTCTCTTGAGAGAGTCCCTCCTTGGTCCTCCCCTTTCCATTTGTCTCCCAATCTCCTAAAACCCTCTACAGCTTTAATTTTGCTCTTCAACCTTATGCCTGGTTATCATTTATTCGATTGTTTCTGCATTTTTCCTGGAGAGAGCTGAGGAAGGCTTTGGATCCAGTGAAGAGATGATGAGAGAAGAAAGCTATGCTGCCCCTCGGTCTAGGAACCAGGAGAAGAGTCTGGCTTTTCACACCCCTCTAAGTGACTGCCTTTTGGCATGACTCCTATGCTTATAGCTAGGAGAGGGCCCTCCCTTCCTTCTACGTAAGTTACATTACATGAGCAAGTCCTTGAAGGCTCTCCTACTTTGCAGCATTCGGAGCCCTGAAACTAAGTTCAGTTACATGCATGTCTAATGCTAAAAGCCTATTATCTCCCACCATGGCAAACATAGATTAATTGGAGCCCTCATGTATCTATCTGATCACTTTTTCTAAAAGTCAAGGTCACAGACACTGAGAAGTGGCCAGAAATGTATAATATGACACCAGTTCAGTAAGAAGATGGGTAGTTCTCTAGAGGTCCACCGTTGGTAGGCAATTCCACCAAATGTTACAAAATCTGAGATTTGCCAATAGGGGACAATAGGACATGGTAGAAGCTCAAGAGAATAGGAGGGAAGAGCAAGGATTGCACCACAGGAGCCGGAATTTTAATTTGTGGTTCTTAATGAGTCGGCTGCAACAAGCCCCCTCCCGATGGACTGAATCACAGTCTTTGACAGTGGACCCAGGAGTCTGTTTTTAAAATGTCTCCCCAGAGGATTCTGACATTTGCACAGGTCTAGGAACCCATGTGTAGAGGCTCCGCCAGGAGAAGAGCTCCTCGTGGTGCTATGTTGACCCATGTAATGCTCACAACAACTCTGGAAGGAAGGTGCCATGGTCCCCGTTTCACAGAGGAGAACACTGAAGCACAGGGGAGAGGTCACACAGCTAGTAGGTGGTGGAGCTTAGATTTGAACCCGGGTAGTCTGGCTTCAGACACCGTGATTATATTTCAACCAAATTATTAAGAGGAAATAAAACAAGCAAAATATGAAGCACGTACTAACGTATTTAAGAAAGACATTTAACATGAGTTGACGCTTCACACACTGTACCCAGAAAGTCCCATCAGGGGAAACATGCGAATCTCTGAGCGTTCTGCCTAAGGAGGTTTTTACTGCACTGTGTTTTATTTTCCCATTGTGTTGAAGGCCTCCTTTTTTGTCTAACCTAGATGGACACCATGATGTCATGCTTATTCGCCCTTTCCTGACCTAAACAGTAATGAAATTGAGGTCCTTGAAAAACTCTCTTATTCAGAGCCAGGACACTAAAAGCTCATTCAGATATGAGACAATTGTCCTGATATTATCTAGTCTAGACACAGGGACTTATGAAAGAAGGTACAATTAGAATCTTTTAGTCTGGAGTTGATGTCTTCAAATAAGTGTTCTAAATCTCTGATTTTAATATGCGTTACTTTTGTAAAGAAAGGGAGAGGGCAAACCTCTTTCTCAGGTCTTCACGAGAGCAGTTAATGGTGTTTCTCCTTTCTACATCCTCTAGAGCTGTTAGAGTCACTAACTGAACGTGTGATTGCAGGCAGAATTTCTTTACATCAGCCACAGGGCTCTGTACACCAAAACAAAATCGCTGAGAAGCTGGCCCTTACTGTCCCAGCGCAGGAGTGGCGTTTCCTGGGGTCCCTCCAGAATAGTGACGGACCTGTTCAGGGTTCAAAATTAATTTACTAAGTTTGGCCTATGTTGCCAGACAGATGGCCCCTGTGTGACCCTTTTTCACAGAGCACAGTTATTGCCAGAACTGAAGACAGACAGAAAAAAAAAAATCCTTTTCCTCTGGAGAAATCTGCTATTAATCTTGGTGTCACTGAAGTAACAGACTGAGATGCTGTTGCAAGAAACCCACCCATGTTGTTAGCAAGCAGAAGAGACCAAGAACCCAATAAGTTATAAGTAGCTGAACTATTTCAGGTGCTTCTGATCACTATTCTTACTGTAAATCGCAGGAAGGCCTTCAGGACAAAGAGCGGGAAGAGATGTTGTTTTTATAGTATTGCGAATCAGTGGTTGTTGAACAGCTAGATGGAAGCACCACCACCCACTCTGGTTGTTCGCTCTTTAGAGTACTCCTCACCTCCTCTTTCTTGCTCTTCTCCGCCTGTCACCTCCTCCCAAGACATTCTCAGATGTTTCGTGCTATGGAAACCGCTCAAATAGTTTGTGTGTCTAGTCTGCACTCATCTTCCACCCTGCCCCCTTTCAAAGAAGCCTACCATTGTCATGGAATAGTTCTTCCAAAATGCAAATCTGGTTCATCAGTCCTCTAAAACCTTCTGTGGTTCTCATTTTCCCACATTGGTTGAAATGTCATAAAAGGTACTTTCCAAACTGATCCCAGCCCACCTCTACAATCCACAGAGTACCTCAGCGACACAGCCTGGCCATTTGCTCCCGCTGTGCCAAACCACGGGGAAATTTCCAAGACCTGCAGTTTCTCCTCCCTGTCTCAGAAACCATTCGCGGTTCACAGAATAAGTCATGCTCTGTCCCACCCTCATTCTGAACAGACAGTTACCACTTTTCTTTTATCGAGCCCTCAGCCGCCATCTCAATTGCTAACTTTGTTCTAAATGCTCTCCTGTAATCCAGGCAAAATAAATCTACCTTGTCTCTATGCTTCCTCTTCTCAGTTTCCCCCATCTGTGCTCCTACATGTTTACATGGCTGTCCCAGCTACTTAGCCAGTACAATTGAAGACACTCAACTTGTTGAGGTAAAAACATGCACTCGTTTTATCTTCCCCAAGGCCGCTAACCCACTTGTTCCAGTCGGCTCTCCTTTTCCTCTGGGTAGCAATAATAGTTCATTCTGTCCCAGAACTCTTCAGTCACTTCTGTTTGTTAAGACAATCTGGTCCTGTTAACTGTCTCATATTTGGCACAAACCCCTCTCCAGGGCAGACTGGAGAAGGCTGGTTTGGGGGTACATCAGCTTTCTGACATGGTCCCCTTCTTCTTCTTTTTCTTTTCTTTTTTTTTTTTTTAAGATTTATTTATTTGAGAGAGAGAGAGAGAGAGCACCCATGGGGGAGTGGGGTGGGCAGAGGGAGAGAGAATCTCAAACAGGCTCCCCGCTTAGCGAGGAGCCAGAAGAAGGTCTCCATCTCACGACCCTGAGAGCATGACCTGGCTGAAATCAAGAGTCAAATGCCCAATTGACTGAGCCATCCAGGCACCCCTGACTAGGTCCCCTTCTTAAAGGATCAGAGTGAGGAAGAGGAGGAGCCGGAGAAAGTTCCCTTTGTCACTTTTCTCTTCATCTTCAGTGGTAATGAGGCCACTGGCAACACTGTTGTTTCTCACAGCTGATTGGTTGCAGGGGAGGGGGAAGAGTAGTCTTATAAAGAGTCGGTGTGGTCAGATGGAAGCCCCAAAATCTCCATAGAAGAGAACTCAGTCCCCAAAAGTCCCCTAAGCATTGGTGGTTCCTTCCCAAGAGAATCCACAGCAACTCCAGCTGACCTTCCCCTCTACCCCCAGTGGAGGCATCACTCACATCCCTCTTTGCTCCTTGCCAAAACTTTCACTGAAACAATTGAAAGGTCTTATGGGGCTTATTGTCAAGAGATTTTCACCTGTTATACCTATTGGAGCAACAATAACATCCTGACAAGAAAAAGATTTGCTCATATGCTCAGGTTCAAAATAAATATTCTAAAAGACACCTAATTTATTATGAATCTTTAAATTTTTTTTTTTTTTTTTTTTTTTTACTTTCTCTTGGCTTTCTTAAGAATCTGTCTATGGGGGGCCCTGGGTGGCGCAGTCATTAAGCATCTGCCTTCGGCTCAGGGCGTGATCCTGGCGTTACGGGATCGAGCCCCACATCAGGCTCCTCTGCTGGGAGCCTGCTTCTTCCTCTCCCACTCCCCCTGCTTGTGTTCCCTCTCTCGCTGGCTCTCTCTCTCTCTGTCAAATAAATAAATAAAAATCTTAAAAAAAAAAATCTGTCTATGGGCTAAATTAGGGTATCTAATGGAGCCAATTACTTTTTTAAGTTGTGTAATTTTAAATTATAAATAAACATTTATGTATCTTTAAGTTATAATTAGATTTTAAAGAAATCTGGCCCAGCATTTCTCAAAGTATGCTCTGAAGAACTAGAGATGTTCTGTGAAGACATCACTCTGTGGTCAGATTCATTTGGGAAACAGCATATTGTCTAGAGCCCCCTCCCAGAGAATCACCATAGATACTGGAATATCAAAATCACTGAGAAGTTGTACAGTAAATAAACCTGCTTAACATTCTTGGACCTAAGATTTTGCAAAATTATTTGAGCTCTGAATTTCCTGCCCCAACTTTTTACCTTGTGTGACACTTACTGACCCAGTTTGGAACATGCTGGCTTTTGCGACGATGCGGGGTTGAATGCCAGAAAGAATATTAAGAAGTGCAGTTTCAGGGCCTGGCTTTGTCTGCTTTGTGCCCTGGAGTACCCCAGGCACAGAAATTTACCTCCTGGTGTCACTTCTCTAGCATCTATAAAACATGGAAGGCTTTAGCTCATTGCAGCTCCAACCTTCCCCAAGACAGGCATTCAGAACAATTACCTTGTGATTCAACTGCCGAAAATTAATAGTAAAGCACCAATAGCTTTCCCTATATGTGTTTTTCAGCAAACCTATGGAAATTCTGCCTGATTAGGTTTTGAAAACCTTTATATGAAACATGAGTCAAAAGGAAGAAAGATTTTTCTGGAAAAGAAACAACAGATTAATTTTAAACCATTTGGTTCTAAGATATGATGAGAAGTTAAAGAGGTGAGTTATCCACAACTTTAGTTTTTGTATACATAGAGTAACACAAAATATATCATATTTATTTTCATACCAGTGCTTCTTATAGGTGTTACTAAACATAATTAACACCCAGACTATGAAAATCATAGAAATCTGAATTAATCAATATTTGGCATATGGTTTTATCAGGATGTTACAAATAATTTTTTAAAAAAATAGAAAAATAACTGCATTTTATTTCTCCTAAGTTATTGAATAGAAATAAAAAGTCATTGTCAAGCAAATATTAAATTGAAGCAATTGGAATCTTAATTCTAAAATTGTAAAAGTAATTGTAAAAAATGTCCACGACACTTGTTTCCTGTTTTATTTTGTTTTCAATTCAACTTGATTCTTCCCGTCCAGTTAAATATTTCAGATTTCCTCTCTGTGGGAGTCAGGCTGATTACTGAGGGGTTCCTGCCACCTGAGAATGGCGTCTGTCTTTCTGTCACCATGCCAACTCCACTACAAAGGAGGGATTTCCCCCTCTTTCTCAGTCTTCCCTCCAGCGAGGGAGAGACACACTCCTACCTCGGGAAGAGCACCGTTTCTAATTACAATTGGTTCCTTTCCTCTGCCTTTGTGTGAGAAAAAGGCCTGCGATGAAACTCTTTGTCTTTTTAAATATGATTTTTGTTTTCTCACTACTCTTACTGACGTCTTTGTGTGGTGCGGTGGCTGGGATCCCACTGCATTTACATGGCAACCAGGAAATCAGTCATTCAGAGTTGCCATAGTAACCAGAGGGGGGAAGGGAGAAGTCCATTTATCACAGTAGGCTGTGTCCCTTCCAGGAAGCCTACAGAATTTTTAGAAAGAGGTCATTCTGAGCACAACAACAACAACAACAAATGCCTGTTGGTGTCAGGACTGCCCTGCACTCGCATCACAAAGCTCTCTGTCGACGAGGGTGCAGTGAGCGAGTGGCAAACATCACAAGGAGATGGAGGGCGTTGCCTTCTCCCCTCAGAGCGCTGGGCGCTGACCTGGTCCCCTAGCAAGTCCGTACAGGGAAGTCCATCAGCACAAGCTCCACACCGAATCGCCCAGTCCTCTCTAACGTTTCAGGTCCGCAAAGGAAAGCCAGGTAACCGATGTTGTGTAAGCAGGGTGAGTGTCTTGTTTGGGTTTGGGGCAGACCTCTACTTTTATGGTAGAAGAACCCTGAGCTGCGGAAATGGGGCAAAGGGTGCTGTCCCAAGAAAAACAGAAGTGTCTGTTGAGTCTTGTTTCCTGCCCCATCTGCTTCTGGAGCTGATGGTAGTCATATTTCAATTTTTTAAAAAAGAAAGTCATGTGAGGCTAACCAGTGAGATTGTCTTTATGGGCTTGATCATTAGAATCCTCAACTGAGAGGCAGATAGTGTTTTATAACAGACAGCAGGCACTCTGGCCCCAGGGAGCAGGCCTGGCTCCTGGATTTAGTTAGTCCGACCTTTGGGGAGCCAGAACTGATCCACAGCTGATCACATTCATAACTAAACCTGAAGATGCACTACTTGATTTAAAACATTTTTCTAATGGCAATACCCTATTAGGCAGGGATTTAGGAAAGTTCCTCTGTAAAGGGAGATCCTCTGTTTTGTAAAGTGAGAAAAAAAAAACCTTTCATCTTCCTTTTAAACAGCAGAATGTTACGCTTTTCCTCTTTTGAAGACGAAATGAACCAGCTCTTGATTTCTGCCCCTCCTTCCTCCAAACTGCCTTCCTCTGCTCCCTGTTCGCATCTCAGTAAGTGGCTCCAGCATTCATCAGTCACTTTGGAGGCTTCCTTACCCTTACTTCTCTCGCATTCAACTTAGCAGCACATTTTTACAGGTCTGGCTTCAAAACACATCCTGAATTCAGTCTTTTCTCTGCACCTTTATTACTTATCATACCCGAGCTGGTCATCATCTTTCTGAGTTCTAAAGGAGCCCCCTGACTGGTCTTCCAGTTCCCAGCCTGGTCTCACAAAGCAAGGCAAGTTAGGTCATGTCATGCCCCCCATTGAGACCTCTCCCAACCCACCTCAGGGCTGTGCACAACACTCAGAATGCAACCATTGTCTTGATGTGTCCCCTGCCCACCCCTCCACCCTTATACCCTCACACTTTCCCATTTGTGCATTCTGACTCTCTTACGCTGACCTTGCTGTTCTTTGAACACATCAAGGATCCCCTCGTCTCAGAGTCTTTGCACCTGCTGGAATACTCTTCCCCACATGTTAGGAGGCCTCCTCCGCTCACTTCCTTCACATCTCTAAATGTCCTCTCTTACAGGAAGCCTTTTGTATCAGCCTGAGTCTTGGCTGGAAATGAAAGTCACACAAGTTTTAGGAGAATAAAAAGACTTGTTCACTGTGTGCAGGAGTAAGGAAGCCAAGAATGAGATCAGAGACCATAGGTAGTCTTGAGGGGCCAAAGGGAAGAAATAGTATTATAGGAGCCCAAGGAGAGCTGCATCCTGAAGCCGCATGGAGCCGCCCAGAACAGAGTGCTGAGGAATAGGCCGCCGGCCTTGCTGTCTGTGCGTTGGCCGAACACAGCTGGAAACCAGAGTCTAGGGGAGTCCGGGGGGTATAGTATTGGGTGCTGTAGGAGTTATCTGTGGTTGTACGGCCGACTGCCCCAAAATACTGTGGCTTGGAACAGTAAGCCCTCGGTATCTCCTTCTGTGGGTCGGGAATTTGGAAGCAGCTTGCCTTCCTGTGTCCAGCCCCAGGTCTCACATGAGACTGCAGCCAGGATGTTGGTTCCTTGAAGACCGTGCGGGATGAAGGATCCATTTCCAAGGTGGCTCACTTACATGGCTGATGTCATTGCTGGTGGTCAGCCAGAGACTGAGATCTCCGTCTATGGGCCTCTGCTCAGGGCTGCCTGAGTGCACTCACAGCCTGGTGCCCGGCTTCCCCCACGAGTGCTCCAGGGCGCCAAGGCGGCCGCTGCGATGCCCTTTCTGCCCTAGCTTGGACGTCACACCCGGTCTCTCCAGCCACATACTAGCAGCCCTGAGTCAATGCGAGAGGAGACTCCACAAGGGTGTCAACCAGGAGCTAGTAATAACTGGGGGACATCTAGGAGTTACCACAGCACAGAACACAGCAAAGAAGGATGGAGGATGAATCGAAAGGGGTGGGGAAAGGTAGAAATCAGGGAATAGTTAGCAACCTTCCTACGTAAAACATTGCATGCCGGGGCACGTGGGCGGCACAGTCAGTTAACCATCTGACTCTTGATTTCGGCTCAGGCCGTGATCTCAGGGTCCTGAGATGCAGCCCTGTGTTGGGTTCTACACTCCATGCAGAGTCCGCTTAGGACCCTCGCCCTCTCCCTCCCTCTCTGTCCCTCGCCTCGCTCGTGCTTGCTCTCTCTCTCTCTCTCTCAAATAAATAAAATCTTAAAAAATGTATGCAATCCTGCCACTCTGTTCCCCTTTACCCGGTTTTATTTTTCTTCACAGCACTTGATGCTGCCTGACATATATTTATGTGGTAACTACACTTTACCCTTGAACAACACAGGAGTTAGGGGCACCGACACCCCAAGCAATCAAAAATCCACACACAACTTTTGACTCCCCCAAAACTTTACTACTAGCCTACTATTGACTGGAAGACTTACCATAACATACATAGTTGATTAACACACATTTGTATGTTGTATGTATTATATACTGTATTCTTACAATAAAGCGAGCTAAAGAAAAATATGTTAGGAAAACTGTAAGGAAGAGGAAATATATTTGTAGTACCGTATGGAAAAAAAAATCTACGTGGAAGTGGACCCGTGCAGTTTAACCCATGTTGTTCAAGGGTCAGCTGTGTTTTATTTTTGATTCCCCCATTATCATATAAACCTCATGAGGTAAGAGACAGAGTCTATTTTCTTTCCTGCTGGCGCCTAGCGAGCTTCCGATACATACTTGTGTATCTGAATGTATACATTGTATCTAATTTTAAATAAAAGGTAAATGTTGTTAAATGACCGATTTCAGTAACATCCCCACCCTTTTTAAACTAAAACCTCATCTCCCCCCCAACCACCAAAGAGTAAAGCTACTCAGTGAGTTAGGGTTTCCCTCTGGCAGCTTTGCAAGCAACACAATTACCTCTTAGTCCTGTCTCCCTCTTCCGTTTGCTATTCCTTGCAGGTTGTTGTTAGTTCCCTTCATTTTAAAACCAAGTTTTCACATTGCTCCCTCTTAAAAGTAAGTTAAATTGTCTTCTGTTTATCTGGCTCTCAGTTGAGTTCTGTTTTCAGAGGTCTTGTTAAAAAAAATGGTTTTTGTGAGAAAAAGAAACACTTCCCTCCTAATCTTCCCCTTAATTTCCCCTCCTCTGTTTCTTCCTGAAATCTGCCAGGAACACCTGTGGAATTTCTTGTCCTCTGTGGCACTTCCGAGGCGAAAGATTGCTGACCTCTGGTTACGGACAGTCAGAAGAGAAGAGAGAGCAAGCAGAAAACATTTCTCCTGGGCCCCCAGGGCCACTGTGGAGCCCATGTCCATGCTGTTTTGTCACAACTGACTGATGGTAAGAAGAAGGCAGCCTCCAATCTAGGGTGGGTGAAAGGAGATTTCTTCTCCATCAGCCCTAGAGGGTGCATTATAAATGAACACCTTTCTAGACACGAATTGGGAGAAATGAACCTGTTAGCCATGCAGCAGTGACCCTTGGAGTGGAGGACACAGCTGGTTGTTAAGAGAACACGGTGAACAAACGTGACTCGGCAGCACGTGCGTACCCATGCACCACATGAAATCTACACAGAAGTCTTCGTGGTAATTCCTTTCGGTAATGAGGCGTACCTGTTCGGAACCCACACCAGAACCAACAGCTTGATCTCTTATTTATGCTAAACCTCATCATTTATATATAGTATGAATAGGAATAGTGAGTTTCGGTTATTCTTGTGTTCATTCACCTCACAAAGATTTAGAATTTACTGTGGACCAGGCACCATCAAGACGTGGGCTAATCAAGATAAGCACAGAGTTATCTTCCTAGAAATTTAGGGGTAGAAAGGTGTTTTGATTTTCCCATCGGATGATTGTCAGAAATGGTAGGTCTTTGAAGAATTTCTTTAGACTATTATTCCAGAATAAAATAGGAGTCTGTTTCACTAACAATTAAGCAAATCTATTCATTCTGAACACTTTCACTTCTTCCTTGAAATCTTATTTTTCTCTAGCGGTGTCCCCTCAGTTATGAGCATATACAACTTCTTATCCCTCTTGACTGTATTATTTGAAGTTGCTGCCCCTTTCTTCAGATGTAAACCCACTGATACATGTAAACCTTAGGTAAGGATACAGGTCATGTAGTTTTCTGCTCTTAAAGGTTAGAGTGCCAAGTGTGTTTAGTGGGTATTGGTGGGGTTTTCTTAGTCATAGTTATGCTATTACTTTTTAGTTCATATGAATCTACCTACTTTCTGGATGTAAAATTTGAGGTTGGGGAGTTAGGAGAAATGTACATAAATATTTTAGCAGCAAACAAATGACTTGGCTGTGGTCTGGGTGAATTCCAGTATTTTGAGCTGGGAAGGATGCAATGACAGTCACTGATCTTGAGCAAGTAACCCATTCTTTTCACTTGAAAACAAAGCCATAAAGGACAATGTACAAATAATGACAAACCTGCTTACCAACAAGATACTATAGGACTGTATTAATCTTTTTAAAATTATGAATAAACCCACAAATGTTTGGCTTATAATATCCCCCTAAAATTAATCTGTGTCCCTTACTTGGCACACTTTTGCCTTTATTCATACATGCAACAAATATTTATTGTATACCTACTATGCGCTGTGCACTAAGCATTGCAGAAGGTACTAGATATACCACAGAGTAAGACATTACATGTGTATTCCAGAATTCCACATATGGTACACGAGAGAGAGAAAGAGAAACACACAATGACAATCAAGTTGTCAAGATGATAAGAACTAGAACCAGGAGAAGCAGGAGGTGATTTGAGGATGAGGGGGTGCTAAGCCTACCCCAGCCATTTCTTTTCTTCTTCTTCTTCTTTTTTTTTTAATTTATTTATTTATTATTTGAGAGAGGGAGAGAGTGACTGCTGCAGGGGTGTGGTGCAGGAGGGACAGAGGGAGAGGGAGAGAGAGGATCCCAAGCAGACTCCCCGCTGAGTGCAGAGCCCAAGGCAGGCTCAATCTCAGGACCCCGAGATCGTGACCTGAGCCCAGATCAAGAGTGGGATGCTTAACTCATTGAATCACCCAGGTGCTGCTAGCCCAGCCATTTTCTTTGAGAAAACGGCACACATGAAAATAGTAATTTCCCGAGGAATCGTATTATTTTTGTCAAGTCAATAATTTGAGATTTCTGCATTTACTATATACCACCCAATTCTTCTCTGTTGAAATTTCCTTACGAAATACTTTATGTGATGCTTAAAGAATTTGAATAATTTCTCACTAATGTAACTGACATCATTTTTGTAACATTTCACAGGAAGTTATAGCAAATGTTTTGCATTACTGAAGATGCACCTTCGAGTGTACAGATTTGCACGTAATCAGTTGATAACACTTTATAGGAACTGTCTTTGTATGGTGGGACTTCATTATCATCTGAGCAGATAACGGATTTTCATTCTAGTTTAATATTAGGTGGTAACGTCAGGCCCTGTCCCTTTTTGACATCAGTAGCACATTTTCCACCTTGCCGTGTCTTCTCATTTTCCAATTTTTGAGGACATTTTGGGTGATGTTGTAAGCTACCACGGTGATTTGTTTGCTCATTCTCTTAGAATTTTGTAAAATGTATGTTCTTGTGTTTTCACGGTGGTCAGTAGCACTCCTCACCATCTCCCACAGGGTTTAATTGTTTAGATTCGGTTAAAGTCAACAAACGTGTTCTGAGTGCACACGGCATGCCAAGTACTAGGCAAGGCGCTGGACACACAGAGAGGCCAGTCCTTGTCCTCAGGTTGCTTAGTAGACTAGAGTGGACTCTGTAGGAGAGACAGTCACCACCCAGCACCTCACACCACAGAGCCTTCCTCAATGCCTGTGCTTCTGTTTCTGAGATTTATCATAGGAAAATTCAAAGTGAGAACCCAGGAGAAAAACAGGCGGGGGGCGGGGGGACCAAGGTCAAGAGTTAACCTATGAATACTCTTTACAGGAGGAAAATCAACAAAGACATCAAGACCTTGAGGCCTGGGAATGTCTTCTTTTATTCTCCAGCCTTTCGTTAACTATTTACTATCGAAATAGATCACCCTCTCTGGTTGACATATTTGGCCCAGAAAAATCACATCTTGCCTTTCTGCCTTGCCCACAAATGGTTGGAGTTCTTACTGTATTCCCATTCTTTCAAGACACTTCAAAATGATTTATTTGTGTGATGTTAATCTCACCGATTCGTATCCTTTAATTCCGATATTCCTTCTAGTGGTTGTTTTTCCCAGGCTCTATCGTGCACCGTGCTCTCTAACCTCTGTCATACTTTGTTGCTGACTCCCTCCTCTTGATCCTGTTCCTTGCTTCCTGTTGTCCCTGATTTTCTGTGTGAATGTTCAGAGACTTTTTAGAGGGAACAAGTTGTATTTTGCAGAACTGCTGTTTCTGTTTTTACAGTAACAATGCATTTGGTTTAAACTCTTTCATCAACCCAGTCAATAGTCCAGCTCCCACTTCTGTCGCTGGAGGGTCTAGAACATTGCCTTCTTTTGGGAAGACCAGAACTGCAGACACATTGCAGGCAATGTCCACTCGGGGAGTGTCTAGCCTTCTTCAGCCTGGCCAGACTCCCCCTATTGGACTCTATATCCAGGCCTCCCTGACTTACTTCCAGCCCTGGCTCTGCCTCCCTCCCCCTCTCCAGCCTTCTTCCTTCCTGCTTCCCTCAATACTTAGAGTCTTCTCCAGCTTCATGGTTAGCCTTCCGGCTCCCAGCTTCCAGCAGCCCTCAGCCTCCGAACCCACCCCCACCCTACCCATCAACACTTGGGTTTGTTTTCTCATGAGGTGTTAAGGAAAGCAAATTTCTAGAACTCATTCATCAGTGGCAACCTCCCCAGGGCTTTATGCATGTAACACACACACACACACACACACACACACACACACACACACACTTGGGTTAATAACCCAAATTGGTTTAATTTTGGTGACATTTCAGGCAATATCAGAGAAGTATCTGGGGGGCTTCACACTATTCCACTTAATCCTCTCGATAGCCCTGCCCAAGCTAAAGGGAAAGCCAAACTCATGCTTTTAACATTTTGTCCTCTAGAGGAAGCCTTGGCCATTACTCTGTAGTCCCTTGTCCTACTAGCTTTTCTGCTGGACCATGAAACAGGGACTGCCATTTTTCATTAGTGAGGGGCAGCCACTGTGTCTCGAGAAAAAGCTATTCTCTCTGCCTCCCTCACCCCCTGACTCTCTTTAAACCAAACATGATTCAGTCTTCTTGACTCCTGACAGCTGGGGGTAGGCTCAGATGTCTGGGCAGAGGCAGTGACTCTGGGACACAAAGATCTGAGTGGGACAAGATTTATTAATATGTGAATTCGCCTTCCTCCCATTTCACTCTCCTCTCTTCGTGACAGCCCACCCGTGCACTCCAGGAGTGGCTTTGCCGGTATGGTGCATGGCTCCTGTCTGGTACAACAGAACGAGAAAGGACAGACATCAAAACTGAACATGGACAGAAAAGGAGGGAGGACTTAGCCAGAGAAGGCAAGTCAGTCAAAATAGTAAAGAACTAGTAGGCACGGCGAGGGCGGAGGAGAGAGAGGAACAATATTGTCAAGAGATTGGAGAAGAGTTTGGGGATCTGGCATACGAGAGCCTCTGGGACAGCTGCGAGGTGGCAAAGACTGGAGCGTGCGGGAGGGAATGTGAAAAGTGTTTCTGGCTTATAAATTAGTCTCTTTAAAGTTCATCCAGAAATGCAAGTAAAGAACAGCTTTCTTTCCTTTTTTTCGATTTCTTTTTAAAATCTATTTTTTAAAATTACTTTTTGTTGCCAGATTGGGCTTCTTTAAGCAGTTTTGTGCAGACGTAGAACCAAGATTCACCTATATAACAAAAATTCAGAAGTTGGCGCTCAGGTACAGGGCTTTCAGCAGCTTGCGAAGAAAATCGAGGCATTATTGTTTCTTATCCCATGGCCAACTTCTCTTCTCAGACCTTTCCCTTTTCTTCCCCTCCCCAGGCACCCACAGGAATACAAAGACGGGTTTGGAATTTCTGCCAACGATGCCTTTTTATCATACAAACATCTGTTCACGACCTGCTCTGTGACAAGCAAAGATGAATGGAACATGGCCCTAACTTTAAGGGGCTCAAATAGCCACAGGTGAGGTGGACACAGAACCACTCATTAAAGCCACGCGCAGTTCGTGCTGACGTGGAGGGAGAGGCGAGGCACTGCGCCTTCTCGGGGCGGGAAACGCCGGGCGCTGTGTGTGTGCTCAGAGTAGGCTTCTGAGTGGAGCTGAGTCTGAGGGGATGAGGACGGGTTGCCAGCCGACCAAATGCAGGAAGGGATGAGGGCATTTCTGGCAAAAGGAAGAGCATATGCCAAGATGCGCAGGAGAAAAGAAGCACGCCGCGGACGTGGGCTTGCTGCAGGTGGGGTAATAAGGTGAGCGTGTAGTTGTGTGACATTCTGCAAGGCCTTGTGTGCCAGGCGAAGGAGTGAAGACTTGTGTCCTGTAGGCCACGGGGGAAGGGCGATACTGACAAAGTACAGGAGGACAGTGACGGTATCCACTGCTCACGTTAGCAGCGTACTTCTAGTGGGCACAGCTTGGAGACTGGAGGTAGGAGGGCTAAGGAAGGAGTCTTGCAGTCACATAGGCGAAAGCGAAGCATTTATGTAATAAGGCCGTGGCAAGGAAATAGGAGGGATTTGGTCAAAGGGATAGTTTGGTGGTGGGAGTGAAAGGGTGAGGACCTTTCAGTCGGACACCGGGTAAGAAAGACAAATAGTTTTGATAGTGTTCTTATATACTTTTCTTTTTAAGATTTTATTTATTTATTTTAGAGAGAGGCAGTGAGAGAGGGAACACAAGCAGGGGGAGTGGGAGAGAGAAAAGCAGGCTTCCCGCTGAGCAGGGAGCCCCATGCGGGGTTTGATCCCAGAAGCTGGGATCATGACCTGAGCCGAAGGCAGACGCTTTCACGCTTTCACGGCTGAGCCACCCAGGTGCCCCACCCCCATCTTCCTTCTGTGGGCAACTGGTTTGTTGCTCATTACATGATATGGAGAATATAGAAAGAGGGACACGATTTGGTTGAGGCAATATATAAAATTTGGGAAATGTTGACGGCAAGAGACATTCACCTAGAATGTGCAGTAATGCAGGAGAGCTATCGGGCCAAAACAATGGCCTCTTTCTGACCATCAACCTCTTCTACATGGTGGACGTAAGAAATACGAGGTACCGATGCCTACAAATAGGACCACTGATGAAAGGTGGAGTATTTTACAGGTTTTTGTGTTATGCGTTGATAAAACGCATTGAGGATAGGCTCATGTTTAGTTACTAATGGCATGTACTGTTCATGGTGAGATGTAATTATATCTCCTAAGAAATGAATGCTTTGTAGACTGTGTGTGTACTTACTATGCTTGTGTTAAGAGATCTGAACTGGATTAATCTTCTCTCTTGGCAAAACTATACCCCCATAGTTTTCTTCTCCAGAAAAAGAGGCTATTAGGACCAGTTGAAAGCAATGAGGTTAATGACAGAAAGATCTTAAAATCTTGTTTTCAGCTGTGAAGGGAGGTTGGTTGGGAGCCCACAGCAATGGCCAGGTGAACCTGCTAAGAGTTTTCTAAGGGCCAGAGGTAGAAGAGCTAATCAGAAGGCAACAGGCCAAATTCCTGCCAGATTTCATTCTCTGAAAGAGATTTTCCTGTGTAGATGTAAGAGTAAGTACCAGCCACTCTCTACTAGTTGAGAGAGTGTGTGAGAAGGACAGAGAGAGAACTGTCTGAATCCGGAGTTAACGCCGAAATCCCCTAGTCTAAAATTAACCAGAGATTTGTTTCCATAATCTTTCCAGTCATTAATAATTGTGCTTCTCATTTTTGTTAGGCCTTGTATCATATATACTGTATTTAAATTTTTATTTAAAAGCTCCTGGTAACCTTTGACATGAAGATTTGTGGTTTGGAGTTAATTCACGTCTGATTTTCATTGGGTTGCAGGACACAGTGGGAATCGATGTGCATTCTCTGCCCCTACTACATTTCTGTTTGCTGGTGGTTTAAAAGTAGTTCCTTTATTTTTAATCTTAAAACAATCCATTTTGTAATTTTCTGATGTTAGTGAATTAACATTAGCGTCCTTTTTGATCAAAGATTTCCAGAAAGAAAAGCAAACTCTGTTCATGGAACATTCAGTCAAAACACAGGGTATACTAGGATTCAGAACATTCCATAGAAATTAAATTCTGTACCTTCCAGGTTAATGTGCTGTGGTCTCAAGGTGGTTTAGGAAGATGTGCTGGAGGGTTCAGGCAAGACTGGATCAAAAAAGGTGGAGTTGTGCGATTAACTCCCCTTGGCTAGGGAGGATTAGCTTTCCAGGCAATGAAGCCTAGAGAGAGGTTTCTTAACAGCACTGCCTGGACACTGGAAGGATTTTCCCCCACCCCCAGACCATGTTTAATTGTAGCTTCCCCAAAGTACCTTGTATTAATATTGAGGGGAGAGTGACTCACAAGCTGAATAAATTGTCACCAAGAGCATGGGGGTTTAGTGGTGAATATACTAACTGCGGGGAATCCAGAAACAGGACAGGGCCTGGTGTGACTGCTGACTGTCAAAGTCCCTAGCCGTCTCTGAGCTTCCACATCCTCTAAGAATAATAGGGGCTAATATGTATTGAACATTTCCTAAGTCCCAGGAACTATTAGCATTTTGTGTACATCTCATTTAATCCTCACGTTCTGCTGTGGGATGGGACTATAATCCTCTCCATTTTGCAGATGAGGAAGTCCAGGACCACAGGAGTTAAGTAGTTTACTCAAGTTCATATGGTCAGTAATGATAGCTTGGATTCCAAGCCTGGTGGACAGACTCCCTTACCCATAACATTACACCACATCCTAAAGTGAGGGGAAAGGACTAGAGGACCATCATGAGGGTCCTTAGGGCCCTACCAGTGTGAGTGTGCCAGTGTGTGTGTGTGGGGGGGCGGGGCAGAGATCTATTTCTAGGCTGGGAATTCACAGCGTTCAGCTCCACCCGTTGCTTCCCACCACCAGAGAATCTTTTGGGAATATGTCTTCACTGCTAGGCTACAGGTAGCAGTGCAGCACTTGGTTTGGCTCCTGTGCCCCACAGGGATCCTTAACCAGGGCCAATCCTTTCTGAGCACGTGGGTTAAGTCAGATCTCCGTGGTAGTGGGACCTTGGAAAAACCAAGCGGCAGCAGTGTTGGCCGCAGAGCAAGCTGCTGCAACAAGAAGCTGCAAGCGGCAGGCTCGCAGCGAGCTGCCGTGAAAGGGACCACAGTAAACCGGGGCAGCCATTGGGGCTGGGGCTGGGTTTCGGGGCCAGAACCTGGCCAGGGGCTGTGCCCCCCCAAAACCAACAGCAGCAGCACCCTCAACAACTGGCCGGCTCAGGCTAAGAAGCCGGCTGCGCTTGGGGAAGGGGGCCGGCCAGGCCGTCGCTGGAAGCTGTCGTGGAGGTGAGGGAAGGAAGGAACAGAGGAACCAGAGGGACTTGGAACCAAGGGGAGAGTGGCTCTGGTCACGCTAGTGCGAGCCGCGCAGCAGGAGGCGACAGCGCGAGCTTGAATGAGAGGGAGAGAAGCGGCTACGAGCTGCCGAGCAGAGGAGGAAGTGGGAGATGCGCCGCTTCCTGTAGAAGCACGCTGACTGGAGACAAAGCTGGGTGGGGACTAGTCCCGGGGCTGCAGGCGCCGCGGCCACACACGCGCAGCGCGCAGCGGCCGCTCCGTGGCAGCTCCTACTACCGCGGGGCTGGGCGGCGCGGGGCGGGCGGGGCGCGCGGGGCGGGGCGGGCTGCGCGGGGCTCGCCTGCACACTCAGGCTCGCACACGGGAGACCAGCCGCTCTCGACCGGCCGCGGGCGCCAAGGTAAAGGGGACGCCGTGGGCTCGCTCCTTTCTCAGCGAGAAAATGACCCCCGCCTGCGGTTTTCAGGGCGGATTGCTGAGGGAGGATAGGGACTGTGCTTCAGGATTGGGGGAAAGGGTTAGGATGGGTTCTTTGAGAAGGGCTTTTGAGAATGACCAAATCTGTGGCACATTTACCTTAAAAAAAATCATCATTAGCGCCTAGCTTTGGTGATTTGTCAGGAAAGCACACTCCCTGCGAAGAGCCGTTTGCATAGTTCTCTCGGAAGAAAAGCAGGGATCGGTTGAAATCAATTGGGGCTCGGAAGCTGTGGGCTCATCATCTGAGCGTTGCAGTCCCCTCATTTTAAGGCTGTAAGTGGAGGAAGATGTTGGTTGTATTATCTTTCTTACATATTTCACTGAGGTGTCTTCTGTGTTGCAGTGTAATGACTGTGATTTAGCCTGTTTTCTTTTCTTTCTTTCTTCTTCTTCTTCTTTTTTTTTTTTTTGGTTATATCCTTTTGTACTCAGAATTTGCCAACAAAGACTGGAATTGCGTATGTGAGGGGCAGTATTTACCGTTTAAAAAACAGTGTCTTCCTCCGTCTGCTCTGTGCAGCTGCTTTTAGGATAGCCTCAGAAACAGCTACCATAGCCGGTAGGTCTGCTCCTAAAGTTGCATCCTTTCTCAGAGGAGCGTGGCGGGTTTCACTTGTCCAGAATCAGACGTGTATGGGTTTGATGTCCATGTGGATTGTGTTCATCTGTGGGTCAAGATGCACGTTAACCTCAATGGGGGACAAAATGTGAAAGTGGAGCTGGGTTATTTCCTGACCTGTATACCCCGTAAACAGAGCCAAATAGTAAAATCAGAACGCAATTTTTGTTCTTCGATCATCTTGAGCAATGGATCCTGTTAATGAGAGTCCGTGACCATGACTTGTTCAAATTTATGAATGATATGTAAAAGTCCAATAAATAGGTCTAGCAGAGTGAAAATGACATTGTGAGATTTCTTTGGCAGGGTATGTAGGAGAAAGAGTTTAAGACCCTGGTGAAGCATGATTTAAGAAATTAAGCTTTGTCTCCAATGGGAAGTGTGGGTGAGCAATAAATGGTCATTGATAAGAGGTTTTTTTCTTGAATTTTTAGAATGAAAGGAAAGACATTTTCAAAGGAAAGAAAGAATTGCATATAGTGGAGTAAAAAATAGTAAAAAGGTCATATTTAGATACTCACAAATTCTTAAAATACAGGTTTTTAAACACTCAATATGCCGTTGAGAGTGTGTATGCTTCCTCCTTTATCACTGTTCTCAGTTATGAAGAGCTGTAAGGTCTGTTTTTTTAATGCCATCTTTCTGAAATTGATTTGGCATCTCAAAATTTGTGGTGTAGCAGCTCATTTTCAGAGATAAGAATCTTTACGTACTAAAGAAAAAAATGTCTACTTTTCTGAGGTTACTTGTTAAACTTGTACTGTGTCTAAGGGGCAAAATATTGCTGGTTTTGAGTTTCCCTGTGGACTCATTGAATTTAATCAAACCTGTAGGCAAGATAAGTCATTCCATGTATTTCAGAGTTGCACTTTGCATTTCCCTCCTAAAGTATAAAATCTGTAAAGATAATCTTCCACAGAGGAGATGGAGGGTAGATCTTGGATCCAGAATGCCCCTAATCGGAGTTCCATGATCAAGCCACCTGTCATTAAATGAAGTAGAAAGTTGGGAATCTGAGCTCTATGAGAATGGGGCTCACCCCTTGGTACTTACTCATCTACAGGCTGTGTATTCACTGGATCGTGCCAACACCCTGCTTTGTTTGAGGATGTGTAGACAATCTGCGTTATTCTTCTCTGTGTGTTTCACAAAACTGAAACCTTGGCTCTTAGGCGCAGGAGAGTCAAGAGGGCCCCCTGTTCTCTTTCATAAAACAGCTGAGAGCTGCCTATTTTCTGCACCACACACAACATTTCCTTAATTGTTCAATTCCATCTTGAAGCACAACATTAGTGAGTAACAGCTGATCAGTAACTGTGATGGTAGAAGGTTTAGGAAAAAGATAAAAATGCCTCACTGCTATAAAATGAGGCTCTTTCCCCTTGTTCTGGCCGTATGGAATATTGAAAGACATAATGCTTTTGCCCAGAGTATTCAGGGGCTTTTGAGGGAGTTGCCCTCCAGTAAAATTTTAATCGTTTTTTTTTTTTTTTCTGCCATATGGCCAATGGCTGAGTGGAAACATGACTCCATTATTTCATGGCCAGCCCTGGGCCTCATATGGTGGACACATAGTGAATGTATTTGGTGGACTGACATTTTTAGCCCACTTCAGAAGGCAGGTCTAACTTTTAAGTATAAAAGCTCTATCGTCAAAGCAGAAAGCCAGTTCAAAAAGACAACTGTGGGTAGAATAAAAGAACATTGTGGAGTGAAAAGAACATGGGCTTCGAGAGTCAGGCAGATCTGCCTTTGAATCCTACCACTGGTTCTTACTACCTGACCCGATACGTTAACGTATAAACCTTAGTTTCTTCCTTGTAAAGAGAAGTTAATAGTACATAATCAGGGCTTAATTTTTGTTTGTTTTGTGGTGTTTTGGTTTTGCTTTTGTGTGTGACTATGTGAGTACCTGGTACGTAGTAGGTACTCAGATGTCAGTTTTCCTTCCCTGGTGGCATAAGGAAAAGTTAGCATATCTTTCACCTTTTTTCTACCTCCAAGGTTCCAGGAGACACTTTTTTTTTTTTAATTGAAGTAAAATATGTATAACATAAAATTTCCCTTTTTAACTATTTTTAAATAAATCTGTGGCATGAAGTATATTGACGTTGTTGTATAACCATTACTACTTATTCATCTGCAGATCTTTTTCATTTTCTCAAACTGAAACTATTCCCACTAAACAATAACTCCCCATTTCCTCCTCCCCGCAACCCCTAGCAACCACCATTCTACTTTCCATCTCTGAATGTGACTACTCTAGGTACCTCACACACGTGGAATCCTACGGTATGTCTTTTTGGGACTGGCTTCGTTCACTTACCATATGTCTTCAGAGTTCATCCATGTTGTAGCAGGTGTCAGAATTTCCTTTTTTTAGGCTGGATAATATCCCATTGTGTGTATATACCGTGCGTTGTTTATTCATTCATCTGTTGGACACTGGGGTTGCTTGCACGTTTTAGCTATTATAAGTAATGCTGCTGTCAACATGCTTGCACAGTTATCTGTTTGAGTCCCTGCCTTCACTCTTTTTGGGTACCCAGAATTGAATTGCTGGATTAAATTGTAATTCTTTTTAATTTTTTGAAGAATGGCCATCATATTTTCCACAGTAGCTGTGCCATTTTACAATCCTATAGCAGTGTACTGGAGTTCCAGTTTCTCCTCGTCACCAGCACTTGTTATTTCTTGGAGGGTTTTTGTCTTTGTTCTTGATAGTAGTATACTAATGGGTATGAATTAGTATTTCTTTGTATTTGCAATTTGCATTTCCCTAAAGATTAGTGATGTTGAACATCTTTTCATGGGCCTGTTGGCCATTTGTGTATCTTCTCTAGAGAAATGTTTACTCAAATCCTTTGCTCATTTTTTAATTGGATTGTTTTCAAGGAGATATTTTTAAATGGTGAGATCTCTTAACATAGTGTGTCCTAAAGATCCTGATTATAATATTTGTATTTAATCTCCTGCATATACCAGTATTATCCCTGCCCAAGTAAAATACTTCTCTCAGAAGTAACTTTTAAAATCAAAAAGAGAAAGTAAGAGAGCATAGCTCCTGATAATTGGTGATATCAAGAACCCGATAGTGAAAATTAAACCCCTATTGTAGACAGTCACACTAGTGACCCTGCTGGTCACATGTGGATCAGGCTACTACAAAGAGGCACTGGGGGACTGTCATTCCCACGTCTTTCTAGTTTCCTCTCATTAGCTGGATGAGAAAGAATACCCCATAGTTGGCAGGGCCAGAAAAAGGGAAGAGCATCTAAAGTACTAAATTGTTTTCCAGCTCTTTATAATGGAGAGGATTAACCTATGGAGAATGGGCTATGGTAGTTAAAAAACAAGAGATTTCTGAGAGCGGTTTCTACTAACGAAATGTAATTCTAATCTGAATTTGACTTTTGAAATCACTTTTGAAAATAGAGAATCCTTCTGGGTCTCATTTCCCGCTACACATTTCACCCCTGATTCTGAAACTGGTGAGGCAGTGTGTGGACAGAGCTGAGGGGAGTTGGGCAGGAAGATGAAGTGGGACTCTGTTAAGAGCAACAATGTCTGAGATTTGTGGTGTGGGTATGGAGGTTGACCTTGAATGGTTTGAAGAGCTCCTGAATGATCATATGTGAAATTCTTTTTTTTTTTTTTTTTTAAAGATTTTATTTATTCGACAGAGACAGAGACAGCCAGGGAGAGAGGGAACACAAGGAGGGGGAGTGGGAGAGGAAGAAGCAGGCTCATAGCGGAGGAGCCTGATGTGGGGCTCGATCCCATAACGCCGGGATCATGCCCTGAGCCGAAGGCAGACGCTTAACCGCTGTGCCACCCAGGCGCCCCCATATGTGAAATTCTTGTAATGCACTCTTTGTGTGTGTGGGTTGGTTGGTTGAATAATGAACCCCACTTTGTTTAATTTGCAAATCTATTTATTCTACAATTACTGGGAGGATCCATGACTGGCTTTACTAGATCCAGGTGGAGAAGGGAATTACAGAGCTGTGTTAAGATTTAGTCCCTGGCCTGTGACCTCATAGAATGGTACAACTGATAATGACCTGGGGATGAGCTTGACATTCATCAGACTCTCCATGATGGATAATAGAAGAGGCCCAGAATATAAGTTACCTTTCTAGACTTGCACAGATGATTAATACCTTACTGCCCAATACAATCTCCATTTCACCTCCCTCCATATTAGGGCAAATGGACAGAGAAAGTCTTTACACTTTGTCACTTTTAAAATTGTAAGACGAAATTATTTTCTTTAAAAAGAAGACCGTAATGTTTAAATTTAACATCCTATGTAAGTATGCAGTTTCTCTGTTCAAATTTGTTGAAATGTAAAGATGCCACAGTGGAATTTGAGATTCAGATTTTCAGGTAAGAGTATTAGAAATGTATATATATGTTCCCCCAAACCTTTATGTTAAAGAAAATAAGCTGTATTTAATGGGAGTCATTGTTCAGAAAATCTCTAGGGGACTTCACTAAACATTAAAGAGAGGGAGCTCAATCTTAAACTCTAGTGATAACATGTTTCTTAGAAATGGTACCACTGTATGCCAAGGCTTGAGATAAGACAGGATCAGCTCTTTTATCTCTTGGCAAATATATATAAACAGTCAAACTCTTACTGGAGAGGCTTGGGAAAACCAGTCCCTTGACTCCTTCCTCCCTGTTCCTTTGGCCTTTCCTTGTCTCCCTGACAGCCTTGTTGTCAGGGTCAGACCTTCCCACAATCCTTTCCTCAGGCACCTAGTACTCAGAGCTAATAAAGAGGGTCTAAGTTGGGTTCTACTCCACATTCACTGGAACATCAGCAGGGCCATTGCTATTCTTTGAAAACCCTTTTCTTCTTTTTTTGCATGTCATATGTTACTATCCCCTATGCATTTTGAATAAATCCATTAAACCCAAGTCCTACCTTTATTTATTACAGGTGACCTTACTTCTGTTTATCTGAGAAGGCATATATTACAGGCTTCCTCAACCTCATTACTTACCACCTCAGAATTTCTCTGTGTCTCCATTCATTCTCTTCCCCTGTCTTCTTCGGTCAAATTAACATAGCCTTTTGCTGAAGCCAGGAGTTAAACTCTCTACTTGGACTCTCCATTCCATTTCCTTTTACTTTGTAGGGGACTATGTTCTGACAATAATTCTATCTCTTTCCTATGTATTTGGTTTCTTCTTTTTATTGGCCCTTTCCTCTTTGCCTGCAGATGTGTTCACACACATAAATTTAAAATTACACCTGCTGCCAACAAAGCTTCCCCTTGACTTTTATAACCTCTACTAAACTGTTCTTCTACCTGTAGAGGAAGAAAAATAGTTTTCCCACTACCCTTCTAAGTTCTCATTTGGGAACCCTGTAGGAAAAGGCAGATTAATAAGAGAAAAGCAAACAGGTTTATTAACATGTGTACCTCATGTATACATGGGACATACCCAGGGAAAAGTGAGTAACTCTCAGTGGTGGCTTAGAATTCAGGCTGAAATACCATCTTCAGCTCAAGACAGAGGAGGAGTAGAGGAGGCCAGTTATGGGAAGATGATCAGGAAAAGCATGGTAAATAAAAGTAAGATTTGTTATGCAGACTTAAGTTCATGCCTGTCTACTGACTAGAGTCTAGTGATTTAGTCGTCCTTCTCTTCAGGTAGGAGAGGGAGGCACCCTTATAAATGGAGATTTCCTTTATAAATGTAAATTTCCCTCACACAAACGGTAACTTCTAGTCTGTTTTCAGAATTTCTCCTGTGTCTGCTGTTTCCCAGAATAACCTGCTCAAAATAATCCTTATGTCAAGGAGGCATATTTTGGGGTGGCACATTCTGCCACCCTTCATAGTTCTCTGGAGGCTCCTAACTTCCCCACTAACTCCCAAGCTCTGCTCCCTAAATATGTTCTCAAGATTTTAATTTTCTGCCCCTTAATTTCTCCCTCTCCCTTTATCAGATCCTTTTCTATGATTTCAGTCATTGTCACTAAGCAGGTCAGTTGCAAATTTGGTCCTTCATCCTGATCACTCATCTGCTGTCTAAACTTGTACATCAAGCACCCTGCAAACATTCATCCCACTGAAAATGAAACTCACATGTCCAAATCAGTGCTACCATTACCTTTCCTCACTCAAAACCATCTCCTACCTGATTTCCTGACTATTAATGACACCCCATTCTCTCAGTCCCTCACTTATAAAAACTCAATTTCAGTTTTTCTCAACAACCATCAAGTTGTAGCCAATCCCATAGCTTTTTGCACTGTCATTAGGAACATATCTTGACACTATCTACTCTTTTCCATGTTGATAGCTGGTGTCTTAGTTCAGGCCCTCATAACCTCCAGCTGAGCTGGTTTGTTTGTGTTCTTGCCTCTCCCTAGAATAACTTTTCTACTTCCCCTTCCACACTTCACCCCATAGTCTTACTTCTATGAATAACCAAATTCCATCTGTTCTGTAAATTCTACCTCTTCCATGAAGCCTTCCTCGGTTTCTTTTCTGCCCTCCCCAGTAAGAAACAATCTTTACCTCCCCTGAAATCTTTTGTTCTTTCTTCACAGCAGTTAGTTAGCACATTTTAGTGTGTATAATGGCTATCTGCATTTTTTCCCCTTCGGCCAGCTCTTTGAGGACAGTGGCCACACCCATTTCCATCTTTGTCTTCCTTATAGCACACAAATACAGTTTTATGGGTTTTTTTTTTTTTTAGTATATATTTTTTTAATTTTTTTAATTTTTATTTTTTTAGTATATTTTTAGTTTCAGCTTTATTGTGGTATAATTGACAAATAAAATGGTAAGATATTTAAAATGTACAATGTGATGATTTGATACACAAATATATTGTGAAAGGATCCCCTCTATTGAGTTAATTAACATGTCCCTCACTTCACATATCTTTTATTTTGTGTGTGTGTAAACATTTAAGTTCACAAATGCAGTTTGTTTACAATTTTTTTTATTTAATGAACTTTCTTTCGTCACTTATTTTTTGGTGCAGACTAGGCTAGATACTGTCGGAGCTCTCTAGGAGCTCATGAACTACAGGGGAAACAGGCAAATGCTGACATAATTACAATCCAGTTGGTCAGCGTGTCCACAAGTCTTAACTGCATGTCTGCAATGTGCCACGTGTCCTTCAAGGGGCCAGAGAGACTTGGATGAACAAAACAGGCCAGTTCTTTGTTTTCTTGGAACTCACATTCTAGTGTTGGGAGAGATCCAGTAAACACATAAACAAATGGCTTTTAGATCTGGCTGCACATTCGATATCACTGAGGGGTACTTTGAAAAAAATACCCAGGTCCAAACCTCAGCCCAGGCTATTAGATCATGGCCAAGTTTGGACCCCATCACCAGAAATACAAGAAAATATCAGGTAGTGAGAAGTGCTGAGATGGATGAAAATAGAAACGGGTTGAATGATGGAGATTGTGCGTATGATGGTGATGGGAATGTGCAATCCCTGAAGACCTCTCTGAGGAAGTGACATTTGAGCTGAGACATGTGGTGAGGAGAACGCCATGTGAGGATCTAGGGAGAGAGGGCCCCCAAGCAGGTGTAGGTGCCTTCCTGATGTAAGGATGGGGTGAAGTTCCAGAGGAAATATGTCCCTTTCAGCTATGTGTATAATATTCTATGAAATAGGTCTTTCCAGAAAGCAGCTTTTCCATTAAACTAGGCAGACTCCAAATGCAGCACACTTGGCTGTTCTGTGGAGTACTTGGTCTGGGTTAAATTTTATTTAGATCAAATTGATTTATAGTCAGGAAGACTGCTCTGTTTAATTATATTTTTCTACACTACAATCAGCACTACAGGGCTTGTTGTCTGAATTAAATGCCAATGTTATTGTTTAAAATAACCTCAGGAATTTGATATTATCTCTTAGAGGAACAAAGTAGAGAAAGCAATGATTTCTGCCCTTAATTCTGTTTGGAGGAACCAAGGAAAACCTCACAGAGGAGTCATTCAAACCACACAGAGTCAAGCGCTAGCTTATGGTTGAATGAGCGAAGATCAACACCTTTCAGCAATCAAGCTGAGAACTAGCATTTGCCGGGCATGCTGTTTGTGCTGCTGTGTGCTGAATACTTTATATACATTACTGTTTGCCGTGAGTTTAAAAACCCTATGAGATGAGAAGAGTGTTTCTCTATCAGACACTTGTGGCTACTGGTAAAGGAACACCCTACTAAAATGGCTTAAACAACAGAATTTGCCGTAAGGCATTCCTGAAGGAATGGTAACTCCAGAGTTATCACAACTGGGCACTGTTCTAGGCAACCTGCATTCTTCTTTTCCACCTGTTCTGACGTCCTTAGCAGGTTGGCGTACTCTCTTAGGCTGGCCCCTTCCCGTGCTTAGATGGCTGCTTTCAGAGTAACAGCTGGATTTCAGTATCTAGAGGCAGAGTGAAGGGACTTATTTCTTTTCACTACCTCGTAGCAGTGTGACAGAAAAGCTGTCTCCAGCCGAATTTCCCCCACAGTTCACATGCCTTATCTGTAGAGACTAGCAGGTGGAACCGCTGTGATTGGCTTATGTGAGAGTTTCCTCCTGAGGCCATGGAGCAGCCCTGCCTCTCTGAAGAACCCCGTCACCAGATCCCAGAGACAAGGTCTGGTTTTGTTAGCAAAGATGAAGGAGTTAATGATTATCAGGTAGGCAGTCAATGGAGTCTGACACCATTATTATTCCCAGTTTGTAAGTGAAGATAGCAAGGCTCAAAAAGGCTAAATAATACACCAAGATCACACAACTTGGAGTTGAACAGTGTTTCCATGCGTTTCCCTTTGAAAAACAAACACATACACAAACAAAGAGCTTGTTTTTGTTAATGGTAGTGGTCTAGCTAGATTGGAGAAAGAATCCTGAAAGAAAATACAAATGGCTAATGCGAGACTTAGTAAAGAATAACCTTCTAAACATATCATTCCAGAAGAAAATACATCAGCTCCTATAAAGCAATAAGAATATCATTTAATTTAGACAACATTTAATTTAGTCTTGTATTATCTCCATTGTAAACACACACACACACACACATACATATAGACACACACACACACACACACACACACACACACACACACACCAATTGAGTTTTCCTGACTGGTCAGTTAAATCAATTTGATGTAAATAAAATCCGCTCTGGGCCAAGACAGGAGGTAGAGAGGCCAAAGGCTCTGTGTATGGCGCCTGTCGGACTTAAATGAAAGCCTTGTTTTCTCTAGAGAGGTATGTATTTTGTTGATTACAGCACCTGTAAGAGAAGAATGACTAATCTCTGGAATTCCTGATTATGAGTTATTTTGAAAATTGGTTTTCACTTTCCAACTCTGGGGGCAACATGCACTTCCATCACTGTTGCCTTGTCTTCATGGTTCCTAATTTCCACAGTGGTGGTCGTGTATTTGAGAGGCTCCATAGGTGAGGCAGCCATAGTGGAAAGGGGAAATTTCGAAGTAGAATTGCTGACATTACAGTGTTTTGACTGCTTGTCTCGGTGTGTGCTTTCTTTGCGTCCTCATCAGAGCAGACTAACGGATTAATAGTAGGAGTACCTTTTCTATGATAAATGATGGAGTGCTTCCTACTCATATTTGCATTTTTAAACAGGAAAGTAAAGTAAATTTCTAGGCTTTGCCAACAGAGCTCTGTTTAAGAAGGGTATTTATCTGATCTGTACAGAAATGAGAAAAATGATGAAAATTTTAACAGGAAAAAAATCTCATTTTAGAGTCTTTTTGGAGAACTGAGCTGATCCTTTGCCATTTTTTAAAAATCTCATAAATGATGGTGGTGTTTAGGGAATATTGCTGTGGATGGACATTAAAATAATTTCACTAAGATGGGGCGCCTGGGTGGCATAGCGGTTAAGCGTCTGCCTTCGGCTCAGGGGGTGATCCCGGCATTATGGGATCGAGCCCCACATCAGGCTCTTCCGCTATGAGCCTGCTTCTCCCTCTCCCACTCCCCCTGCTTGTGTTCCCTCTCGCGCTGGCTGTCTCTATCTCTGTTGAATAAATAAATAAAATCTTTAAAAAAAAAAAATTCACTAAGAAAAAAAAAAACCTTGCTATTGAACAGACCCTAGATTTTCTTTTAATTAAAATAATACAAAAGTTAAGAATAGGTGAAAATTTCTAGGTAAAAAAAAAATTGTTTTTTACTATAAGTCTTAATCCTCAAATACGGTAGTGTATAAAATAATTTTCTAAGGCTTAATACATAGGCAAACATAGTAGTTAAAGAATACCAGTTTGGAATCAGAATCTGTCTTGAGCAAGTTACTTTCTATACCCCAGTTTCATCATCTATAAAATGGGAAATAATAATGACAATACCTAGCTCACAAAATTGTCAGGAGAAAATTATATAATATATTAAAATGTTTACATAGCAGAGCACGTGACCTATAGTAACTATTTAGAAGTATAGCTATTCAATTATTATTGTTACCACAAAGCTGGAGTAGAGTACCTTTTATTCTATCCATGGGATTCTTACCAAATTCTAGCAGAAGTGATTGTCATGGCCCAACATTAGTCACAGATACAAAGGACTTGGCGTGAGGAATCACCCGAGGAGGCCTATTTCTCTGGGGTAGCCAGATGTCGATGTTTTGACTTAAGAGTCCACTCAGCCTTGCACTATTTGTCCAGTAATTTATGCGCTCAGTCATAAATATTTCCAGTATTCCTTCCAAACTCATGATAGGCTTACTTTACACTTCTCTGTCCACTCCAGTTAAGTGTAGCCGCATCTCTTGTATTAGGCAGTGAAATGAGAGAAGTCCTCTTTACCCCTTCCGGGAAGAAGCTTCTAAGAACCAGGATGTGAGCGCAGTCCTTGGCAATGGGCAGAGGCAGAAGCAGAGAAATGGGGGCTGCACTCTTAAGCCTGGGTCTTGGAGTAAAGGCATCATAGGGATGGGTCTCTCCACTGACCGGCGATGGACATGTAGTGGGAGTGAGAAATAAGCTTTGCTGTCCTACACCAAGATTTTGGGGCTGTTCATTGCCACACAGTATAACCTAGCCTATCCTGACAGGTTCATTCTGGTTATCCCTTCAAACTCTAGAGGAAAAGTAGATTATTGGTAACAGTATGTAAAATATGTAGCTATTCGGAGGCAGTAATTTCTAATGACTATTGTGTATGTGTGTGTGTTATATGTTGTGTTATATGTAAGCGTCAGGAGATAGAATTTTAAGTTAAATAGATTTATAAGTTTCCATTTAAATTTCTTTCAAAGTAAGGTTTATTTCCAATTCATATGGAGGAAAACCGACATAACCAAAATTACCAGCCTATTTTTTTTTTTTTTTTTTTTAAGAGAGGGCCAACTATCATGCCAAAGTCAGGACTCAGAATTCTAGGCCTGATACTATCGTTGGAAAATGGTCCTCTCATTGAGAGCTTACCCGCAATGGTGCTTTGTGAAGCAAAGAATCTTTCTAAGATAAGATAACAGACTAAACCACACCCACGGCCTTTATCTCCAATAAGAAAATGGTCTTCCTTAAGCCCAATGGCACTGTTCCGGTTGCAGACAATGACACTACTACCTAGAGGGTCCTAAATAATATGTATTGAATGAAGGAATGAAAGCAGTCCACGGTTTTTCCAAATGTCTGGACTCTTTCATGTTTGCCTTTTAAGGATTTATTTATTTATTTATTTGAGCGCACGCGTGCTGCCTATGGACATGCAGGGAGAAGGGGCAGAGGGAGAGAGAGGGAAAATCCCAAGCCAATTTAGCGCTGAGCAGGAGCACGACCTGTGGCTCCAAATCACCACCCATGAGGTCATGACCTGAGCCGAAAGGAAGAGGGGGACACTCAGCTGACTGCACCACCCAGGCACCTCCATGTTTGCATCTTAAAAATAAGTGTCTTTTATTTTGGACATTGGTTTAAAAACATCTTGGTACTAAAACTTAACATTTATTCTTTTGTAGCACTTTACATGTGACTGACCATGTACCCACAGATTAGGCTATTTTATTTGATATTTTTTACTGCTGATTTTATTTCACTTGATTATTTCATTTGGGTCTCTAAAACTACATTATTAAATACCTTAATTATTAAAATTAGGGGCAGATTAATTATCTCCAGTGTACAAACTCAATTTCATTATTAACCCAAGTTTTAAATTGATTAATCTTGGAGCGGTTAAGGAACCAAGTGGGGTTTTTTGTCATCCTTAAGGAGAAGGGCATATTTGATTTGATGAATCTCTCTCCATCCCAGCGGTTATGCTAATAGGAGCAAGAAATTTGCAAGAAAACTTTGAATAGCTTTTATAAACCACCCAGAAACTGGTGTGTCTGGGGCTTCTGGGAGAACAATCTGTGAGTCATTTTAAAAAACAAACACACTCATAATCACAGTGCATGTTGTTACCATGGTAATTAGGCCTGTCGAGTTGGCTTGCTTATGTTCCTGTCAAGAGAAGAGGGGGAGAGAAACTGAGAATTCAGAGCTTGGCCTATCAGCTTCTATATGCCTATTGCAAGAGAGAGTTTAGGGGGTTCTTGAAAACGTACTGGCATAGTCATCCTAAGAGGGAAGTGAGGAAACTCTGGCATCCTGCCTTTGTTATTGAATATAAGTTAGCCATATTAGTGTCGGGTGTTGTGATTCACAGGAGAGAAAAGGACCATTTGGCATTCTCTTGGCAAAAAGGGAAAATAGATCCTTTATCTGTTGTATAATTACGTGGAAGTCTCTAAGGTCTACCTGGGGAAGTGTCTTATGTGCAGGTGCACAGGGCTTTAATGATCTTCTTTTTTTTTTTTTTTTTTTTTTTAAAGATTTTATTTATTTATTTATTCAACAGAGATAGAGACAGCCAGCGAGAGAGGGAACACAAGCAGGGGGAGTGGGAGAGGAAGAAGCAGGCTCATAGCGGAGGAGCCTGATGTGGGGCTCGATCCCGTAATGCCGGGATCACGCCCTGAGCCGAAGGCAGACGCTCAACCGCTGTGCCACCCAGGCGCCCCTTTAATGATCTTCTAAAAGGCACCGGATACCACTGGCAAAATGTTGTTGCAGGTGAAAGGATCTGCGTTATAAAGTGCATTATTCTAATATGGGTAGAGACTGGTTTCAGTGAAGCCATTGTTTCAGAGCTGATCCCCAAGTAGACGAGGTATCTTTTCTCTGTTGCATGGGGTAGACATGACTCCTTTATCTTGGACAGTCATGTTATAATACAGGCCCATGGGTCACAGAGATGAGGGAGGTTATGTGAGCTCTGACAAATCTGTCGCCATTCCAGAGGAAAGTAAAATCAAAATATAACGTTTGTTTGATGGACAGTCAACAGTTATTGGGCCAGTGGACTTACAGTAGGGGTGAGTCATTATGATTCTATCTGAGGAACAAACAACACCCTTAAATTAAAGGTATGAGTTAGGACATATAAAGCTGTTTTTAAGAATGTTTCTAAGTTTACTTTAAGAGGTCTAGGTATTCTCTTAAATGAAGAAATATAATATGTTGACTAGAGCTTTATTTTTTTAGAGGATTCCTCAAGCAGATATTAAAGCAGATTGTATTTAAAGCTAAAGAACTTTTCTGTATTAAAACTATTTTTCAGATGGCTTGAAATAAAGTGCCATGAAGTGTGATGAAAAGGTCATACAAACTCAGGGAGCTGGTGTGTGATTTATGCCCTTGTGAGGATATAATAACTACTTCTTGAAACTGTAGATTTCATTTTTTCTCTCATATATGGACAGAAGGCTCATGTTGCTCGAACTCTCTTCTGTGCTATCTTAATTTTCTTAAAATTACTAAACCATGCTTAAATTTTTTTTTCTGGTAAAGTAATTCATGGTGATTATTGAAAATTTGGAAAATACTTAAATTTTAAAGAAATGACCGCTTCTGTTAATTAGGTTGTTGGTTAAACTGCACGTAACAGAGGCTTGATTTCACAGTGGGGCGACAGAAGTTCTTTCTCTTTCAGATAATAACCCAGAGGTGGGTGGTCCAGGGCTGGAAAGCTAGCTCTGCTCCACAAGATCATCCCAGGACCTAGGCTTTTTCTATCTTGTTAGTCCATCACTCAAGCATGTTTCTCTTGCTTTTTGATCGAAAGCAGCTTGCCCTAAGGATCCCACTTAGGACCAGCAGGAAGGGAGAACGTTGGAAAGGAGAGGGCATGGCCCAGAAATTGCACAAATCATTTTTGCAGCCGTCCCGCTGAACTTTGTCTCATAGCCACACACCTTGCAGCAATGGAGGCTGGGAAAAGTAGTTATCCTTGACATGTAGGTTCCTAGCTTAAAAATCTATTATAAGCCTAGAAGAGCAGAGCAGATACTGGCTGTATCTAGCAATTCCTGCTACTTCCATTATCCTATAGAAAATAGGATAGAAGAGGCAATATGCTGTTCACATTTTGATGTATCTTCTTCCAATCATTTTCTAGAATAATCTATATCAGAAAGATTATATATAATATTTACTAGAAAATATTATTTGTGATATATTAGAAGAATATTACACTTGAAAAATATAAACTGTATTAGAAAAATATGTATTTGAAACATATTAGAAAATTAACTGAGGTCACACACTATATATATATATATGTATATATATATATATAAAATTTTGTATTTTTTCACATTGCTTTATATCATGTGTATTTTTCCTCATCATTTAAGATTTTTGTATGTATTGTTTCAAAGTTGCATCATGCGGAGTTTTGGTTTACTTAATAAATTATGTTACTGATATTTAGGCTATTTCTGACACCTTGGTAATAATTCTTCGCTTACGTTTGGATTTTTTTGTTTATAAAGTCAAGGAGTGTTACCACAATGACAGTGACTGAGAACATATTTGAGGATCTTGATGAATAGTGCCAAACTATGTCCTCGAGAGGCTGCTAGCACCAGTAATGCGCGAGAGTGTTCGGCTCCGAGCAGCCTTGGTTGGACAGGTTCCTCCCACTAATCATTGTTATCCCTAGGGTTCATTCTCTGAAAATAGGTTGGTTTGGGCTTTTTTTTTTTTTTTTCTTTGCTGTCATTAATCATGAGATAATGCTTTCCTAATAACTTTGGCTCATTTTAAAACATACTATCCCTTCTGGTCATCTGGGAATATAATTGGTTGGGCTGAGACTGTAGCACACCTACCAGTCTGGAAGCCGCGTGAGATCTTTATAGACACGATGTTCATTTGGTCCTAGGACCCAATGTGAACTTGCCTCGACATCCGCCGAAGTCACTGGGGCCAGGGGTGTCAGTGTCTCTACTGTTACGCAGCCTACAGAAACGTTAGATACTAAAAGATGCTTTTATAATTCCGAAATTGTCCAAATCTACCCTCTTACAGGCTAGATACACACAAGTGGAAATCCAGCCCTGTTCGTAACTCCTGGAGCAGGAATGTGGTCTGCCTCTGCCCCTTTGGTCCTGTCGGGAGCAAATCGGGTTAGGTCAGGGAGGAAAGTTTCTTCTTAGTCATCTCACTTAGTCATCTCTGTCACCAAGAACTCTGCTTCCCTTAGGTTCAGAAGCCGACTTTGTGTTTTCATGTTTTCCTGTAGGCCAAGGAAGTTCACAAAGAAAGAGACTCTTATTTCACATCTGTTTCTGAAAAGAAAAAGAGTTAACAGAGTGTTTGTTTCTTGGCTTGGAAATGTAAACCTGTGAGACCCTCTGCCCTTAGAGCTATTCAGCCGTTACCACCAAACCCTACTTACAGAAACACTCATTTGTTTATTCAACTCTTATGTGTCATGTTATTTTGTCCTGTTTATTAAAAAAAAACATTCGTTTTCCTCTCTGCTTTCTCAACAGCCCAGATCTGCCAGTGAGCCTCAGGCTTTGGGAACTGAAGAGGTAAGAATTAAAAACTATTTTCTCCGAGGAGCTTCTTGAGTCTAACCAGAACTTGAAGCAGAAAAGAGTATCTTAACTGATCCTGTAGATGAATGCATTTAACATGTGATGTTTATCAGTAAGAAATGTTCATTGAGGCTTTAGCAGGATTAACAGGACTCCAGGATTTAAGAAAAAAAGCAGTTATCCTTGATGATAGTTGAAGTCTGATTTCTCACCGCCAGATTTTCCCATTTTCTTCTAAAAATCTAAGTTGGAGAGCCTTGAGGTCACAGCCTGAAAATGTATTCCTATGGCACCATATCCAATTAATCGGTTGCAGCTATTAAAGACATACCTTGTGCAAGACAGACATCATAGTAGATTAGATCAGAGAAGAGTAAGCCCTGTTCTTAACAGATTGGTGTAGACATTGTAAGGGCTTTTCCAGCAGCAACATACAATAATAACCAAAGGTCAATCTAATGCTGTAGGGGTTTCTTCTTAAAGAAGCTAACTTGGCTTTTGAAAATAGCTAAAGCCATTTGAGTCTGGAGAGGTTGCCCCCCCCCCCC
>NW_024425008.1:39455820-39569827 GCF_017311325.1 Ursus maritimus
CGATCTAAGCAACGTGGATTTTTTCCCCTATTTTAAAATTTAACCTCATTAGGAAAAATTTCAAGCTGTTTTCAAAATAGAATAATATAATATAATATCACTCAATTTCCGCAACTATCAATTCATGGCCAATATTTTTCATTTATCCTACCACCTATTTCTCTTCTTTCCCCGTTGGATTATATGTCAATGGTTTGAATTTGGTTGTTGGATTTTTAATTGTTTGTTTACATAACTATTTAGTGGTTACAGAAAAGTGCTAATAAAAAATACTATCTACCTATAACCTGACTTAGTTTACTTAGTCTTTCACCCATGTATTTATTTAGCAAATATTTAGTATTTGCTAGTATTAGAAACTTAGAATCTCTTGTCTAGGGGGCGCCTGGGTGGCTCAGTTGGTTGAGCGTCCAGCTCTTGTTTTCTGCTCAGGTCATATCTCATGGGTTGTGAGATAGAGCCCTGCATCAGGCTCTGTGCTTAGAGGGGAGTCTGCTTGAAGATTCTCTCCCTTTGCCCTCTCCCTCTCTCTCTCTCAAGTAAATAAATAAATCTTAAAAAAAAAAAAAGAATCTCTGGTCTAGAGCTTATTAGAAGAAAGGCCTGTGTGAATGTGCTTTTAAGACCACGTATAGCTACCCCATATTGAAGTTCTTTTGGATTTAAGTACTTAGTATCTTACAAGTGAGTACAGAGCCATCCCTACATTCTACCAAATCCAGTAGTCCCCCCTTATTTGTGGGGGATACGTTCCAGGACGCCCCACTGGATGCCTGAAACTGCACTAGTACTGAACCGTACGTATACGGTGCTTTTTCATATATATGTATCTGTATATATATATATATATATGTATATACATACACACATATATATGATAAAGTTTAATTATAAATTAGGCACAGTAAGAGATTAACAACAATAATAAGATAGAACACTTATAACAATATACTGTAATAAAAGTTATGTGACTATGGTCTTTCTCTTAAAATATCTTATTGGACTGTACTCACCCTTCTTGTGATGGCACGTGATGATAAACTGCATGTGAGAGGAAATGAGGTGAATGACACAGGCATTGTGGGAAAGCATTAGGCAGAGGATCACCTGCTTCCTCGCAGTTGACCAAGGGCCACTGAAACTGCAGAAACAAAACCACGGATAAGTGGGGACTACTATATTGCTAATAATGAAGACTGTCTTATAAGTATTTGATGTTTTCTGTCTGATGTTTTTGTGTTGATTTCTTTCATGCTGATGAATGAACTTCAGTGTTTCAAATCAGTCCAGGCAGAGTTTCTCAATGGGACTTGCTGGCAAGTTGAGTAGGACAATTCTTCGTTGTACTCTTTGGTATTCCCGTTCTTGTCTCACAGAAGGCCAGTGGCATCTTCCAGTCATTGTGATATCCAGAGCACCCTAAGGAGACATTGAGAACTACTGTGTCTTTGCATACAACCTTAGAGAGGTTGCCATTTTCCATTCTCACAAGCATTTTTGCTTCATGCAAAATTACTGATTGCAGTTATGCTCAGTGGCTCCTTAGGTAAGTGGTCATGTGCTAACAAACTAAAGAAAGAAATGAAACGAAGTAGACATGTAAAGAAAAATGGTATTTTGCACTATTGGAGGAATTTTGAGCAAATTTGCTCTCGTACCAAATCTGTTTTTTTAAGTCTATATAAAGAAGCAAATTAAACACTGGGTAAGAAATGGTCAAATATTGGGGTTTAGAACAAAATACTGCTAAAGCATCACGCAAATTGAAAAGCAGCAGTGATGAAGGATATATTCCTTTCCTGTTTGCTGCCATAACAAATTATCACAAACTTAGTGGCTCAAAGCAATAAACATTACGGTTCTGCAGGTTTGGTTCTGTAGGGATCTCACTGGGCTAAAAGCAAAGCATCAATAGAGCTACCTTTCCCTCTGGAGGCTCTGGGGAGAATTCTAGAGTCTACCTTCCTCTATCTTCAAAGCCAACAGCATTGCATCTCTATGTCTTCTACTCTGTGTCTCTTAGCTCTGAACTCAGAAAGGCTTCTTTGATTTCAAGGCCCCATGTGATAAGATTTGGCCCACCTGAATAATCCAGGATACTCTCCCCATCTGAAAGTCCTTAATTCAAAGTCCCTTTTCCCTTGTAAAGGTTACACATTCACAGGTTCCAAAGATTAGGACATGGACTTATTTGGAGGCCATTATTCTGTTTGCTACAAAGTGAAAGAGATTAGTTATTCAGAAAAGCAGAAAGGCCTCAGGTAGCAGAGGTAGGAGTGTCTAACATTTCATTGTGTAGGGTTGAGCAGGGTTAAGGTTCCCAGATTGTTGAAGTCTTGACTCTGCAAATCCTGTTTTGTAGATGGAGGCCCTGAAGCCTTTTGCTTTACTTGGAGTATTTGGCATTGGATCCAGTGGATAGGTTGAAGTCCCACAGCTCCTTTCTTGGCCAGACCTTTTGGTACTATGGGTGTGGCCTCGGGAGAGTGTGCTGCTTTTGGAGTTTCTCTAACTCTGGGGAGTTTGCCCACCATGTGCGGGTTCCAAGGTCTTTGAATAGTACCAAAGAAATGGGAGATTTTTATTTTATGCTGTTATGTCTGCCTGTCATATTATGCTCTATTTATTAAGTTCTAAAATGTGGAAATTGGAGGAAAAAATAACATAATATTTTAGAGCCTCACTGTAGTGGTATTTATTATAGCTAATTTCAAAGTATGGTTTAATTTCCATCATATATCGGGTAGGTTATCCCCACAAAGTAAGAAACCATTTCTTGCCTCTGAGTCAGATAGACCACTGGATTATTTTTTTGAAAATCATCTCTGGAGTAGAATGTAGTTGGAAATTTTTGTTGGAGATTTAAAAATTTTTCAGTTATTTTTGTAGCAAGTCCCCTCTCTGTCCACTTACAAACATTCCAACAATGCAGATCTGAAGACCAAACCTAGGGCTAGCAATAGGTAACAAACTATCCTGATTTTTCCAAGACTGGGGGTTTCCTGGGACACAGAACTTTTGGTGCTAAAACTGGGCCAGTACTGGGCAAATCAGGATGGTTGGTCACCCCACCAGATGTCTAACAAACGGCTCTAGTGGTAAGTAGCTGTCGTGTCCATGAATCGTTAAAGAGCATGTGACTCTTGATCTCAGGGTTGTGAGTTTGAGCCCCACGTTAGGGGTAGAGATTACTTTTAAAAAATAAAATAAATAAGTAAATAAATATTTTATTTTAAAATAATCTCTACACGCATTGTGGGGCTCGAACTTACAACCCTGAGATCAAGAGTAACTCACTCCACTGACTGAGCCAGTCAGGTGCCCCAAAATAGAAATTTTGATTGAACTAGGTAATGACAACAAACAACCCCCCCCCCCAGGGTTTGGGTTGAAGATAGGAGTGATTCCAGCTCTTGGAAAATCTGTATCCACATGTTTGCCCAAACCAACTTAAAAAAAGAAAAAAGCAAAAAACCCAAACCCTCAGATTCAGCACTAAGAAGAACTTGTGACATTTAGGAAGTGTTACATCTCATGCCCTACCCTTTCAGTTCTCCAGTGTTAACCAACACCCTCCTACAAGATGCCTTCCATGAGCACATCTTTAGTAACTTTGTCACTGAAGTGACCTCACTACATCTTTGTCAGCATGTCAGCACGTGTGGAAATGATAAAACCCAAGTTTGCCAAAGCAGCACAGGGCTCTCTTAGTCTGAATCCTGTCTTCTGTACGACAAGACTGAACTTTCCTGCCTAAGAGACAGCATAGACTGTCCAGAAGGAGATAAGTATTAGGAAGATGATCTTGAAAGCCTGAGGGGAAGGGATTGGAGTGGATCCTGGCTTGGCGTCTTACCCAGCTCAGGACCTTGGTGCTTCCTGACCCGCCCACTATAGAGAGTGGGCTACTTGCCCTGATCTGAGTAGCTGCATTCAGGTAAAGACTCTTGCTCAGTCCTTCCTGCTTCCATTGCACACCGCCCTGTGTTAGCCACCCCAAGCCAGACAGAGAAAACTGGAATATTGAAGATCCTAGGGTCTCAGTTTTTACATTTCTGTGACCTTTATTGGGATATTTTTGTTCTTTAAGCCATTGGGATAAAGAAGACTGCAAGAACAATAAATTAGCTTCCCCAGAACAGACTTTGGACTTTCAGAAAATGACACTTTTTTTCTTCTTTTTTAAAAAATGTATTTAATTCTTCCCCATCTTCCAAACTGCCCTAGTTGGTGGGTACAAGTAATTCTCCTTCAATAACCAGCCCGCCCCCTTTTGTTTTCCAAAATAAATTGAGTACTCTCAGTTGTGGAGGTAGGGTCTGGGTTTCTGACAAGGATAGGTCTTGGATAGAACTGTGAATTATTTTGATATCTTCCTCAACCCCTTTTTTGGGTTCCTTCCTTCCAGGACAACCAATCCTGATTTCATTTTGTTAGGACTAGTGTCATTTCAGCTTTAGACTCTGCTGTTTTTTTCTGAATCAAACAAGTTCCAGAAGAAATGAAAGCATACCAAATCATTATGCTGTCATTTAAACCCAGATTCTCTTATTCTTTGCCAGAGAGAAATTAGAGGGTGAATGTAAATAAATAAGAGGTCCAAATGACCACTCTGGGTGCAGTGTTCCTTTGGGGGTGATGGAAATGTCTTGGAACTAGAGAGAGGTGATGGCAGCACAGCACTGTAGATATACCAAGTGCTGTTGAATTGTACGCTGTAAATGGTTAATGGTTAATTTTCTGTTATGTGAATTTTACCTTAAAAAAAAATTGATTGGATTTCAAGTAGAAAAAGAAAAAAAAAAAAGACTGCTTTTCCCTCTCTTTAAATTCTGCAAGAAGCCTTAGCCATTTTAATACATTCATGTTAAGTTTCTAGATCAAAATTGTTGTGCTATCCTGTGCCATTACTCAGAGAAGATACTTAGACCTAAAAGTGCCTGCAAGGTAGAACTGATGAGGAAACGCTGCAGGGGATGAGGGAGGGACATCTCTGATAGTTAAGACACCAGTTGTTTATTAAGATGTATAGTTTTTGTTACTAGATTATACACTGGCCTATAATTTTCAAAGCTGATCACAATAACAAATTGTTTTTTAAGTTGAACCATTTAAAACACTGGGCAGTCTTCTATCTTTCATGGGATAGACGCTGTGTCAACGAGGTTGGACAGTTTTTTAATATCCTGTAGTTGCAGACTGCAGTGGGATATGATAAAATAGAAAGAGTCCAGATGTGATAACTTTAATGAAATGTGAGCAAGGTAACAAATTTCAGATAGAGAAATGCCTTTTATTAAAACATCTCCTTGGACATCCCCGGGGGCTGTCATGTGATCAAAGTCTGATGGGGACTTGTTTTAAGGGATGCTTACATAAGGGCTCACACAATCCTTGGTTTAATTATGAAGCTTTAAGGTTTTTTAATTCCTTCTAGATTTAGAGGCAACCGTTTTGACCTTTCTACAGAGATGTAACTAGGCAACCAGTAACAGCACTTAGCCAGTGCACAGCATCCAAACTTCATAGCCAGCCATGGCATCATTTAAAAAGATACCATTTAAATCTGTCTTTTAGGTCTGGCATATGCTGTCATGTAACCTTTAATTTCTTAGAAAATATCATGCAAACCCCCAGCTGTAAAATAGAATGGTTCCTAGAAGCCCAGCATCCTCCGAAGTTAATAGGGAAGTATGCCTATGAGCGCAGCAGTGACAGAGTTGAGAGGTAGATGCATGCCCTGTGCTTTATAGTTGGGAATTAAGAAGGTAGCTTTCATGTTTGGTGTGTGACGGTGTAAGAGTTTAAAATCATATCCTCAGCAGGGGGGCAATGAACATTCCTCACGATATGATTAATGGAAAACATGTACAGTCACAGAGATGAAAGATGGCTTTTATTCTAGTGAAGTTGATTTTACTTTGCTGGAAGGTTGGTAACTAGAAATACCTAGTTTGATCGATCAACAAGAACTTACCGAAAGCTTTTTATGTGTCAGACACTCTACTAGGTATTATACTATATTTCTTTTCTGTGATAGCCATGCTTTTAATTAGTTTTTGTATTAGGAATAGATGTGTAAGATTTTTGAAATTCAAGCAGTCTTTGAGACAGGCATAAATGAAAAATAGAAGTTTCTTTCCAAACACCAATTTCTAGCCCCACTCCCTGGAGGTTACCACAGTTAATAGTTTCTAGTGCATCTTCCAGAAATGTTCATCTTTTGGTTAATCTGTATTGGAAAGGTGAGTGTGATAAGTGCCACTAAACCATCTGTTAGTAAGCTGCTCTTCTGGACTAAATCTTTTAATTTGGAGATGCTACTTGAACTTCTTTTTAAGCTGTGTCTTTTGAAAACTCAAAAAATGTCAGCACCAAAGTGATGCCAGTAGAGCATAGTGGGAGGGAGGACTACACTGAAGAATGTTACTGTGTAATTTTAGCGTCCCTCAAATTTACAACTTAAGTAATAAACCTTAAGGTAGTTCTGTATAATTTTCAAAGTCATCTGGAGTACATTATCTCCCTGGATCCTGTGGATGACCCTGTGACGCAGGGATTATTTATTTTACGAAGAGGGAGCTGTGGTTCTCAGAGGTTAAGTAAGTTGCCTGTGAGCATAGCTGACGAGGGATATGATCAAGACTTGACCCTGAGTCTATTCCAAGTTTTATTCTTGAGCCAGACTGCACTGGTAACTGTGAGGAACAAAGAGGCCCAGGACACCTTGGTGGCTCCTTCATGAGGGGCTGTGCTGTAAAGCAGATGGGCGCTGGGCTTGTGCTCGAAAGATCTGGTTATGGAGTCATTCTATTCTGCCCCAGGGCCATTTAATTAATACAGTACATACAAATTCGGATGGCTGACACTCTCCTCACAGTTTCCTCACTGGCTCTATTCCTGTTTGTTTGTTTGCGTAATACTGGCCACAAGGGTGGGGACTTGACCCAAGCAGGGGAAACCACAGTATTTCACCCCTAGACCACAGGAGTCGGTTCAAAGGGTGGACATGTGACCCAGCAGGGGCCAGTAGGTTCTTCCTCTGGAATATTCCAACCCAAGTTGAGGATGAGGTCCCATCCTTTCTCATCTCAAGGCAGTAAGAGTCACATAAGGCCATGTTTCAGTCTGCTGAGAGAATGAAGTCTGATGCACAGAAGGGCAGCAAACGAGAGACAGATAAAGGGAGAGAGCTCACTAGCCACTGGAGACCATGAATTCAGTTGATGTGAGTCAATACATTTCCATTTTCCATTTTTTACTTAAGCAAATTCAAATTGCTACAAAGAGTTCTGAATGATATCTCCAGGTCTGTGTTCTCATCCATAAAATGGGGGTTATAATATTTGCCCTATGTCGGAACTGCTGTAAAAATTAGTTGAGATAATGACTCGGAAAACACTGTAAATTGTAAAATGCTGTACAAATGCAAAGCGTATTATTCATTGATACATTGCATTGACTTAGGAAAAATCAAAAGCATGAATTTACCACTCATTTGGAAAATAAGAGGTGAGAACTTTGTAAGAGCCATCTGGTGTTATGCAAAATTAAATGGAAGCTGCCAGAGTCCTCCAGATTTTTTTTTTTTTTAATCTTCTTTCAAATACTCCCTGAGTTCCTTTAGGCAGTCATAATGAATATAAGGCTAGAGCTTACCTTTCTGGCTCAAGTTAGTTCAATGAGTTTCTCTTTTTCATCTGTGGCTTGTAATCAGTGGGAAACACGCACACACCCACACATGCGTGCACACACGCACTCAAACTAAAGTATCATATTAATATTTCAACATCTTAGCCTTTTTCCTTAAAAGCTTGGTGCTACGTGATATTTTGCCTTCATTAGAGAAAAATCATCAAAGAAAATCAGCCTTCAAGTAGTTATTCTAGTTATAGAATTTTCTTTATTTGGGAACACTATAGTTGGGTTAATTCTGGAGATGGGTCGTTAGTTGTTTTGTGCTTAGATGGGATCAGATCCGTCTTTTTCCTTAATGGACTTACATCCTTGATAGAAGCTCTCAGTAATCAAAATCTGGTTGAGATTATAATTTATGTCTGACACAGAAGCATCACTTTTATAGCATTTTTTATTATATATGATAATACCTCTCAATGAAGGAAAACAGATGGTACCTCTGAAATCTGCTCTCTTTCTTAGATTTGCCATTTAGGCAGTTTTTATTGTAGCAAACATCTCTTTCTTCCTATTGATCGTTAGACTCCCCCCAAAAGTGGCTTAAAGTCTCAATCTGAGTAATATATGCAGAAATGTGGAAGGCACCATGGAAATATGATTTGTAAGCATGAAGAAGATGATCTAGCAACCTGAAAATGTTTTACATCTCTCACATTTTAAAATCTGAGAAATGCATCTGCCAACCTTTGCCGTGCTCGTAAACCCGGTGCGTATGTCTTTGCGTTACATGACCGCCAGTGCAGTAAGTTTGAATCCGTGGCATTTGAGCTCTCCTTTCCACACCTCACCTAGCCATTGTTTATTTCTGCCTGGGCTTGATATCAACCTCACGAATGTCAATGTTTTCATATAAATCAAGGACTTGGAGTAAGTTCATTTTCTGAATAAGGCATATTCTTAGCCCTCAGAAAATGTCTGCTGTACTGGAAACAATCGGCATCCTCAAACTGGTTGATTTTAGGAGAGCTTAAGAAAGAGAATATTTATGAGGACGTGGGCAGAATATAAGGAAAGTGCACTTCTCTGGGGCTCCTTTACAGTCTATGGGACTGAAGGGATGAGGGCTGGGAGGAGAGGCCTCCTGAGAGAAGCTATAGCCTCCAGGAAAGGTGTGGAGCCAGATTATAATGATTCTGGGGGCAGGGATCCCGGGAAACCTATACACTGGACTCCCTCTGAACTGCTTGTGCTCCCTGTTGGCCAAACCCAACTGGAAGACAAAGAGCCAGGAAGTCTGCTGCTGAGTTCATACAGTTTAGTTTCCTAGGGCATAGAGCTTGGTGGGGTGGGATGGAGAATGGGTCTGAAGGGCAAATGGAAGATATCTAGCATAGTGAACCTTCATTATGAAAGTCTTGCATGAAAGAAATGGCATTCCTTCCTCCCCCAGATTTATTTATCTTACAAAAACAATTGTTTTTTTTTTTTTTAAAGATTTTATTTATTTATTTGACAGAGATAGAGACAGCCAGCGAGAGAGGGAACACAAGCAGGGGGAGTGGGAGAGGAAGAAGCAGGCTCATAGCGGAGGAGCCTGATGTGGGGCTCGATCCCATAACGCCGGGATCACGCCCCGAGCCAAAGGCAGACGCTTTACCACTGTGCCACCCAGGCGCCCCACAAAAACAATTGTTTTAACCACCTTGCATTTTTTTTCAGTCTTTTTACTTAAACCAGGTTATAGCCCATGATCAAATGGGCCCAAGCACAATGGTAGCATTTGGACAAAGTTCAGCTGTGTATGTGCTAAGATGATCTGGAGGCTGTACAGAGGTGAGGGGGCCACTCTGGTGCTTGTCCCATACAGAGAGGGGACGGCAAACTCAACCTAGAGCTCAAGTTTAGTGCTAGGGTTGGCCAAAAGTAGATAGACACCTCAGAGCAACTTTGAATAGTCCACATTCTTGGACCTCCCATATTCAAAAGAGGGACCTATTATCCCAGTGAAATGCAATGCTCAGCTAGTGAGTTCAATGGCCAGTTTTATTCAACTTGCTTTTAATCTCAGATGAATTATTTTCACTTCTTTGACCCAGGGACCAGGATTACTTGCCTTGATCTAATCCAGATTAACTACTCTCATCCACTGAAAATGAATAAATCAACTGACTCGGACAAATCCCCATAATTGGAGAGGTATTTGTGGCAGCATACCATGACAGGCAAAAGAAAACAAATTTGTAATACCACGGTAAAGCATGATCCTCTTCTGTGGGCCAGAGCATTCCAACTGGGGAAATGCTGGGACACAGGGATTCCAGAAAAAAGAGTTGGGTCTGTAATAGGAACAGTGAGTGGCAGTGTGGTATAGAGAAAAGAAGGTGGGTTTGGGGGTTAAGATTAAGGGGGGCGCCTGGGTGGCACAGCGGTTAAGCGTCTGCCTTCGGCTCAGGGCATGATCCCGGCGTTCCAGGATCGAGCCCCACATCAGGCTCCTCTGCTATGAGCCTGCTTCTTCCTCTCCCACTCCCCCTGCTTGTGTTCCCTCTCTCGCTGGCTGTCTCTGTCTCTGTCAAATAAATAAATAAAATCTTTAAAAAAAAAAAAAAGATTAAGAGCTCTCCGTTTAATATCGACAGCAGCCGCTTTGGCAGATTATTGAATTCTCTATCTCAAGTTTCTTTGTGTATAAAATGAGAATAATTTGACTTCTTACAAAGTTAAAAACCATATATGCAAAACAAAGGCAGTCTTTTTCACACAGTAGTCCTTTAAATACTTTTTTGGAGGGTATACTCACTTTTTAAAAAAGTTTCTTAACATTATCGAGGTATAATTGGCATACAGTAAATGATACATAATTAAAGTTGATGCGTTTTAACTGAACACACCCGGGAAACCCATCAGCACAGTCAACATAATGAACATTTCCATTCCGGAGTTCCCTCATACCCAGTAACCATCTTTCCCTCCCATCCCCATCTTCAGGCAGTCACTGATCTGCCTTCCGTCACTCTAGAAGAGTTTGCATTTTCTAGCATTTTACATAACTGCAATCATATTTGCTTTTTCTAGCTTTTTTTTGCTCAGCATAATTGCAGGAGACACATCCGTGTTGTAAGGATCACTAGTTTGTTTCTATTATTATGGCGTAGTATTCTGGTGGATTGGCGTGCCGCAGTTTGCTCACCCATTGGAGGATATTACGCATTACGTCTTGTTTCCTTTTCCCTTCTTCTTCCTTCACTAATAGCGTAAGAAAAAATTCTGAAATATTCCATGTTAGCATAGTTGATATTTCCATCGATACCCTCTGGGACTAGGGTGTCTTACAATAATTGGGTGTAAATTGCAGTTATAACAGTAATTGTGTTTATTAATCCCTGGCTTAGGTTGATTCTGAACTAAACCTCAGTTTCTTCTGCTTCCTCGGCTTTCTTTTGCTCTTCAACAGAAGTAAGCAACTTGGAGGATACAACCCAAATGTCCATCAATTGATCCCTGGATGAAATTGTGATATATCTATACGATGGAATATTATTTGCATAAAAAAGAATGAAATACAGATTCATGCCTACAATGTGGATAAACCTTGAAAACAGTATGCCAAGTAAAAGAAACCGGACACAACAGGCACATGTTATATGGTTCCATTTATTGAAAGGTCCGGAACAGTCAAATCCATAGAGACAGAAAGTAGATTAGTGGTTACAGGAGCTGGGGTGGCAGAGGGGGAAATGGGGTGAGTGCTAATGGGTATGGGTTTTTTTTGGGAGGTTGATAAAAATGTTCTGGAACAATAGTGATAGATGCATAACTGTGAATATTCTAGAAGTTACTGCACTGTATACTTTAAAAGAGTGAATTATATACGGTGTGTATATTATATTTCAATGAAGCTGATACTTTAAAAAGCAGTCGTAAAACTGCAGAAAAAATTCAACAGCAGCAGCAATTAATTTCCCTTTTTTTATTTGCTAACGGAAAACTTAAGGCTATTTTCCTTATGGATCATGCTGCACCTGCATTTCCAGATCCTGAGTACCACGTGGACCTTTCTAGCCCTAATGCTAGAAGTAAAAATGTCACACCTGTAAATAAGTCATATTTTGGAGGTGGCTCAGTATCATATTATTTTGGTTTACTTGAGATGATGAAGGGCCTATAGCTACCTTGACTTTTTTGTCTTTTCCTTTTAAAAATAACATGTATTCAGTTTGTCTAATCACCTTTTCCTCTGGCCTCAGTTAAACTAGATGCAGGATATCCTGTCGGTAAACCATCTTAGCTAAATCAGAGTATTTACCGAACTCCTAACAGCAGTAGACAGAATAGAGTGAGTAAAGTCAAAGTCCAAATATTCAAAATAATCCTTGGAAAGGAAAAGAAGCCAGTATCTCAGAGTTAGTAGTGATTCAGTCAGGGGTATAACTTTGATTTCAAGCAGCTGTAGAGGATGGGAATCAGGGCAGATTTCCTCCCTTTCTAATTGCTTCCTTTACCTGGTGAAACACCGCCTTATTTAGAATACCCTTAGCTGCCCCACTGCTGTGAATCAGGACCAACACTGTCATGTCTGGACATAGAGCTCCAGGCGGTCTACTCTCAATAAATCTGTGTTTCCTGGGTACTCACGGTTTGTAGTGAATAAAAGTCATTTCTTTCCTACTCTTAGCCATCTTAATAGCCATGGTTTGAGTTTTGGTGTCATTTAATAATAATGTGAGTGAAAGGTATGAACCCAGGGTGAAAGTAGAGCCTGTGGAACTCTACTCAGGAACGTTACCTTTGGTTTTTGCTGTAACTTAGCAAATGAAGTTTTCCCAAGGTGAGGTGGTGTTTATCTTGGATTTTCTGTGATATTCTGTCCCACTTCCGGTGCACTACAAAAAAATTGCGTGAGAGAAATTTCTGTTTTACCTTGACCCTGGAAGGAGATGGCTCCCAGGAGTGTCCATCCATTTATGTAGTCATATCCATCCATTCTAGAAATATATAGGGCTATATTATATCTATTCATTCTAGAAATATACTCATTAATCTATGTATTAAACATCTATAATGCAAAATATACTGGGAAGATGTTTAAGTGACTTCTTCAGTAGTAGAACAGGCTTTGTAGGCATAAGCAGACATTGACCTAGATTCTTTCTGTGTGTGTGTGCATGTGCACGTGTGTGCGAGTGAAACATACCATACATCAGAAGAATACATGCATGTACACACACATTAAAGACAACTAATAAAACAAGCACACATACAGTTCCCCATCTTTCCCCCTACTAGCTTTATTGATAAGTATCACTTTTAAAGATTCCTATTTTCTTATCATTGTTCCCTTCCTCCTTTCTCCCCGTTCCTAGAAAGCCGTAATCTGGACTTTTTGTCATTCCCCTGCTTTTTTTTTTTTTTTTTTTTTTTTTTTTTTTTTTAGTGTTGCCTGTTTCTGAAATGGAATCATGCTTTTTCTCTCATTTGGAATTTATTTAACATTATGTTTTGAGATTCACACAGGTGGACATATGTAGTTATAGTTCACTTATTTTCACCACGATCAAAGAGTAATTAGTATATCAATATTGCTCCTCCACTGTATGACATATACCACACTTGATCCGTTCTACCCATTTTGGTGGCTTCAGGCTTCTTCCTCTCATGAAAATGCTGTTCTGTACCCTCTGTACAAGTGTCCTAGTCGTCATCCAGGAGTTTTCTAAGACATGGTGCTTTGGAGTTCAGTTGCTAGGTCATAGAATACGCAAGGTTTAACTTTATTAGGTAATGCCGTATTGTTTTAAAGTGGTTACACCAATTTATTCTTAATTAGTAGTGTAAAAGTGTTTTTGTTGCTGCCCTTGCCAATACTTAACGTTCTCCGAATTTTCGTTTTTATTAGTCTTGTTGCAGATGTATTCTGAAATTCTTTTTTTTAAATAACAAAGAATTGGTTCGGGTTTTCGCTTTGAACTATCTTGGTGAAAGAGACAGGGAAATAAATTGGTTTTTGTTTGCTACATTTGATAAAGTTAAACAGACCATTGCTATAGGGGCACCTGGGTGGCTCAGTTTGAGTGTCTGCCTTCAGCTCAGGTCATGATCCCAGAGTCCTGGGATTGAGCCCCACGTTTGGGATGCCCTGCTCAGTGGGGGAGTCTGCTTCTTCCTCTCCCTCTGCTCCTCCCCCCCCCCGCCCCCGACTCATGCTCTCTTGCTCTTTCTGTCTCTCTCAACTGAATAAATTAAAAAAAAAAAAAAGAAAATTAAAGACAATCGCTATGGATTTTGCCCCTAGATATAGGTGTTCAAGTAATATGCAGGCTGAGCTTCTTATTTCTTTGCTATTTTTCTTTAATTTTTTTCTTTATTAGATGTTTTTAATTTGCAAGTTTAACAGGTAAGGTGTGTGAAAAATTATTTACCCTTTCCTTCCTTATCTCCTCCCTTCTCCAGATAACCAGTGTCAGTGCCCTGGGCTGTATCATTTCACATTTTTTTTCATGCGCCTACATATGTAATAAACATATGTTAGGTTGTGACCTACTAAATTGACATATTATTAGATCAAAAGCAGTTGAATATCAGCAGTTTTGTATAGCTCCATCACACACACCTATCAGCAGTTTCCTACAGAAAAATAACACACACGTGCATACTGTGTTTTTGAAGATTTCTCCAATGTAATTATTACCATCAACTATGTTTTACATGACAAATGTCACAGACATTCACCCAGCTCATTGGTATGGATCTGACTCACTCATGTTAATGAGTGTGTAGTGTTCACTGCGCTGTCCCCCATGGAGAGAAATTAACAGTGTCTGCCTCGGTTGTGATTGTATTTCCCCTGATGAGTATGTCTTTATACTCTAGTGCTTCACTCTGGTTGATTGCCAGGGCGGACATGGGGCATGGGGAGGGGTGTTGTCGAGTCAAAGGGCACAGAGATCTCAAACTTTAAAATACCTTACCTGATTTCTTTCCAAGAGTTACACCAGTTCAGGCTCCCACTAGTAAGTATGAAATTGCTCGTTTCCTATATTCCGGTGACCCCTGGGTATTACTATTCTAAAGGATGAAGAATGCTATTCTATTTTAATTGATATCTCTTGAATTTCGGTGAGGTTGAGCATATTTTCATATGCTTTTATTGCTCTTTTGCATTTCCTCTGCGAATTTTCATTTCTTGTCTTTTGCCCATGTTTCTATAAAGTTATCTGACTCCCTCAGTTTGTAGGGGGCTTTTCGTTTATTAGTGATAATAAGACTTTGTGTGTTATAGTTACTTATTTCCTGGTCTCTCGTTTGCCTTTGATTTTGTTTATAGTCTCTTTTGCCATACAAAAAATATTTTTTATATTTAGTCACATATGTGTATCTTTTCCTTTATGGTTTTTTATCTTGCTTAGGGAGGTTTCCTTTATCTAAGGTAATATATATATTCTCCTAGCTCTTCTTCTAATACTTTAATTGATTTATTTTTATATGCATATATTAAATCCATCTGGAATATATTTTGTATATGGTGTCAGGTAGAAATATAACTTTATGTTCTTTCAAATGTGTATCCAGTCTAACGACACCATTTATTTTAAAAACCCTCTTTTCTGTACTGAATTGCAATGCCACCGTAGTCCTATATTTTTTACTTATTTTAATTTCTGTACCTTGCATTATAGTTCCTGGGACGATCTTCTATTCCTGTGTCAATATGATACTATCTTGATTCCAGTAGTTTTGTTTTAGGTTGTAATATATAGGAAAGCAGCCAAGTCCCATTTCACTCTTCTTTTTCAATATTTCTTGGTGTTATTTGGCTTTTTTTTTCATATAAACTTTAAGTTCATTTTGTTACAGTCTAAAAAGGAGGTAACAACCATTGGAGATTTTAATTAAAACTGCATTAATCGTATGTTATTTGGAAAGGATCAACTTTTTTTATATTCTTTATTTTCCCAGGTCTCTCTGTTACAAGTCTTGTTTTATATCTTTCAAAAATATTTTATAATGGTTTCCAAATAGACACTGAACTTTAAAAAAAGAATGTGTTCCTCAGTGTATAAGAGTTTTTGTTTTTTCAAACTGAGGACCTCAGAGGGGAGGGTAGTAAGGAGGGCACGTATTGCATGGTGCACTGGGTGTTATACGCAACTAATGAATCATCGAGCCTTACATCGGAAACCGGGGATGTACTGTATGGTGACTAACATAATATAATAAAAAATCATTAAAAAAAAAAAGAGTTTTTGTTTCTTTTAGAACTGGAAATTTGTTTAAAAGACTAGATGTAAGATAAATATAAAAATACATAGCTTTTCTTCTCTTAGTGCTAAAGCTTGTTCTTAGAGTAGAATACAGAGGAGTTCCTTATTCCAGTCCCCAGGGATAGATGTGATAAGCTGACTTAAAGAATAGTAAAGAAGGGCTTTGTGCCACTTGCTCTCATTCCAACTTTGCTGCTATGGTGCCACATTATTGCAGGTGAAGGCGGCGCTCTGAGCTTTGTGTGGTAAGCGCGTTGTTTCTTCATTTGGTTCTGGATTAGCCAAGACTTTCTTAAAAGTAGGATCTTAACAGAGGAAACTAATCATTTACATTTTAATTTTCTTTGAAACATAACTTTATCTGTTGAACAGAGGCTCAGAAAGAAAAAAACCTTAAGTTATAAGGTGGGTGAGGAATATTACTTATTGTAAGAATTTTATCATCAGTTTAAAAAAATACCTGCAGTACTCCTGTATTTACTTTTAAAGAGTGGAATTTACAAGTAGAAATTTCTTACCTCTTAGAAACCAATGGCTTAAGTAGCAGTATGGACAGTCTTCTTCATAGTAAATTTGTTAAAATACCGATGAAAATGTCTCAGAAATCTTCAATAAAATAACCTTAGTATCCAAAAATTTAAAAAAAAAAGTGAAAAAGAATTTTCAAAATAGCCAACTAATTTTTTAATGTTGGAACTCCAAAGAACAAAATTACAAAAGAGGAGGAAAAAAATAAATTTTAAAATTGTCTGATACAGAACAACCAAAAGAGTCTGTTTCAATAAATGACTTAAATATACTCTACATGATAATAAAGAAAATGGAAAGCCATGAAACAAAGGCCATGTAGTAAAAATTGCAGTACAATTAAGGACATTTCTAGAAGTAGTAAAGAGTTTACATAGAGAACTTCCAAATAGTTAATTAGGGAAGTATGCTTATTAACTATAGATTCAAATCCAACATTAGATGGCTTAAGTAAATATGTATAAATAATGGCAGACCACAATGATTCATTTCTAGGATTGAGCACAGTGTTTTAACTTAAAAATAATAGAGTAAGTACTTAAGCTGATTGAAGAAATACATTTTAAAGAATCAACAATCGAGGGTAAGAAGTGTTTCCAGAATTGATCAAAGGCTTAGCCTGTACATGGATGTTAACATCTAGAGAAAAATATCAAGACATTACTTATAACATTTTCAAGCTTCAGTGAGGAAGAAATCTTATAACATCTGGAAGAAAGGCCAGATAATATTCAAAATACTGATTTCAGATGCAGCTGCATGGAGACCATAAACTCCCCAGGGAAATGAAACATCTGCAGTTCCCTTTATAGAAAAAATTATCCAGGCAAGATGTCATTCATTTGGGAGAGCTAAAGAAAGATTTTCACATATCCCACCAACCCTAAATAGTCAATGACCTTACGCTTTGGTTCCCAAATAGGAATTTCTTCATATTGTGGCTGCCTTATCAACTCTTGGTATGAGAGACTAGAAACCCTAAGTAGGAAGGATCAATGCTTCTGACCACAGGCCCATTGCAGAATAAGACTGTGATTGGAAACTTGAAGGGAACTACTATTTACAGAGTACTGCGTATCAGGTTCTTTACGGTACATCATTTCGTTTAATCTTGGCACCTCTGGTGGGATAATCCCCTTGTTCCAGATGAGAGAACAGCCTCGGATTAAATAACTTGCTTTGTTAAGTAATAGCCAGAATTTGAATACATGTCTTTCTGACCTGCAAGAAAAGTAGAAGTTTCAGAATAACAGTCCGAACACAGAATGAAATAAGATGGAGAAGGGCTGCAGCCTCATAGCTCAAATGTTCTTTTTTACTCATAAAAAGAAGCTTAAGAATTTTGGGGTTTTATCATGGATATAACTAGAAATCAACCGAAAAATGAATTTGATGATTGTCATGATCATATGCATGTGTGTGTGTTGATGTACAGATCTGGTTTAAGTAGAAATAGTTTTATTCAAATGCTTTCTTCCCAACATATTTCAAAAGAGATGAGAGTATATATACAGTGTTTAGTTAATACCAGAGGCATGTATTAAGCAAAAATAAGAAATAACAAAAATAAGAGGAAATAATGTTAAATGATGGTCCAAATATAACAATCATAACAGATATAACATCCCATGTGAAAAAGATGCACTTAAAAGGTCATATATTAAAATATAAGGTAGGACTATGATGCATTAATTAAATAATAAGGAAACTGAGAATAGTGATATCTGAGAACTAATATCACAACAAAATGGCTAAAGGGGAAAGTGTTAGAAACAAAAGGAACAAGCAAATAACATTGACATGCACAAGTGGTGGTATTATGTTGCGTTCTGCTTTGGGTGGCATCGTTCCCAGAGTGAAGGTTGACTTATTTTGGGGCTTATTCCAAGAGCCCTGAGAGCCAGGGAAGAGCTTTGGCCTCTTGAAATTTAGGAATAAATGTTGTATACCTCCTGGTTTACTAACACAGAGTAGAGTTAGACAGGCCTTACCTGGACTATGACATAGTGGAGTCAGACCATTCATTCACGTACCTCTAGGAAATCTGTGCATTCCCGCGGGGTGATCATCTTGGAGACAAAGACACTTCTTAAGGGCAGCCAGCTGTAAAAGAGATTGTTCCAAAGCTAATAGGAATGGAACTGGATTTGGAGGCAGGGTTGCTGCATCGCACAACTCTGGGGAGAGTAAGTCTGTGATGTGGAAGGGGTGATGTTAGAATTAAGAGCTGTCAGATGAGCAGGTTATATGGTTGGAACCAAGTCTCCAGTTGAATCCACACTCTAATGGTAACTTCAAGGAGAGATGGATTGAAAAGGTTGATGACAGAGTTCTTAGGTGGAGGAATTAGTGATCAATTTTGCTTTCTAAGGACAAAAGCCTGTCTGTAACGTTGCCTGTCTTTCCCTGAGTAGATAACCAAATAGTTTGGGGTCCCTTCTCACCTGGTTCTGAGATGACGGGGAGCTCTTTTGGTGAAAAGCTAGTTGGAAGTGAACTTGGCCACATAGAGCATGTGATTGGCCTCACCGTGTTTGAGGCCAGAGTCCCATAAGGTTATAACAGCTGCATGTCCCACAATGTGCTAAAGGAATAGTGTTTTAAAGGAAGGTCATGGGAAATATCTGCATAATAGCAACGTTCTTTTCAAGTTCCACTTTGAAATGAAGCTGTTGGGAGACAGGCCAATATGAAAGGGGCTCTATCAGCAAAGAGACCCCCTGACTGTGGCTTTAATGCTCCTCGGCTCTTCTCAACAAGGTTCTTGCTCTCTGGGTATTGTTTTTCATTTATCCTATTTTCCATTTTTGGCTTGGACTTCTCAAGCAAATTGTCTCTGTCCTGTGGTTACATATGTTAGAGACCACAGATTCTAGTTTGCAGATCTCATATTCTGAAAATTTTGGAATGGTATTCTTCCAACCATTTCCCCCAAGCTGCCTTTGAAGCTAATATTATTGCTTACAAATGATGGCGAAATATTTAAATTATACAGGAAAGAACAGAGAATTTATTTATTTTTCTTAGTGGTTCTTTTGAATGACTTGCGTAGCGAATTTTAAGAGGAGGAAATAGCTCCTGCATTTAGGTTTTGCTGGGTCTCCCATAGATGTGCATCGGAGCAGATATATAAAAATGAACACCACAGACTTGGCCAGGAGAAAAGATTGCCCTCATAGTTCTTTCCTTGCTCCCTTATCCCCACTTAATAAAAGTGAAAAAATGCAATAAAATAACATGAAACAAAGCTAAAAAGATCACTCATTAAAACAAGAAAGAGAAAATTGTCAAAATAATAGTGCCAGTGAAAGCCCCATGGAACAAACAAAATAGCCACAGAGGACAAAGGAAAGTTCTTTGTCTGAATTAAAAATAACTACAAATGGTAGGATATGCATTGAATACAAATGTGAGTTTCACTGCAGAGCCCGCCAGCTCTGTAACTGCGCAGCCCCTGAGATGGGGTGCCTTTGCCACCTTAGGGAACAGCTTCCCAGACAAGTGCTACCAAGTCACTGTCCCCTGCTAAGTACTAGAGTACCTGGACATTGTCAACCCTGCCTTCAAGTTTCCTGCCCCTGAACCATGAAGGTTTGGTGGAAATAATATAGGTAGGGTGGTTCAGACCAGTATTTAATAAAGACCTAAGGTTCTGATATATTTCTCCTTCAGTAGCAGTGAGAGATGGGAAAGAAATGGGAGGAAAGCTATTTGTGATAAAATCTCCATCTCTGAGAGTGCTGCCTTAGCTTTCTGGAAGCCCATCTCTACTGTGGAATTGACCTTCAGGGATTTGTGTCCCAGCTTGTTAGAGACTCTTCCCCTGTCTCTAAAGCACACTCCTGCTTCTGACACCTTGCTGGCAAATAAGAGTTTGCTTCTGGGCTCTCTGGGGGAACTCAGTGTCTTTCCCGGTCCGAGCCCATTGCTGCCCATCTGCTCTTGTGCGGCCTTGCTTCTGATCCAACCATTCTTGGGTGGAGCCCACAGACTCTGAATGAGCCCCTTCCCTGGGGCTCAGGCCGTCCCCAAACCAGATCTTAGCTGGAACTGAAGCAGGAATGGTACCAACAATAAGGCAGAATTGTGATTTACATCAAAATTATGGGTAGAAAAAGGAAAATAAACATCTTGGGTTTTTTTGAGGTTTCGTTTTTTGAAATCGTGGTAAAATACACATAACATAAAATTGACCATCTTAACCATTTGCAAGTGTACCGTTCAGTATTATTAAGCACATTCTCCTTGTGCTACCGTCACCACTAACCATCTCCAAAACTCTTTTCATCTTATAAAACGGAAACTCTGTGCCTATGAAACAATAATGCCCCATTCCTCCTTCTCCCCAGCCGTTGGCAACCACCCTTCTCCTTTCTGTCTTTATGAATTTGACTACTCCAGATACCTCGTGTAAGTATTTATATATAGTATTTGTCTTTTTGCGACTGGCTTATTTCACTTAGCTGAATGTCTTCAGGTTTCATTCATGTGTTAGAATTTCCTTTCTTTTGAAGGCTGAATAATCATATTCCACGTTTTATTTATCCGTTCATCTACGGATGGACGCTTGGTTTGCTTCCACCTCTTGGCTATTGGGAATAATGCTGCTATGAACATGGATGTACAAATACCTCTTCAAGACCCTGCTTTCGATTCCTTTGTGTATATACCCAGAAATGGAATTGCTGGATCATGCGGTAGTTCCATTTTTTGCTAGTGAAGAACCACCATACTGTTTTCCACAGCAGCGGAACCATTTTATAGTCCCAGCAACAGTGCAGGAGGGTTCCCTTTTCCCCACATCCTCACCAACACTTGTTATCTCTTGTCTTTTTCGTCTTGGCCATTCTAACAGATGTGAGGTGATGTCTCCTGGTTTTGATTTGCATTTTTCTGATTATTGAGCATTGTACAGTATGCTTATTGATGATTTCTCTTTTTTGGAGAAAAGTCTGTTCAAGTCCTTTACCTATTTTTTAATCAGCTTTTTTTTTTTAATAATTAAGCTGGAGGAGTGTTTTTTTTTTTAATGTATTCTGGATATTTAACCATTATATGATTTGCAGATATTTTCTCCCATTCTGTGGGTTGCCTTTTCATTCTGTTGATTGTGTTCTTGTTTGCACATTTTTATTTTTGATGTAGTCTAATTTATCTATTTTTTTCCTCCTGTTATACACATAGGAAGTTATAAAAATCTATTCTCTACTTGAATACATGGAAAGTTTCAGTAAGAATGAGGAAATCAAAAATCCCATCAGATGTCACATTTTATGACCATAGTAAACCTCACCCCAAAACAGTTATAAGGAAAGTACTATATATAAAATAATTAAGTCATAGATGAGCAGTACCAAGGAAGAAATTATCACTTTCAGGATTGTTTTATTCTTCATTTATTTTGTTCCTCGAATAAAGAAAACTGCTAACTGGAGAGAGAAGAGAAGGGGTCTACAGTGTTTTAGGATAGGAAGAAGCAAAAAGGCAGTGATGTTTTGGAGAAACTGTGAATAGCAGATGATTTGCATATGCTGTTTTATTCATTTCTTACAGCAGGGCTGAGAGAGGTGTTGGCATTACCAGTTGACGGGATAAGGCCCCAAGCCACAGTTACTGAGCAGCAGAGCTGGGATGGGAACCAGAAGGCTGTTTTTTCCTAACCTATCACCAGTGAACTAATTGTTAACTAATTATTAACTAATAGTTAACAATTTCCTCTGAAATGTTAACAGGACACTTGAGTATAACAAAATTATTCCAAAACTAATTGGTAAAAATGAACTTTCAAACCATTAAAGAAAAAGAAATAAGGATGATTCCGTATGTATTATAATGTCCTATAATTCAAAATAGTGTGATGTAGAATTAGAAATGGAAATAGATTATTGTGACAGAATAGAGACCTCAAGAATAAGCTTTCATACACTCAGGATTTAATATATAATACGCTGAACTTAAACAGTTGTCAGGAAAAAGCAAATCATCATTTCATTAAAGCTGAGATTACTATAAATACATGTTTAGAAAAAGTAATAGGGGGCACCTGGGTGGCACAGCGGTTGAGCGTCTGCCTTCGGCTCAGGGCGTGATCCCGGCGTTATGGGATCGAGCCCCACATAGGGCTCCTCCGCCATGAGCCTGCTTCTTCCTCTCCCACTCCCCCTGCTTGTGTTCCCATTCTCGCTGGCTGTCTCTATCTCTGTCGAATAAATAAATAAAATCTTTAAAAAAAAAAATAATAGACCAGGGGTCCCACACTAGCTAGTAGGAGTTTTGTTTGTCCTGAGGTGTGTACTTGAGTGTGTGTGTGTGTGTTTGTGTCTGGATTTGAATGCTCCCATGTTGGACATCTAGGCTGCAGTTTGCCAAGGAATCTACCATTCCTTACAATTCTCATCTTGTCACAGTTACATGTCTGTGCCTACCTGGCCCATCTGCCATTTAAGCTTATGACTTCTGATGTGTACTCATTCTAGGTGAGCGTTTCTCACCTAGGATTGTAAAATATATCAAGCATCAGAATCACATGGAGGTCTTGTTAAAACACAGATTGCTGGGCCACAGCCCCCAGAGTTTCTGATTCAGGAGACCTGGGATAAGGCCCAAGAATTTCCATTTCTAACAAGTCCCCACATACAGTGTAGTCCCTGGACTTGAGATAAGTGCATAAATTGGAAATAAGCATTTAGAGACTTTTATACTTTTAAAAGGAACTTCTATATAACAGAGTAACTTGGATTCTATTGAATCTAGTAATAAAATATGGGCCTATATTTTCTATGACTTTTTAAAATTTCACTTCTGTGAAAAAATATTTTTACTGAATTTTATAAAAGCACTGGTCCACAGGGATTGGAAATTTAAAAACCAACAAAGGAACAAACAACATGTCCACAGCCACAGATTGTCTGAGAAGCACTGTCACCAGAGTTCTGCCCAGCTGGCATTTCCCTTGGTGCAGTCACATGATCTGGGGTAGGCCGCAGCCTGGAGGCCAGAAACTTGATCTAGTAGAGGGACCAGAGTTGACTTAAGTCACAACACAGACACACGCTGTCAGTTCCACAAAGAACTGGAATGTAAAACCACATGCCAATGGCAGTTTATTAATCCAGAGAAACTGCCAACTCGATGGGTTACTCATATTGGCCTGACCAGTGAATCATTTCCCTGCCCGCGAAACCAACTTGTAATCCAGAGGTTACTCAGTGAGCATGAACATGGCAGGAAAAAAGGGCTAGGTAAATGGTTTGTGTGTTAGTGACATCAGGCTGGTTGCCTGCTGAAGACGTGGGTGTACACCTGCTGAGTGCACCCCGCTTCCCCCCGGTCAGTGCTTTGGTAGATGGACGGTTACTTATGAAGCTTCCATTGCTGACCCACCAACTTCCCCGTCCTAACTGACAGGTGATGAAAGTAATTCAGTCAAGTTACTGTCGTCAACCTAGCCAGCTGTGTCTGGAAGTAATTTTGTCTCTTTGATGATGCCTTTGCACATCTTCACCACAACCCATTAGGTTATGAGTGTCAGAGTCAATTTTGAAAAAGTTGAGAACATGAATCTCATACACATACATAGGGAGTACATGCCAAGGATTTAATTAACTTGTGAAAGGAAACAACAAATGAAAAACCTGATTTGAAGAATACAAGAAGTGTATATGGTCAACGGAAGAAGGAATGCTGAATATCACCAAGTTCCATACCAAACTGGCTAATATTCTATTGAGTAATTAAGGCATAAGTCTGGGGGTTAGTTTTCCAATTAATTTGCATTTCTACCAGAAAAAAAAAAAATCATCTGTAATTTGCCAGTGTCCTATCAGTGAATATCTAGCTTCATAGAGTCTGGGCCCTAATCAGCAGTAAATCAAAAAACCATTCTTCTCCGCAGGGTCAGATGAAGCCAGGGGAGCTCGTTAGACCACGCTCTTATATCACATTGAAAGGGCACATGAATCTTTCTGCCTTATTTGAGTTTTGGAAAAAGTTTTGTAGCAGATTTAATAGCTTTACTCTCAGAGAACAGTCTGTTTCCTTTTTCCCAAGTCCTGTGGAAGAGGATAAGCTGGTCTGAGGGCAGAGCAGAGGGAAGCTTTTCAGTTACTTAATTGTCACCTTTCTGAGCTCCTCCCAGCCAGAGTGACTTGGCCTTAAAGGAATTTGGATCTACTGGTTGTCTAATTGCCAGAAAGAGTAGCTCAGTATTCATAATCGGATAGAAGTGATGGCGTAAATTTACCCAGAGGCATTTAAATGCTCTCGTCAGCTTGACTGTGGGTTTTGCTTATTTAGGTTAGATATTCAGCCAGTGCATGCAAATTTCAAATGTGGAGCATTGAAGGATGATTCCAGTGTGTTCCCATGTGCCTGGCAGGTTGGCCACCTAAGGTGTTTAGGAATGCTTAGGATCTGTTATCTAAGCAGATGTCAAATCTGTAGGAATTACATTTCTGAATAATCATTTCACATAAAACACTGATTTGGGGCTGGCTAGGCCTAATAATCAGCCAGTACATAGCAGTAGAGCTGCATCGGGTGTTAAAGTCCTGAAATGTTTTCATATTGGTTGATGAAGAGAAATGATCTCTCCGTTGAGATTAAGAAGTATCTAATGATGTCTCCCATCAGTGGCTGTGGAGGTGGTAATGGACCTGGGAGGAGCACTGCACAGGTACTCACAGCCCCAACAGCCACTGAGTGGCTTGGAAGGCAAAAGTTGAGGGGTGTGCAGTGCCCTGCCTCTGGCCTGTGGCTCCCCAGAATTGGTAGGGGTGGCAAAGTGGTCACAGGCCCCTTGGGGGTCACTAGCATCCAGGTATATACCAGTTGTGAAGAGCCTTAAGCATGTCCAGGAGAACAAAGATACTGGAGATGTAATGACTGTTAATACAATGGTGAAGTCATTGATATGGTTCTGATGTGGTTTGAACACAGGCATCGCTTAGCTAGGTGACAACTACGTTAAGATTGCAACAGCTTGTAAAAATCAAGTGATTTGGAAATTTCTAGAATGTTTTGGTGAATTATTTTCTGCGTAATATATTATTTATGGATCTATAAGGATATAGTTAATTTAGCAAAAAAAGGAATGTTAAATATATTTTATAATAATGTAATAAATAATTATTACATATTAATATTTTATCTGCAGTTAAATATTTTGAATATGACTTTTATTTCTGGTGATATAGAACTTAAAGTTATTCAGTCAAACCATCAAAACTAAGGAAAAAATGAAATAAGATTTTGATAATAGGTAAAGATTTATTGTCTAAATTTGAATAAAGTGCTTATTTAAAGCTAAAATGATGACACAAGCCTCCAATAGGCAGACAGTTGAATGTTAGCAGGCAGTTTGTATACAAGTAAAAACAGGGCAAAGGGAAGTTCCCTAAGTGTAGGGACAGTGTCCGACACAGGCCTGGTCTCCCGGTGGGGACTTGATAAATGTTAATTGATTAAGTGAATGACTGAATCAATATATGAAAAAGCTTTTCATCCTCACCAGTAATTAAGTAAGTGCAACTAAAACATTCACGAGATATAATTTCACACCTATTAATTTAGCAAATTAAAGAAATAAAACCAATGGCAGAGAACTACTGGGGAAACAAGAAAAACTTGTCACCACTTTCTGAAAAGACCTAATTAATATATTACTAGCAAGCAGGGCTGCTTACTTTCTTCACCCATTTTGGGGATTTATCCTTAGGAAACAACGTTAAAGGAAATGAAAACTGTCTTTAAAAACATTTATAGTAAAGCTGTTTATGATAAAAATTGGAACCAATCAAAATATCCGACAGGTCGGTGAAATAGTATGCACTCATTTGAAATGATACATGTGAGCGTTACGTAGAGAAGTTTAGAAAAAATGTTAACTAATATGCACAGTCTGTGTGCAGCCATGTTTGGAAACCACACAGCATCTGTCTGTGGAATGACAGTCTAAGGGGCAATGGGGAGTATCTAGATGAAAAGCTGTCAGGATGTAATTTTTATTAAGCTGCTTTTGCTTATGAATGAACAAGAAATCTTAAAAAATTACCTCCCTTACAGATTGTCAATATAGGATGTCACTAAAGATCATCGTTAGCGCATTAATATTTAAGCCCAAATGTATTTTCTGAAGGTTATTTTCTCCCTGCAATTTACATTGCTCCTCAAAGATTTATGATACCTAAATTCAAAGTGAGGATGTGTAATAACAGTGTTCAAAAGCAGTTCATGGTCTCCAGAAAGATTTTTGTGAACAAAGTACAGTCAGTCCTCCTTATTCGCGGATTCCACGTTTGTGAATTTGCCTACTCACTAAAATTTATCTGTAACCCCCAAGTCAGTCCTCATGACTCTTCTGTGATAATTTGCAGGCAAAAACAGAATGAAAATACTGAGTTGCTCAACACACCATACACCCAGCTGAAGTCAAACCAAAGCAACATTCTGTCTTTTTGTTTTAGCTGTCATACTGGAAATAAGTGTTCTTTCCATGGTCTACTTAGTGCCATGTTTTTCATATTATTTTGCCTTTTTTTGTTGTTGATGGTAATTTTACCATGTAAAATAGCCCCCAAAGCATAGTGTTAAAGTGCTGTCATTCCCAAGTGCAGAAAGGCTGTTGTGAAGTGCCTTTTGGAGAAAATACATGTGCTAGATAAGCCTTGTTTAGGTATGAGATATAGTGCTGTTGGCCCAGTGTTCACTGTTAATGAATCAATAATAAAGTGTCTGTTTTTTTTTTTAACTAGGCTCCATGTCCAGCATGGAGCCTAACACGGGACTTGAACTCATGACCCTGAGATCAAGACCTGAACTGAGATCAAGAGGTGGAGGCTTAACCAACAGAGCCACCCAGGCACCCCTAAAGTGTCTTAAAAAATAATAATAAAGTGTCTTAAATAAGGTGTCTTTAAACAGAAATACACATTAAATAAAATTATATATTGATCAGTTGACCAAATAGTGTGACCAGAGGCTCCCAGGAACCTAGCCCTGCATTTCCCTTAGATGCAGTGCTAATTAACATTTGCTAATTCAGTGTTCGTGGTAACTTTATAGAACATAACTACCATGAATAATGAGAATTGACTGTGGTTTTAGTGGAAGCCTAAACTTACGTGTTCACATCTGGTCCAATATCATCAAACAAAAGCTTAGGCAAGGCAGAAAAAGACATCTGTTTTTAGGTTATGGTAAATTGTTTTACTCTGGTAGTGAACAAACATAGTTCTAGACCTTGATGACTTTCAATCCCTTTTTTCCTCCAAGATCAACAAGAATATTGTTATTTGAGTAGTGTAGACCTGTGTAATAAATCCTAAGAAGATGGCAGGAACCTTAGGAGATGTATCCGGTAGATTTTTCCTTATGCTTCCATAAGATCAGAAGGTGACTACTACCAATTCTGTGGTTTGGGAAGAACTCAGATAGTGCCAGGGTGCCTGTGACCTAAATCTTAACCAGACAGCCCCTGTTGGATATCAAAAGGCTCAAGCCTCAGAGAGCTCTGCTCTGTTCCCCAGTTCTATCCACTGTGGGTGTTCTTTTTTTTTTTTTTTTAAAAGATTTTATTTATTTACGTGACAGAGAGACAGCCAGCGAGAGAGGGAACACAGCAGGGGGAGTGGGAGAGGAAGAAGCAGGCTCCCAGCGGAGGAGCCCGATGTGGGACTCGATCCCAGAACGCTGGGATCACGCCCTGAGCCGAAGGCAGACGCTTAACGACTGCACTACCCAGGCGCCCCACTGTGGGTGTTCTTAATTACAAGCAGTAGTAACTATCTCGGGTGAATTTTACCATCGAAGGAATTTATCAGCAGGATACGCAGTGCTCGTTGAATCTCTGGGAGAGATGGAGGGTCTTTAGATGGAGAGGATGGAGAGTCAGAAATAACACCCAAATCACACCACAGAGCTGGTCCAGAGAAGATGTCACTGTTGCCTTTACTGGGAGCAAACGCTGTAGCTCACGGCAGCTGCCACCACGCCCACATCCACCATCCCCAGTTCTCCATGTTTCAAGCTTCCATTTTGGAGTCCGGGCAGCAAGTGGGGTGATGTACCTATACTTTTGCTGCAAGAAAGCCAGGGAAGTGAATTTTAGCCTCTGCCTCAAAGTGTAGGAAGAAAGGCAGAAAAAGAAGGGAAAAAGGATGATGAGAGTACCTTACCATCCTGCACAGCCTATGTGAGGGGAGTTCACTCTGTTGCTTCTTTCCTCCTCCATAGTTCATTATTTCATATTAAAGGTTTTGGCCTGGGAATTATGATATAGTATATTTTATATGCCATACTTACTGTATAAGGAGACTGCTTTTCTTTTTGTTTAAAAAGTATATTCTGAAAATGTAAATCTATCCATAAAGCATGATTTGTTTTAATCAGTGAATGGAATCTGCACATTCAGGGAGTGGGTGAAACAAAATTAGAATGCAGTTACATCTCAGTGGAGACCGAGAAATTTTTTATCTCCCTGATCTCCCTATAGCATTTCTAGAACAATGATTCTCAACATATCAATTGGAAAAGTCTGTTTTTTTTGAAGTAAAATTTTACAAATCTCAGTATATAAGTTGTACTTTTAATATCCATTGGTTAAGAATGGTATTAATTGAAGAGTGCTTTTAAATGAGTTCCATTTGATGGATCACACCGGCATCTACTTATATTTGTGAGAAGAGAAGAACATATACGTGTAGACTATATTTGCATGTATGCTGTTTGAGAACTCCTTGTCCAGACTCCATGACTCTATTACCAAGCCACACTGAGGCACAGAGACACCAGCTCCAGATCTGACTCAGGTTGGCGGCCACTGCCAAGTCTCCTTGGACCAAGCTGGCAGTGACTCAGTGGTGCCTTGGGAGATTGGTTCTCCTTGGACATGCTGGCTATGCTTCCCTGACCCCTCATTGACTTTTGAGGTGGTGGTTCAGACACACATTTTTTTCAGTTATACTAAAGTGTGCAATACATGTGTAAGCCATTTTCAAGCAGAAGATAAAAGCCATTCCTAGAATTATTTGAACAGATGCCTGTGGCTAGTTAAAACCCAAGGGTCTTGAGTGGAAAATCACCAGCAGTAGAGCAAAAAAAGTCTTCTACGACAATGAAAGCTCATTTCCTTCTCTACACTTGGCATGAAGCAGAATTAAACCTACAGGTGAAAGGAGTCCATTTCTTCTTTTATCAGAGACCCCACTTAGCAAGGAAATAGTGGGCAGCTTTTTCAGCTGTTCTGTCCTTTTCTCTTAAGTATGGGTATGTTCTTGTGACATTTAATGTGAACCATTGCCTAAATCAATAACGTGATGGTTTGATTGGATCCGATTTAAAAAAAACCCAAAGAGGCAGAAGTAAAAGCACGGGATTTTAATTTGAAGGTTTGAGACCAATATCATTTCCAGGCTCCTGTGTCTCTGGTGACCTCCCTTGGATTCATCATCAGTGGTACCCTCCTGAGGACAGGACAAAATGCCCTCTACTAACTTTGGTTGCTGGTCTTTACCAGTTTGAGGTTGGTGCAAAGCAGGAGCCAATGTGAAACTAAGTTTAGAGCACAGAGATGGCAACTTTAAAAAGGCAGTTTGTATAGATTAGGGAACCGCCACTAGAAATTACGTAGCTGATCAGGTCCTGCATTAGTGATCTATGGCTACATAACAAAGTAATCCAAACAGGCGTCTTCAAATGACAAACACGTATTAGCTAATGGTTTTGGGGGGTCGGGAACCCTGCACTGGCTTAGCTGGGGAGTCTGGCTCAGGTGCTCTCGTGAGGCTGCCACTAAGGTGTCAGCCAGGGCTGCAGTTATCTGCGACTTGACTAGGTCTGGAGGACTGGTTCCAAGCTCATTCATATGGCTGTTGGCGGCAAGCCTCACCTCATCACCACAGGGGCCTCTCCGTGCAGCTGCTCATGACACGGCTTCCCCCAGAGTGAGTGATCCAGGAGACAGGAGCTCAAGACCAAAGCCACAGTCTTCTACAGCCTAATTTTAGAAGTAACATACCATCCATCCTGCCACATTCTACTGATCGCACAGGATGTGAGTACCAGGGAGCAGGAATTATCGCGGGTCATCCCAGAGGCTGCCTACCACCGGTTCAAAAGACTAGCTTTTCTAGAAATCATGCATCGGATAGTTGCCTTTTTCGTAAGTCTAAGGACGGCCTCTTGATCAAGTTAATAATGGCCTATCATACTTTGAAAATCATGTTTATATCTTTGTTTAAAAGCATCAACATTATGATTTTTAAGTAAAATGCAGTTATAAAGACTATAAATAATAGTCACCAGTGTACAATATAGAAACTCAAAGTTTTACATGAACTCCTTATAACCACAATTTACAGTATGCGTTTATATATCACTGTAAGTGTATTTATTTTTAAAAATTCTGAATCTTAACAGGATATTGCTTAAATCTTTCAAAGTCAGAGTATACATTCATTTTGCATAAGCTGCATAGTATTCTATTAAATGACTGTAGCAAATAGGATAACTGTACCAGAATTATCTAACCAGTCCCTACTGTCGGACAGTTGAGTTTTTCCCCCATTTTTTGACACAATAAGAATCACCTTTGCACATATATCTTTGCATGCTGTACGAGAATCCTTCAGAGCAAATTTTCAAAGTATATTCTTGAGTGAAAAAAGGATGTGCATTAAAAATTTACTAGATATTGTTGAATGGTCTGCTAAAAATATTGTGTTTACAATTTTTTGTGACAAAAGTGCCCCAAACCCCTGCCTCCTAATGTTAGCATTACTTTACTTTGATACTCCTTGCTGTGATTTTGAAGGAGACAGTGGTGGTGTGCTTGGCAGAGAAACCTCAGAGAGAAAGAAGGGTGGCGGGGGAGGCCTGCGGTGAGATCAGAGAGTGGCAGCCGCCCTTCCAGAGCTCACACAGCGGTAGAGCCCCAGTGTGGCTTCTCTACCTTGGGTATGAACTCTCGGGATCTTTGCCCTGCTTGTCTCTTAATGAGATGACTCTGATGTCTTCAGGTGTCTGTCTGTGCCTCAGTGAAGGAAGTGATAGAACAGACCAGAAGAGAGGTGGATCAGAAAAATCCAGCTTCCCCAGTTCTTCCCAACAGCCTCCCACCATTCCTTTCTGAAAATCTCACCATTGCTTTGCCTGACATCTTGGACTCAAGATCCTTTAAATAGCACACAGATTGTCTGAGAAAAGTAATGTTAATATCAGCCACTAATAGGCAAGCAAAGTTAATATTTTACCTTAGTTGAAGAGACTAAGACTCTGAAAGAATGGAATTCATTCATTCATGAGTTCATTCAACAGATAATAACTGTTGAGTACCCACTGTAGGCCAGAAGCTATCATAGGCCCTGGATATATAATCATAAGCCAAAACAAGTACCAACATGGAGCTGCCAGTTAGTGGAGAAGGTGGACAATATTCAGATAATCTTGTGATTATATATATAATCATATTTACATGTAAATCGTATTTACAAACTGTAATTATATCTAGGAATGAGCAGTATTTTGGAGAGCCAGGAAAGTGGCTATCTAAAGGATGAATTTGAGGGTTGCTGTAGGGGACGGGGGTGGGGGGCTGGGATAACTGGGTGATGGGCATTAAGGAGGGCATGTGATGTAATGGGCACTGGGTGTTATATACAACTGATGAATCACTGAACTCTACTTCTGAAATGAATAATACACTATGTGTTAATTAATTGAATTTAAATATAAATGAATAAATAAGGAAGGGTGGATGGATGCATGGATGCTTGGATGGATGGATGGGTTTGAGGTCAGTAGGAGAGACCCTGGGAGAATCACACGGGGCAGAACACTAAGGAACACTATGCTTGAAAAGGCCTTGAGGTGGGAAGGAGCTGAGCTGTTTGAGAAACTGAAAAAGGTCCTTGTGGCCAGAGGGAGTCATAGCAAGAGATGAGGCTGGAGAAGGGGCCCAGAACCAGATCATGCAGGTCCTACACACTTTGTTAGAAGAAGCAGTTTGAAAAAAGGAATTCAGGATATGGACATGTTCATCAGGGCAGATATGGAGGAGAAGGGGAAAGTGATGGACATGGGGCTGGAGGGGAGACGGGTAGCTGGATAAGAGGCTCATCTGCTCCATGAGCCATGTGCCTCCTGCGCCTCAGCGTCCACGTGGTCCTCACCAGCGCAGTGCTGTTGGGCTGGGACCCGTCATGACACATGGCACGTACTCAGGGGCTGAGCAGCCTCTCCAGGACCTACCATTCTCCCCTCATAGACTTAGAAGTCTGTGCCCCACTTTGCCTTTCAGCTGCCTGGGAGGATTCCAGCAAAAGTCCATGCCTGATTCTATTAATTGAATTACAGAGGGAAGGCCCTAGTGCATTCATCAAACCTTAATCCATCTCCACATCACCTTACAATGTTCAGTGTTTTAAAAAGCCCACTGCAGCATGCCTCTAAGCGGCTTAATTGACATAATATGGGTCACCTGTCTACATGGAATTCTCTGGCGGAGCTTCCAGAACAACCTACTTTTCCTCCCTTTTGCCTTTAGTTTTTGAACTTCTGAAATGCGTCACTGCTGCTCAAGTCAGTTTCGAGCCATTATTTAATCAAGAGGCGTGGAGTGGAGAGCTGTGCCTCTAACGCCAGCATTTGTCCCGCGGTGCGGTTGGGGGTAAGAAGGGAATGTGGGCAGGGCCTCAGGAACTGGGCCAGGGACCATCGGTGCTGCTCACCAAGCTGGTCAGCTTCAGCTTTGGCAGTCGTGTAAAATGAAAAGTATAACATGGCTTGAAGTCATGCTTTTAATGTCAAAAGCTTCATAAAAACTGTGCATGTGTGTGTTTGGGGTGAGGAAAATGAATGAGTTCAGCTTGGTGTTCCTGTGTCCTGATCGGGGGAGCCACAGAGCCAAGCATGTGGCCTTGGAGATGTACCATCTGAACTCAAATCCTGGCACCCTCCCCCCTCCACTAGCTATCTGGGAAACCTTGTAGATTTAATGAACTTAACTGAGTCTCATTTTCTTCATCTGTAAAATGAGAATAATGGTAGCCTCCTCTTACGGGGGTTTTGAGAGGATTCAAGAGTTGAGGCATGAAAAGGCCTCTGTGTAACATGATTATTTAGTAAATTTAAAATACAGCTTACAGTGCCAGGCACTGTTCTAAGTGCCTTGAATATATTAACATATTTAATCTTCCAAGATCCCAGGAGGTATTCGTGATTATTCTCATCATCCCCACTTTCCAGATGCCCAAGATCGCCTGGCTAGGAGATGGCAGAACTGAGACCCAAATTTGGACAGTTGGGCTCCGAGTCCAAGCTCTTAAGTGTGTTGCCACACTGCCTCTCAGCCATATACAATGTCAGCTGTCGTTATGCTTGGGAAGGGAAGAAAGAATGGGAGAAATACAGCAGAAGATGGCCAGAAAAGGGGAATGAGGGCACTAAGATTCCTTTGGCCCTTGGACTGTGAGCCTCTCTGACCTCTACCCACCACCCCTACTCCTTCGCCCCCCACTCCCACATCCCTTAATTCCAGTGTCTCAGACTAAATACCAAGTATGGCCTGAGTGTTCAACACCCATACTGAAACCTCTTGATCCCACTTAGATGAGAGAGAGAGACGGTCACTTTCTGCTGTTGCAACAGCTGCCCTGGTTAGTGAAGGCTGGCCACGGGTCTGTCCAGGGGTACCTGCCACCATGGCCAGGGCAGATCCCCTCTTGTGGGCTGAGTCTTATCCCTGGCTTCTTCAGACAAACCAGAAGTCCCCGGGTGAAATTCTCAAAACAGAATGGCATGGTTGATCAGATCTGACATTCTAGAGGAGACTTATTCCCTGCAGGGTTACCAGCCTAGATTCTTTCTTCTAATATGTCAGTGATGCTAATATGAGGCCAAAGTCCCCACACTGGGGAACAACGTCGTGTGGGCAGTCCTTTACCAAAACCTTACACCAGACAAGGTGTAATCCATATTTCAAATACTGCAATCCACGTTTCAGTTTCCTGGCTTGGTTTTGTTTTGTTTCCTTGAGGTGGGAGATGGCCTAGGAAAAGCTAAAATAAGTATTTAGGTAAAACCGCTGAAGTTCACTAACTTCTGCTGGGAGTTATCTTAACCTGTAATCTTACGGTTCTGCTTTCAGAGGGATGGAGTCTAATCACATCTGCTACCTTGTTTCAAATGGTGGGTGGGGAGACAGAAGTCAGAAGTGATGATGTCATATCGAGGTCGATGGTATATGGGTGGTCATTGTTTTATTTTAACTTTTCTGTGCCTTTGCAATTTAAAAAAATAAATTGGGGAAAAATAAAAGCATTAAAAAATAAGGTTTATGGGAAGAAGTAAAAAAAAAAAAATACAATTGCTACTGATGGGATCTCTGTACTATGGGAGGGCATTACGGAATTAGTGGTGTTTTCCTTCAGGTCATCATCCATAGCGCCAGCAGGAGCAGCAGAAACATGGAGAGGTTGTAGGGAGGGGCAACAAATGGAAAAGGCATGCTCCAGATAAAGAAATAAATGTCCTGGCTGTTCATACTGTCACAGAACTCAAAGTTACTGTGGGAGTGAAGGTTTCAACCTTCATATTGCATTCATAAGTCCAATATTAGGATCAGGGTACTCCATATATTTCCTTGAAACTGATCCAACAATAACAGAAATGTTGCACATGTATCTGGAAAATTTTTTCATATATGTGTTTCATTCTGTGTATATATTAAAGATAATGGAATATCACTAAAAATTAATCTTTAGATGGTAGGATTACGAGTGATTTTTATATTTTCTGTATTACCTCTCTGGATTTTATAGACTTTTTTCAAGTGACAGATTATTTTATAATCAGGAAAAAGTCATTATTATATGAAAAATAAATGTTATATATGTAGTATCTCTAAATAACTTATTTTCTATATTTACCACTATTAACCACGGCATCAAATGGAAATATACTCCTTTAATCTAGAAATTAAAATTAGAAATTTTGAGAGAGTATGTCCTGTATCTTAAAAGGAGATAATGAAAAAACCTTTGATAGCTTTATTCATACTTCTGATTTTATGAATTGTGACCACCTTAATAATTTGCCAAATTTTGAGGAGTTTAGCACATTTACTGATTTTTAACAGTGCTTGGGGCATTACTTCCACAATTTCACCTTTACTTTTTTTTTTTTAAACTCTTCAGTACCATCCTGGTCTGGCAATTTATCTAGATGCACTTAGTCAAGACAGTTGTGCGCGTTTACCACTGTTCAATTTAATTGTTCAGACATTTCTCTTTCACAAGATTATTTCCAATGGATGGGAATTTTCCCAGTGGCTTCCTCAGGAAAGATCAATGCCAATAATTCACTTAGTTTCTTGACAAACATATTTTCATCCCCAGGCCCATATTATGTCCACAAATAACCAAATGATCTTTTTTTTTTAATTTGCATGAATGAGTTTTATAAAAGATATACAAAGTTCTTTCTGGCCTAATTTAAAATTTTTACCCAATTTGCCGTATTTAGTAGGCCTATTTGAGCTGGGTTTAGGTAGCAATTTCCACTGGTGTGCTTAATACTGGGAGTCGTTGTATAAAGTTCAAGCGTCTTTGCTTGCTTTTTTATTTACTTTTGCAGGAGATCCTTAAGCACTTTGTAGTCCTTTTCTTGGCTCTTGTGTAGGTCTGTCACCACATTTATTCCAGCGACAGGCTGCCGTACATGGCAGTGCCATTGCACAGGGTTCATTAGGCAATAGGAAATGGACATCAAGGCCAAGGTAAACAGAAGAAGACCACCATCTTGGGCAGCTTCATTAAGTCCACAGAATTTCTGGCGAAGTAGAGCTGACCACAATAACTATAGCTCCTGCTTTAATCCTTTCTGCCTGAATCTTTCTGAAGAATTCTCCCTGCTCAGGGTGCCCAGGGTCGGGGAGGGGTTAGAATAAATGCTAACGGTTTTGGGAAAAGGTTTGGTAAATCATCTTGTATGCTAAGCCCCTGTGTAACATTATCCAATAGTAAGGAGATGTCAGCAATCTTTAGCTATTTAAAGCTTTAAATAGACCACATGAGTAATGGGCTCCAGGTGCTTATCACTAATTAATTAATTCATTTGTAAGTGAAATACCTAATTAAGGCAGTCTAAGGGAGCTCCTGCGCAGCCCTGATGTGGTGGGTCCAGTAACAGAGATTTTAGTTGGCGAAACTTGTTGGACAGTTTCCCATGGGCCGCTTAGCTTGATCAGATTTTATTTGGAGTGTTTTTGTGTGCGTGTATATGTTTTAAGTGTAGTGTGTGTTTGAACCGGTATTTAATATTGGCCAGAGTCACTCACAAATTCTTAGCTTTGGAAGAAACCTGAAGATAACGTGGTTGGGATCTCATGATAAAACAAGGGAAATGAACAGAAGATATGCATGACCTGGTGTGATGCCTATTGCCTTGTGCGCGGCCGTCAGGAAGGGCCAAAGAGCCTGTCGCTTCATGACTTCTTCCTTGGCTTTGATTTCAGGGGCATTTCTTTCTACTTTCTACAAAAGTTTGCTTTGCCTTTACCCTGCCAGAAAACTACGTAACCCAAAGTGTTCACCATTTTGCCTCAGCTAGTAAGAAACTTTAGCCATGTTTAGAGCTCAAGTATATTAATCCGTTTAATTATCTGTTCCCTATGCTCCCTTTCATCTTCTTTGTTCTTTTCTTAGAATAAGGACATTGTCCTTAAAGGAAAAGAGCCTTGTAAAGGCAGTTAACTAGCTCATGGATAAGAATGCGATTTGGGGTTGAAAAATTTGTATTTAATCGTATTGTGCTCTGCTATAAGGGAAAAGGACACATTTGAGTGTAATAATTATGACTGACTTATAATGTGTTTTGTTCCTTATAAACTGTTATTGCCTCAAGTAAAATGAGTAGAATAAAGAGCATGAACGAATGCACCAAAGATACCTACGCTGCTTTCAGGATATAGGACAGATTTAGAGAGGCAGCAAGAAAACAGATTGAACTTGGATAAGTGGAAAATGAGAAGGAAAATGGATATAAATATAAGCTATTAGAAGCTACCAGTTCTCTTCTGCAGTAGACTTATTAGTATGGAGTCTGGCTCACACTACCTTTCAAGCAAACCCCAGTGCTCACTGATGCCTTCCCCTCTAATCAGAGCTCACATGACTTCTCGTGAAAAACAAAACAAAGCAAACAAACAAAAACCCTTCCTCTATGAATTTAGGTCCTTAAAAAATTGTCTCTGCAACAGAAAATGGATATTTTTTCTAAAATGTTTTGTAACAAAATGCTGTTTGGAAAAAAAAAAGTGGCAGTGCCTTAAATTAGTTCTCTGAAAAAAAGCACGTACTATGAAATAATCCTTTTTGCCTACCCACGTGAAGTAAGGGTATGTGCTGAGAACTTTGAAAATAGTTGCTGTAGTCTTTTCTCAGGCAGAAACCCACCAAAGACACTACATCCAGGCTACATCTGAGAGTCTGGCTACATCCAGGCTACATCTGAGAGTCTGGCGGGGGTAAAAGGTGCAACAATATTTGTTGTAAGGGAAACTTGTAATTACTGTCATTTTTAGAGAGGGAGGCATTAGAAATACAAAGGATACTCTGAAAGAATATAAAAGTTGACCTCAAAGATAAATTCCTTAAGAATAGGAATGTCTTTCTGATTATTTCTTTATCCCCTATTGTACAACATCCTACATAGAAGAGGCATCAAATGCATAAAGAATGATTGACTTACAGGTTGAAATTAGGCATCATTCTATCTACAAAATCATTTTATTTCTGTAGGAAATTTCCTTGTGTTGATGGTAGCCGATAGTGTCTAACCAAGGGCTCATTTTAGATGGAAAGTCATATTTTAGATCTATTATTTTAGCCAGAAGAAAACACAGAAATTGAGTGGGTGCTGGAACATATCCATTATTTGCCCCCTGGAGATAAATGGAGTAGTTGAGAATAGTGTACCATTGGCAGAACATGGTGGGAAAATTTGCACATTGGCTTCCCACAAGGACCTGTTCTGTGCTGTTATTTCATATTTCAGTCACTGGGATGCCTATGTTATAACATCTTAAAGTGTTACCATTTCACCACCAAAATAATTCTGAAAAAAAGAAACGGAAATTAATCAAATTAAACACACTCTCCTGGGAGAACTGGATTTGTAGCTCGTGCATCTTCATCAGTGGCCAATGAGAAGGGAGGAAGCCAGGAGTGGAAGGCTGGGGCCCTGGGGAGACCTAGCTGCATGCCATGTGGTGAGGGCAGTACGGGGCCACCTTGGACCACACCCAGGTTGGTGTAGCTATCCCAGGTGTGCAGTGTGCTGGGCAGGGGATGTCAGGTAGAGAATAGTGTCAGGTTCCAGGGTCACCTTCCATCTACAAAGCTGCCTCCCATTTAATAGTGCTTATAAAGATTCAAGGAGGAAATTCTGGCCATTGGAAGTTGAGGCCTGGCCGAAGGCCCAGCCAAATGGGCACAATGTAGGAAGCATTACCTGGGTGCCTAAGTGTTCTTCAGTTCTCTGGCTATAAGTCTGTAGGGCTCAAACCTCACCCATTGCTGGAGATCTGATTTTATATATAATGCCAGGCTTGTTCAGGGCTGGCTTGGGTACCAGCTGAGCAGAGCCTGCTGAAAATACAGTTGTTGCTAGAAAGGAGAGGAGTTGGTGGCTAGGAAAGACCTGCCTAATGGACTTGACCTAAACCTTTGGTAGCTCTTTGGCATGGAACACATCTCATCTCCTCCCCCCATCCCTTCAGAATGATATCTCCATTCTGAAATTTCTTGCATCAAAGTAGAAGCAGTCCCCAAATGCTCTGGAGTCAAAAATACTCAGTCACCACACTTCCCAGTGAAACCCAGCCGCTGCTGGCAAGAGGGATGGAGAAGGAGCAGTTTTTCCATAGATGCTCTTGCGCAGCCCCAGGGGGAAAGCACAGGACAATCACATCCCATTTGTCAGCCAGCAGTGACATGACTGGTTTCGTTCATACTGCCGGCTCCTCTGGAATCTTCCTGTAAGATGCAACATCCTCTAGGGGATTAGAGCCAGAACCTTAGCCCAGGACCGAGTTGATTAGAACCATGTCTTTTTTATTGCTTCACATCCAGAAAATGGTATAATCCTGCACGTGCCGAATTTCCTCTGATTAAAGGTATTTAGGATTAATCAAGGGAGCTTTTTGTTCCTTGAAAGTAAAAATCGGGCTTTTTTTTTTTTTTAACTATACCATTGACCTATTTTACCATGGTTACTTCAATCATAAAAACAAATCTGAATTTTTTTTTTTTACCATTTTCTTATCAATCATCAGAAATACTGTATTATGTTTAAAACTAACCAACAAGCCCCACCTCCCTCTCCAAAAAAGGGAAAGAGTCCAGAGCTACAGGACAAAGAGCTAGAGTGACAGGGACAAAGCAGTGGGATTCAGGGGCGTAGAAGTGATCCCTAAAGCATTCTTATTTAACAGTGTCAGACACCTGCCGAGGTTGTGCCCCAATAAGATTTGGCCACGTCCCCAAGGTGGAATCCTGTATGTTGCTGAGGAGCTGTGTGGTCTCCGCCCCACGCAGAGCAGCTTTCTACTCGCTCTGCTCCTTAGTTCTTCTGTAGATTTAAGTCCCAGTGGAGAGCACTTAAAAATATGAAGTTGGGGCGCCTGGGTGGCACAGCGGTTAAGCGTCTGCCTTCGGCTCAGGGCGTCATCCCAGCGTTATGGGATCGAGCCCCACATCAGGCTCCTCCGCTGGGAGCCTGCTTCTTCCTCTCCCACTCCCCCTGCTTGTGTTCCCTCTCTCGCTGGCTGTCTCTATCTCTGTCAAATAAATAAATAAAATCTTTAAAAAAAAAATATGAAGTTGGCTTTTATCTCCTTCATTTCAAGAAGAGAGCAGATTTTGTAGTTTCGTCTTGATAAGACGAGGCTAAGGTTGAACTCAAATTTAAAAACTCTCTCTCCATCCCAGCTTACACAAAAGTCTTTTCTTAAAAATGAAAGAGCAGTTATTCCTCTCTGGCGTGGTCCCCAGGAGAGTGCTTTTATTTACCTTGTGTTTTTACAGACTCTTCTCAAAATCGGTAAGTAAATAAATAAATACACTAATGTATATAGCACAAAAAGAAGACAGCTTTTACTTGGAGCTGGCTGTGGAATAGAAACTAAAGCGTTTTGGCTACTTAACACAAAATTAACACTGCTGACCGGAATCTGTTTTCCTGTGGAAGAGTTAAAGACTAGTGTCATGGTTTTTTGGAAATATTCTTATACATTATCATCAAGGAAATAGAATTTAGAAAATTTTATAATTCAGCTAGAGTAAAAGCTTTGTTAATTTACATTCTATTAATTCACAGTTGGTTTTGTTTCTGATAGTATCTGGATTGACATTTAATTTTACTCAACAAAACTTTGTGGATAAGAAGGCAAGTGATTGAAATGCAGTGATTGACAAACAAGATTGTAACTGTGATGTTGAAAATGTTAAAACACAATGTGGTTTTGGACATCTTTGATGTCTTTAGAAATAGTTCTTTACATATAAATAGTATGTTTACTATTATAGTGAACTGTACTATATGTGTACTATACATATAAATAAATATGTATGTTTACATACATATAAACATGCCCAACACAGATTGTTTTCGAGTCTTTCCAGCAGGTCGCTATGGAGTATCCTGTAGTACGTCCGATCACATACTCTGGTCACCTCAGAAGTTGAAAGTAATACGTTTGCCCTGATATGTTCCGTTATTTAGGATGTTTAGATTGGTCTTCCCTTCTACTTAGTTTGATGACTGAGGTTTAACAGTATAGCCAGCCCCACCAAGGGGGTTCCTGGGCCCTGAATAAAAGGTAGATTCCTGAGCCAGCTAGGCTGCTGCCGACTGTGACTTTGCCTGTTTGAGCATGTTCTGCCCTCGGCACGGATGTAGTCAGGTGATGGGGGAGAGGTAACGAGCACTGAAGAATAGACATTTTATCAGGCAAAATGTGACCCAGACTAAAATCACCTTTTATCATTGTTTTACTGAGTCTTCGGGGTAAGATCATTGAACACATATTAATTGAGTACCTACTGTATACCAGGTTCTGAGTATTTATAGGCAAATAAAACAGATATGGCCCCTGTCCTCATGGAGCTTATAATCTATCTGGGGAGCCCAGAAGTAAACATACCCACAACTATATATACATACACACATACACACACACATACACGCACACTCCAGGAGTACTCTGAAGGATGGGAACGAAGGGCCATGGGATACAGTAGGGAAGACTTAGTTTGGATACAGCTTATAAATGGAAAGGTCCAGGTGAGCATCAGAGAGTTGAGCTCTTAGAATAATATCCTTTGAATGGTTCTTAGTTCCTCCTTCCCATTCCTCCTTTGTAAGCAATGGAAGATGACAGGAATGNCCCAACCATGAGTTTTAACTATGTTACTACCAATATTGACCTTTCTGTGCCAAGCATCGTGAATTTATATAGACCTAACAATTGCAATTGTTGGGGCCATGGAAACATGGGAGGCAATGTAGAATAGTAAAAAGGGTCCTGGGCTCCTTAAGAAGACCTGAATTCTTCTGGGGATGGAGAGGAGAGAAGAGAAGAGGACAGAGGTTCTTAACCTCTCTGTGCATCCATTTCCAAAAATGTAAGATGGGGGAGAATTTTAGTACCCACTGTATAATGTGAGAATTCAGTGAATCAATTTAAAGTAAAATACTTACAACATGCCTGCCTCTGGCAAGTTCTTAAGGAGTGTTGCTATTATTACTAATGTTGCTGTTGTTACTAGCGTAATGGTGTTACTACTATTACTGAAAGGAGGTCACCTCCTTGAAGGATAGGACTCCAACAGAGGCAGACTGTTTAGGACACTGGAGCGAACATATAAACGGAATAGTGTGTGGAAACCAAGACTTATATTTCTACAATTCCTACCACACCTCCCTTTGTTTCAGGCATGTTTTAAAGGGGCAACCTTTTAATGCTGGAAGAGGGGCCATAAACCAGGAATGCTTTGATACCCACAGGCACTCTCTTCTTCCTTAGGACACAGGCAGGTAATTACACCTCTGGGTATGAGGTGTGTATAGGATATTAAACTAGTGCTAATTTCATAATGCGTCACACCTGTGGCTGGGAGAGACCACAGAGATAACTGCCGTTTCCCACAGGTGCTTAGACGCGGATTCTCTTAAGGCAATGAGTTGTTCTTTTTAAGCAACATAATGAGACCTTGTAAATTAAACCTGGGAAGGATTTTTCAAATCATGAAAAAATGTATTAGAAAAATATAAGTATTGGGGCGCCTGGGTGGCACAGCGGTTGAGCGTCTGCCTTCGGCTCAGGGCGTGATCCCGGCGTTATGGGATCGAGCCCCACATCAGGCTCCTCTGCTGTGAGCCTGCTTCTTCCTCTCCCACTCCCCCTGCTTGTGTTCCCTCTCTCGCTGGCTATCTCTATCTCTGTCGAATAAATAAATAAAATCTTTAAAAAAAAAAAAAAAGAAAAGAAAAATATAAGTATTAACAGTAGCTGACTTCTATGTAGATATTCTGTTTTAACAAAGCTAATACAGAATTGCAATAAACAGCATCATTTTCTTTTCACTTAATGCATACAGATCTCTGAAATCCTGTCATTGATTTTCTTTGTACTGTTTTCCTTAGCATTTCCTGTAGAGGTGCCGCCTGGATTCAGTTACATTATTATAAATTCTTATTAAATGTTTAATTAACAAATAATAAATTAAGGAGACTTTACTGTATATCCCCTTTCTTCTGTGTATGTGTGTGTGTATGTATGATCATGTGACAAACACGTCAAATTGTAAAACTCAATTCTTTTCCTACATACTCCTCAGATTTGGGGATGTCTGAAATAGTTTAGGAGATTATGCTTCTTTAGCAGAAGAGAGAGAAACCAGGATGGTATGATGGGAAGGAAATTGCCTGTGAACTCGTGAAATATAAAATGTAGCTCTTCAGATAAAAAGAAAAGGAGAAGAAAAAGACAAGAAATGGAGTCTACTCAGAAAAAAAAACCTCATTCCCTAGCATTTGTCTGGAGGCCAGTGTTCTAGGAGCTCTCCTAAACGTTCCTTGTGTGGGTAGATCCCTTTCTGGGGGAGAAGACCCCAAGAGGTCGTGACCCGCCAGTGCCCCTTAGCCCTGACCCCACTCCCTGTCAGCCAGAGACATTGGAGGTTTTACCTCGGAAGCCTGACACTTGGCCCTGCCCCTCCTTTGTCTCTGGCCGAGTAATATCCCCGCATTGAGCCTCCTCCCCATCTTCAGTTTCTCCTCCCTCTCCAAAGACCGCTCAGAAGGAGCTCAGTTTTTCCTAAAGAGTAAGAAACAAAAAAGTCTTTATGTGGGAGTCTGTTTAAGAAATAACCGACTACTGTTTATAAAGGCCCCTTTCATTCTGTTTGCTGGTATGCACTTCCTGAGCAGCCGCGGGCGGGACTGCTCAATGGAGTCCAGTCAGAGATTGCCATGGCTAATTTCCAGGGCCGCGATGGGGGTGGAGGAGAAGGGGAAGTGCTGTGCATGTGGCCATGTAGGTACTACCCACAAGAGTTACTCAGAGGGGCCCCAGGAGCTCAGCCTTAAACTGGCCGACGTACGTCTTGGTAGCAGGGCAGTTTCTTCTGCCAAGTAACTTTCTTTATGTGTTCCCATGTACGGGGTGGTTTTCTTTTTCACAAAATACCCTTATTTTAAAAAAAAACTTAGCAGAGAAAATAACAGGCATTAGGTAGGAAACAGTTGGAACCCAAGGTTTCTTTCTGCTACAGGCCAGCAGAGTGCTGCCATGGAAAACCAGTGCGTCGCATTTCCTGTGGAAGCCGTCAAGATGGCGCCCAGAGCAGGGCAGAGCTGTCAGGCAACAGTTCCCTGTTGGTCTTGGGTCTTAGTTAGAATTACATAGAGGTCATCAAGCCTGGAGAAAATCTGAACCGCAGAAGTAAAGAGGGGGTTGGTTTAGTGATTCACAACATTTTTGAAGCTGTGAAATCAAATGGTTACTTTGGGTTTTCCCCCTCCATACACAAAAATGTATGTAAACACATTTACATTTTTCCATTCTGCGCTAGTAAATGTCTGTGTGTGTGTGTGTGTGTGTGTGTGTGTGTGTGTGTGTGTGTGATTTAAGTAAAAAGACATTTGTTTGTGGGACTGTAAATGGATTTCATAGTGCCTTTTTAAGCTGGGAGAATGCAACCGCATAGCAGGATTAATATGGTAAAAGTTTCACTTTATTTTATTTAAAAATTATTTTACAGTAAAGCAAACATGGAATAGAATGAAAAATGGATATGAATTTAAGATAAAAATGGAATGTAGCCCTTGCTTGGGACTGGAAAGGCCCACAGATTCCTGAGGGGCATAGGTTTACTCTCTTCTCTCAACTTTAGTAAATACTCTGAGATACCTCAGCTAACAGATGGCCATACAGGTCAGCAAGAATGGGCAGCAAAAATAAAAAATTATTCTCTGCCCAAAGATACTTAAATTCCCTACTCCTACTTTTATTCTATAATTATTAATTTATTAGCCTTTCAGGTTTCTCTTTTTGAAAGCATGTCTTGACAGGTTTAAGCTGTTAGTCATTCACATCTTAGTATGAATTACCTTATTAGCTTTATCTAATTAATTACCGAACTAGCTTTCTGGTTTGACTAGCTTTCTGTTTCTGCTTCGCAGATCAAATAAAAAACTGTGAGTTCCTAATGTAGGGTCACTTCACTGTTTTGTGGACTAGAGCAAGCCAGTTCATTCATTTGAGTGCCAGTTTCCTAATCTGAAAATAGGAATGCTAGCATCTGCTTTTCCATCACAGAACAGCTATGAAGTCAAAACGACATAATTCACATGGATGACCTTTATTAAGTTATAAAGAACTATTTAGATATCAGTCACCACTCAATACTTTTAGTTGAGATTAGTGGTTTACCCTCATGGTTATTAATATATTTTAGTTGAAATTAGTGAACAGATGAAGAAGAATGGCTCAGGGAGAGGTAATTTTGAGATAGAAGACATTTGGGAAGATCAGGGTCACAGCATTTACCTCAGCAAGGGACTTCGGTATTTGAAAGTATTACAGATCAGAGGAGAGAAGGGAGAGAGGAAGGAGACGAGACAAGCTGGAACAGAGTTCTGCTCTGCAGTGCCGTGCAAGAGCCTTGAGGTAGCAACACCCAAGGGCCCCAGCTGCTGTCCTGGAAAAATTCGATAGAACTGTGGAGTTCTGAGTATCATTCTCAAAACAAGGATCCGCCAAAAGTATACATAATTTAAGGTAAACACTGGTTCTGCTTAGCTCTCAAAATCTGTAATGCTTTTATCTACTTCTGGTAATCCTGCCCATTGTCTCTTCTTGGGTGTGCATCTCCAGTAACATCAGCAACCAGGGACTCCGTCCTGTGTATGTACTGTGTGCCGCAGAAGCATGTGCTACGAATGGGCACTATCCTAGCCCTAAGAACTAGGTACTGTAATACTTCCACTTTACAGTTGACAAAACCGAGTATTTCAGTAATGTGACCAGGTAGTGTATGGCAGAAGATCCCACTGAAACCAGGTAGTGTGACTACAGAACGGGACGGATTCTGTGTCTCCTTCCTCCCAACCAGTGGCAGAACCATTGTAAGGAAGAGTAATTAAAATGTACAGAAGACAGGAAGTGCTCAGACTCTGCTTCTGTGAAAACCAGAGGGCACACTCTTCTTTGGGACCTAGTGCTCCAATTCTCTTCCACAGGATTTGACTTTGAAGCCTTAGATATACTTGGAGAGGCGAGGATGGAGTAGGGCCAAAAAGGAAAAGGCTCCGAGAAAGCAGTCAGTTGTCTTTTTGTTTTGTTTTTTAAGCTAAATAAGAGTTTGAGACGAACAGAGGTCTAGGGACATTGAGCATGTAAAGTGTCCATTTTTTAAAGAAGTGCCCCCACCCTTTTTAAGAAGTGAGCTTTCAGATCTGCTGTTAGCCATCATAAGTTACACTGAGTTGCTTTGCTGTCTTACAAATCTTCTGAAATCATCAGTTTGACATTATGTTTGCTTCTACCTCCAGGCTTCACCAAGGCACATCTAAATTTATTTAGAGAAAAATCGTGAAGAGCAAGACAAAATAGCGGACTTACGGCCTTTTAAAAATATGCTGTCTTCCCTTCTAAACAAGTCATAGAAATTCAAGGCAAAAGTAGATTCATATGTAAGGGGAAAGGCAGAGGTTTTACATCTGACTCAAGAATGGGCTCTGGACTAATTTTTTCGGACACGGAGGGGTACGGCGGGCAGAAATGTAGGGTGAAGTTTGATGTTTCAGCACCCCACGACAGACCCCAAAATCACCACTGACACAGAATGGTGTTTCCATCACTGTCTGCTGTCACAGATTTCTATTTTTTCTTAATTGGGTTATAGTTGACACGGTGTCCCATTAGTTTTCAGGTGTACAACGTCGTGATTGAACAAGTCTGTGTATTCTGTGCTACACCGCAAGCAGAGCTCCCGTCTGTCACCACACAATGCTGTTACAATATCATTGACTATATTCCCTATGCTGGACTCTATTATTTTGTGATCCCTGACCAACTTTTTTTAAGTCAATAAAAAATAGACTAACATTTATAGTCCAGATATTAAAGTCCCCAAAAGATAATCATCTTTTTGAGAAAATACTTGGATATAGGTAGATACTTGTATTTCTCTATTTTCAGACTCATTCATGTTAAACAACTTTTTACTTATGGCCTGATCAATAGTAACTGGAGTGTGTAGAGACTTTTCCTAAGCTCTTCATCCATCAGAAAGAGGCCGTTCTTGGAGGCAGATGGGACTGTCTAAATTAAGGCAAGTTGCCAAACACTTCAACTGGTTCCTTTCCTTGGGCTATTAATTAGAAAAGTCTTTCCTCACTCCTGGGCTGTGCTGGCCTTCTCATTTTTTTGTCTCCCCTGACCATTAGCCCTTCCGTTTGGTCAGATAATTCCATTTGAGTGCATCGGCAGTCCGGCAACACGGTAAATAATTTTGTCTGGAATCAAATGTCTCCTGTTTATCTGCACCTGTTGTCATTTTGAATTACAGTCACTACACTTCTTTTCTCTGTTCCCCTTTCCCAGTTTAATAGCATTAAAATTCTCCAAACTCGGATTTTCTTGTAGTATTCAGTGTCTCCAGTTGGACTAAGATCCAGCTGCCATTAGATGAATAACAGTAAATATCAGACCTGCGAATTCGGTCAGGTCTGATTCCTTATGTCATTGGCTCAGGTTGTGATTCCACAGTGACCCTTACACAGGAATTGCAAAGCAAGTTCATAGCAGTCTTATTTTGTTTTCTAGGAGGACTCTATGCACCAGATTCTTCTTTTTTTCCCTCCAGCTTTATCGAGATATAATCAGCATACGACATTGTATAAGTGTAAGGGGTGCAATATGATGATTTGATTCATGTATATAGTGCAAAATAATACCACAGTAAGGCTAGTTAACATGTCCATCACCTTTCCTAATTACCAGTGTGTGTGTATGTGTGTGTGTGTGTGAGAGAGAGAGAGAGAGAGAGAGAGAGAGGGAGAGGGTTTAAGATCTCTCCCAGCAACTTTTAAGTACATAGTACAGTATTGTTAGCAATAGTTACCATGCTTATCCCCAGAACTTATTTATCTTATAACTGAATGTTGTACCCTTTGACCAACATCTCCCCACTTCCCTTACCCCTAACCCCTGGCCACCACCGTTCTACTTACAGAGAAATTCTTATTTAACCTAACTGATCACTATATTTCACATTGGTGCTATCAACTATTTTTTTCTTTCTTTTTCTGGAAAAAAAATTGGTTTCAGATGCCCCTCCTAGGTGCTTTCATCATACCCTGGCCTTTCTCCAATCTTTGCCCATAAGACACCATGTTGCAATTGCCCACTTATGGGTCTGCCTTTACCTTTGGAGTATAAGTTTCTTGAACACTAAACTTGTGTCTGCTTTCCTGGCTCCCAGCACTGCCTGGCACGTAAGTCTCTAGATTGCACTGATATTTGATAGAAAAGTAGTGCCACAGGGCTGGCAAGAGTTCTGTTTAATTGCCCAGTTAGATTCAATAAGGCCACCCAGATGTTAAGGGACAATGATCTGTTATGTAAAGGAAAACTGAAAGTTTTTGAAACCACGTATTGCAAGTGTTCTTTGCAAATGATGGTAAAAAAGATGAACTGATCCCCTTGTGTCATTAGCATCCTAACGGTTTTTCATGACACCAAAATACTTCATGGAAACCAAGTCTTCTCTCAAGTTCCTGTTGGGTGTTTGCCTTTTTTTCAGACTTTGTACAATCACAGTATCTGGTGTGAACTGAACCATGTCTCATATAAATCATGTATTCTTTGTTCTCATCAAACCATGTCTTTAGTAATTTTAAAAGACTTCTGTTAAAGATTCTGTTCTGTCATGTGGATATGTGGAGCTCTTAGGAATAGAAGCATCTCACAAGCAAGTGGGATTACTGACATTAGGGTTTTTAGGACCAAATCCTAGGAATTTCAAATGACTCAGTAAGGTCAGAGTATTAATTAGATCTCTGTAAAATGAATTGGGCTCATTTGCTTAATCAGGAGTCACCTGAATGACAGACCCAGCAAGTAAGCTGGCTTAGATACAGGGTTGTGCGTTGTTTCTTTTCCAGCTATTTTAAATAGCTGCTGTAATGGGACCACTGACTGTTTCCGTTCATCCCATTCCTATCTACCCCCAGTGGTGGATGCAGTGCCTATCTGCATGACCCATCTAACATTTGCTGAAGAAGGGAAAAGCTGGGAGGGTGCTGGGAATCCAGTCACTCATAAAGCAGCCTTTCAAGACACACAGTGTTTCTGAAAATGAGTATCTATAAACCACAGAGTTTTCTAGCAGCTCCATCCAGCAGAATTTGCTTCTCCAAGAGAGGCAAAACATAACGAAAGAATATGAGGCATTAGTCATGAATATAAGCTTTATCTGCCTAGAGCCAAAAGTAATTGGGTATGGGTGAGGTTAATGAATATCCAAGTGTTGAAACGAAAATTCTGTCCACCTCTCTTTCCTACTCATCATTGATTTGATTTTCATAGAAATATTCTTTAGGATGAAAGAAGACAGACTCCACTGGCCACAGGGACTCCCCTGATCCTTCTGTGCTTGGTAGAGCAGGAAACATAAGGAGGATGGGGAGCTGGCAGTGAGAGAAGAGGCTGGCAAGAGTAATTGACGGAGGTTGCTCTGATGCCAGCTTGGCAGGTAAACGAACATTTTTATAGGCAATTTAGTGCCTCTGGAAAACTATTTGCTAGGGCGATATTATCTGTTCTCATCAGCCAGAAGAAAACGTATCATCCTACTTGTAAACTCACCAGTAATGAAAGCATCTATCTCTGGAAATTCCAGAATGTGTTTCTATATACAGATGACTAATCACCCCCTCCCCGTCTGTGAAGTGTCCCATTCATCCTAGCCTCAACATGTAGACTCCTCAGCCCAGCGAATAATGACCCAACCAGGCACGAGTGGCTCTGTCCTTCCTTTGGCATATTTCGTTAGCATGCTGTATAAGTATGCTTGGAACACTCTCATTCCTCTAAAGCAGGGTCAACTTTGTTTTGTTGCAGGACCACAGAAGTGCTCGGTAAATCCCACCCTGCCAGGTCCCTTGGTGATAGGGCGCATAGGAGTCGTGAGCCTGACACATCCATCACTACCATAAGCAAAGTGATTCTGGATGTCAGCTCTGTCCTTAACCCTACTTTGTGGAGGAGACTAGTCATTTTCACAGGAAAGACCTAGTAAGAAATGGAATTCAATTTTCCAGGGTAAGCGAAAGTATTAGTTGTCAGAGACCTAAGAATTGGCTTATAGTCACCATCTGTGACCTTGGTCAGGTCACCTGATCTTGCTATTGTTTCTTCATCTGCAAGTCTGTTTCTGGTTTGTCTCAGAGGTGTTTCCCCAAAACAGTGGAAAATACAATAGGAGTTCTTGAAGGTAACCTTCAACTATTATACTTATCATTCTATATTGATGACCTAAAATTAAATAGAACAAATAAGCCTCAGGAGTATCTCTGACAAGTTAGCATCACATCCCCTACAGGTTATAAAGGCAATGTTTAGAGGTTCCAACAGGAAACCTGTTTTAAAGCTAACTTCCTGTAAGGCCTTTTTAAAAGTTCCAAAGTGCCCAAGCTCTCAGAGCCCATCTACAAACAATCAATAGAAGCAAATCTCCTTCTGGGAAATGATTTCTTTGACAAAGGCGTTATAGGTGCCTCATTCACTCTGTAAATAGTTACTGAGAGCCTGCTGTGAACCAGACACTGTTCTAGGCCCTAGTGATTCAGAGTGATCAAAACAGACTAATTTTCTGTGCTTATGGAACTTACATTTTAGTAGGCTATACTAATAAATGCAGACAACACAGGCAACAGCAACAAAAAAATAAAGATAAAATATGTCAGGTGGTTCCAAGTACCAACAAAGAACATAAAGCCGTGTTGGGAGCATGAGCAGTTTAAGAAGGGGAGGTACTTTAGTAAACAGGGGAGAGAGACCAGGGAAGGTCTCTGATAAGTTGATGTTCGAACAGACACCTGAATAAAGTTGGGGGTGAGATATAAAAAGAACAGTCCAAACAGAGGTATCAGGAGGTGCAAAGGCTCTGGGACAGGAACGCCTGCCACGTTCAAACAGCAGCAGCGAGACACTATTGCTATATTCGAGTGAATAAGAAGAGACTGGTGGAAGGTGAAATTAGAGAGCTACGCATGGACTTTATCATTCAGCTCGTGTAGACCACAGGAAAGCCTGAGCTTTTACTCTGAGTGAGGTTGGAGAGTCATAAGCAGAGGGCTGACATCATTCTGACATACATTTTATTAACTGACACTCTAGTCGCTATATAAAGAACACACTGAAATGGGCAAGGGCAGAATCAGGGAAGACAGGCTGATATTGAAATGTTTAAGCAGGAAATAAAGGTGGCGAAGGCAGACTGGTAGCAGTGGGAGAAGGAGCAGGATTCTGGATACATTTTGAAGGAAGTGTTCAGGGGTTTGCTGGGAGATGGGAAGTGAGCTATGAGACAAAGAAGCAAGAATGTCAGAGTTTTTAATCTGAGCACTCAGAATGGAGTTGCCACTGACTGCTATGAGGAAAACTGTAGGACGAGCAGGTTTGGGGGAGAAAACTAAAATTTTGTTTTAGGACATATCAAGTCTGAGATGCCCATTTCTGTGGAGAGGTTGAGTAGGGAGTTGGCTCTAGAGTTCAAAAGCAAGGCTGGTAGTGGAGATAGAAACTTGAGAGATGGAAGCCAAGGGCTGGTGATTCAGCCTTGGGTCTGAATGAGATCACCTGGTTTGAGTGTAAACATAGAAAAGAACACACTGACACCTGGGGATCAAGGAGATGAAGAAAACCAAGAAGGGAGACTGAGAAGGAACTTACAGGAAAGTAAGACAAGAATCAAGAAAATAACAAGTGTTGCAAGGAGGTGGAGAAATTGAAACCCTTGCCCACTTGACTGTTGGTAGGAATGTAAAATGATGGAAGTATTATGAAAAACAGTATGGGGTTTCCTCAAAAAATTAAAAGTAGAACTACCCCAGGTCTAGCGATCCCACTTCTGGGTGTAAGTCCTGCAGAATTGAAAGTAGGATCTTGTACATCCATGTTCATAGCGTCATTCTTCCCAATAGCTGAGACGTAGAAACAACTCAAGTGTTCTTCAGGGGGTGAAGGGATAAACAAAATGTTGTATGTATATTACATGGGGGGTATGTGATTGATTGGTTGATTGATTGAAGAAATACTAGCCTTCAAAAAAGAAGGAAATCCTGTCACATGTTACAGTGTGGATAAAATACGCCAGTTGCAAAAAGACAAATACTGTGTGATTTCACTTATATGAAGTGTCTGAAGTACTCAAACTCAGAAACAGAAAGTAGAATTGTGGTTGCCAAGGGCTGGGGGGGCAGGGAAATGAGTTGTTCAACAGGCATAGAATTTCAATTTTGCAAGATGAAAAAGTTCTAGAGTTCTGTACAATGTGAATGTAGTTAACAGTACTGTACACTTAAAAGATGGTTAAGATGGTAAATTTTATGTCTTTTACCACAATTATGAATGAATGAATAAATGAATGAATGAATGAATCAATCAATCAATGAGTCAAGAAAAAGCAGCATCCCTGGAGTCAGGTGAAGAAGGTATGTTAGGAGAAGGAAGCAATGCACTGTGTTAAATGCTGCCAGAAGGTGGTAGTAGCTGAATAATGGCCACCAAAGCTATCAGGTCCTAATCCCTGGAATCTGTAAATGTGACCTTATGTGGGTAAAGAGTCTTTGCAGGTGTGATTAAGTTCTTGATATGGAATCATTATCCTGGATTATCTTGGTGAGCTCCAAATCCAATGACAAGTATCCTTACAAGGGAGAGGCAGAAGGAGATGACACACAGAAGAGAAAAAGGCAATGTGACCACAGAGGCTCGAGCCTGGTGTGATGGGACCACAAGTCAGGGATCTCCAGCAGCCACCAGAAGCTAGAATAGGCTAGAGATGGATTCTTCCCTTGAGAGTCCAGGAGAGATCATGGCCCTGCCAGCACCTTGATCTCCCTTCAGTGGAACTGATTTTGAATTGCTGTCTTCCAGAACTGTGAAAGAAAAAATTTCTGTTGTTTTAAGCCATCAAGTTTGTGTTCGTTGGTTCCAGCAGCCACAGCAGACTGAAACAGAGGTCAAGTAAGGCGGGGACTGAGAAGTGATCATTGGATTTGGAAAACTGGAAGTTGGACCTGCTGCTGACCTAGACTAATGTAGTTTCTGTAAAGAGGAGCCATTTGGAGGGGCTGTAGGAAAATAATGGACGAAGGGAAGTGGATACAGCGAAGCTAGACAAGTCTTCCAAGGCATCTGTAAGGGAAAACAGAAAAATGGGGTTCTTGCTGGGAGGGAATGCAAGGTCAAGGGACAGGTTTTGTTGTTTTTCTGAAGATAGGAGGTGTTTTGGCATGTTTATATGCTGATGGGGTTGCTCCAGTAATAGGGAGGAAAATGGATGATGCAGGAGAAAATGAAAGAAAGAGGACAAGGCTCAAGTCCTTTAGTAGGTAAGATGGGAGCCAGTGTTGAAGTGAAGGGGCTCCTCACCAAGATATTTTAAAAAAAAAGAAAAACCAACAACAGCAAAAATTAGGACACGAGCAGTTCATCATCACAAGAGAAGCGAAGGCAGTATTTATGAGTGTAGACATGCATGTGCCTGTGAGTGGGTGGCGTTGGTCATGGGCATGCTCTTCTGGGTGCTGCTGGGTGCTGATTTTCAGTGAAATCAGAAGCAAAGTCATCAGCTGAGGATGAGGCTGGGAACTGAGGAGGTATTAGAGGCTTGAGGAGAGAGGAAAAGGTGTGGAAAGCATTATTGGAAGTTGACTAAGGAAATGTGGAAGAGAAACTGGACAGCATTAAGGACCTACTTGAAGTTGCTGTCTGTGGATCTATGGTTGTGTTTTACTCCGCGCTCTTAAACTGCTCAAGGGTAGATTGAGAGTTGGATTCAATCAGGGTTGGGGATTTTTATCAGCTGGTGTGATTGAGGGAGAAAGAGGCAGTGTTGCCGGGAGTTTGAAGGGAGTGGACCACACAATAGACTATGGAATCTAAGCCTGGTAAGGTGGCACATGAGGACACAAAGGTTTTGAGGGACAGTGAAAAGGGGGCACGCTCAACAGGTGGGTGTCCTGAATTTTTATAATCAGGGTCCAGCGGGAGTGATCTGGAAAGACAGAAAATAGAAAGCTTGAAATTTTCCTTTCAACCAACTGGGGTCCTCTTGGTCTTAGGGCTTTTCTGCATATTTGTTCACTCTCCTTGGACATTTAATTTTGGAATTTGGGCTGACATTTAACTATGCTGAGAAAGTCCTAGAGCTGTGGGATTCAATGATACACTGATGGGAATGAAACCATATTAATATCTCTAAAACAACTAACAAGAAGCAGTCATTCATCTCAACACTCTCATTTTACAGAAGGGGAAACCAAGGCCTGGAGGGGTTGGAATGACTCATCTGTGATCACTTGACAAAGTTGATACTCAAATCCAGACGTGCAGCCTGGGAAGTCAGCACTCTGTATTACCCCATGCTGATTCCCACATTTTCTTTGTGAACACCGGGTTAGTACCTTGGGGTGTGCCATGGATGTCAGCTCAGAAAGCATCCTCATAGCTCTCCTGCTTCCATACCCCTCTGTCTTCCCTTCACGTTTCCATCCAAAGACATGACACATGTTCCAAAGAGATGGCCTCCAGAAAATTCCTTGGAGAGCTACACAAGTTTCTTCTTCCACACAACATTACACTTATTTTATTAAAGTATAGAGATTGGCTTAGCAAATACTATTCACTCACTAATCAGGGCACCTGGTAGTCAAATTTTCTGGGTATTTACTTTCTTTACAAAAATAGTACCAAAAAAAATAATAACTAAGGTAAGAAAATTAAGCCCAGTGCCTGTAGCCTTCAGAGATGGACAGGCTCACTATTGGGTGGTGACCATCATGGCATGGTGAGGGATCGGCAGAGAGAGTAGGGTTGTATTTTTTATTTCACCAACTCCCTGCCTCCCATCGCATCCTCCTGATAGGGTTTCTCCAGGGGTGACTGCACGTTTGGGGGGGTTGGAACTTAGAAATCTAAGGAAATTTGAACCCTAATAATTCTTCTGATATTAAGCATCCTCAGGAAACAGGTTTAAATGCTTGGTTCTGACACTAGGTTATAGCTATGTTTTGAAGGTAATTCATTTCATTGCTCTGGCCCTTAATTTTGTTGTTGTTGTTGTTGTTTATCTGTGAAGTAAGGTCTTGGTTCAGTGAGTTTCCAATGCCTCGTATTTAGCCTCTCTTTAAGGGTTAGTGGCATACATTTGCAGAGAAGCTATTTTGGAGCCATTATTTTCACTTGCTCATTCCTAGAAAAATCCTCACCCTTCACCCTGGAGAGGCCTTCCTGCCATGAACCCCCAGGGGCTGCCAAAACAGAACTAAACTTGTTAAATAAAACACAGTGCCAGCCACACGTCCGGACATTCAGAGGTATTTTCGAGACCTGTGTCACAAGTGATTAAAGTATATTAAATCAGTGATTGTAAAAAGGATTTGTTTTGAATAGATGGTCCTGCAAGATAACTTCTGGCTCCTGCCAAGCTCTGAGATTTCACACCTCTGTACGATCCATGTTAAGGAAGGTCAGTCAAGTTCACACACTTTGCTTTCTTGGAACTGCTCTTGGTACCTGGGGACTGATCTCAAAGGTATGCATTCTGTGAGGCCAGGCTAGGAAAGGAGGAAAGTGAGCAAAGTAGCCAAGTAGCTCCTGAAAATAGTGTGTGCAGTTTTGAGGTGGTTTCAGGCTTTCACGCACACATTTGTCAAACCCTTTCATCGGCATGCTGAAAATGGTTGAATTTTAATGTATATGAATTATATCCTGATAAACCTGACTTTAAAAAAAACTGTCTGTAAGATGGTCTCCTGGTCCCCAGGTCAGCATTTCAGACAAATCCCTTTACCTTCCAGAAATGGCAAGTAAACAGCTGTGCTGTGGAGAAGGGTCCCCTTCTTGAGTCTCTTCCCCTCCAGTCCAGGGGACTTGCAGGGTAATCAGTGTGGGCAAGAGTTGTCTGTGTCCTTACTTAGTGATAAAGTAAAAGAACGGGTTACCTGTGCCTTCACCTTTAATTTCTTACGTTTGTCCTCTACTCAGTCCCTATAATCAAAGAGATATCGGAAGGGCAATTTATTTTATGCCCTTAGAGCAGTAGTTGTAAAAACAGTATTGTTTAGAAGAATAAAAAAGGGCTCTGCACTACATGTCAGAGATGTATAATAGCCTTAAAAGAGGGTATCAACTGTGACAGTTGAGTAATGGGGAAACATTAAAATCACTTCATTCTCTTATGGATATGGGGGGAATGGATAAAACTTACAGTATGCATAATGGGAAAACGTCTCAGAAAGTCAGCATGGATGCAGGGCCCAGAAAATAATTACGTATATTAGTTAATATTATCTTCCCAGCATGATACTACACACCCAAAAAGTAAGCATTCCAAGTTGGGGAAAGGCACTTGAAAAATGACTGGCAAAGTTCATTTGGTTGTCGCTTGATGGTAGATTATAGGGGAGTATTGTTTTCTGAATCTGTGTTTTTCAGTTTTCCAATAATGGCTGTGTATTTCTTTTACATATTGAAATACTTTTAAGGTTACAAATTTTTTAATACTTATTTTTTAATACTTAAAAATATTTTAAAAAGTCAGCTCGAGACCAGCGTGCTCCTTGCTGTCCCTGACACTGAGCTAAGAAAAGGGAGCCAGGGCTGTGGCCTCACGCTGGGTTTCTGCCTGAGGCCCTGAGGCCGTGGTCACCGCTTGGTGGAGGTGAGGGGGGAAGGTGAGGCCAAGGCGACAAAGGAGCTTTCAGCATTCAGACTGATGTTTACACTTTCACAGTGTGCTTGGGTAACTCTGGGACTGGGAAAAGTTACTGATGATTTACATGTTGCCAAAAACAACCCGCATCAAATGCGGTTACCTGAGCTTCTGTCCCTTTCTTGGCAGTAGCCAGGAAATGAAGAGAGGGAAGAAAGTACAAGCCACAAGCTTATCTTTTGCCCCAATTATATGGGGATACTTGAAGATCAGATGAGATCAAGAGCCTGGGAGGTGCCCTTTTAAGGAAATGCTCCATAAGCCCATTTGCTACAGAACAAAAGCCACAGTTAGCAGCCTGTATCGAGGAGCCATGTTTGGCGGCCCTGCGTGGGGGGCATGGATGATTCCCTGCTCCAGGTGCTCACCCTCTGGAGTAGCAGACTACTGAAGCATCTGATTACTCATAAGACTGGGTGCTGAGGGTGCTCTATGGAGGACTACCATTCATTTAATACGTATTTATCGAGCACCTACTGTGAACACAACAAGCTATTTGCTCTTATGATATAAAAATTCAGGAACTTCGGATGATTATAATGCACTGAAAACAAACAGGGTGCTGTGCTAGAAGGACGGGCTAGACGGGCACTTCATTAGAGAGCGTAATCAGGAGACCTGGCGTTTGAACTGGGGGCTCAGAGGAAGACGCGGCAGCCGCGGGCACTAGTGGCCAGGGCAGTGCAGCTTGGCAGGCAGGGGAAACAGCAAGTGCGAAGAGCCTGGGGTGAAGCCTGGCTTGGCCTGTTCAACCGGTGAAGACAGACAAACAGGGCAACTTTGGAGACAGAAGGAGAGGTGTAATAAATATTTATGGGAGGAAGCCCGGACAAAATACTAATGATTAATAATAGCTGTCAGTGTGCAGGATTTTTTAAAAGGCCAGAGAAATGGCTTGGTTTCTACTAGCACAGTCTCCTGGGTTGGTATGAATTTGAGGGACCGGGGAGGTCACTGGGGTAGGTAGTTGCTGAGGAAGGGTTCTCAGAGGAAGAGAGGCTAGGGCCTGGCTGCAAGATATAGGTGCGCGTGAGGGAATGAGCGGTACACTGAAATCGTGGCTGCCTCGAGCACGGGCTGTGTTGGGAGAACAGAGAACAGGCTTTTTTGGCTGAATGTTAGGGCTGGTGATGTGGGGTGGCAGCAGGCCCTGTAGATTTTGGTGGAAAAGCTGCTGTGTGTGCACAAATGCTCTGCCGGCCTTGACACACAGGAAATAGACCCGAGGAGGAAGCAGAAGACAATTAGCCTCAGGTGCTTGGCTTGCAAGTTTATTCTGTACCCACAGGAAACCCTTACAAATGCTGTAGGTGGACGTGAGCCTTTCACTCCAGAAGATACCAGTGAAAGATAGCAGGACCTTCTTAGAATTATTGAGGGAGCCCACAGGGTTCTCACATCCACTTCATAGATGGTTTCCGTAGAAACTTACTATGTTTAACACGTGCACATGCTTCTGAGTCACACACAGTAAGCACTTAATAAATCCTTGTTTACTAATTTTAAATCACAATGGATTTTCGAATAATCACCATCTCTTCAAGAAGTCATCAATGCAAATTAGAAATTTCAAAATTGGATGTAAAGATTTACCCACCTTCCCGGGGCACCTGGGTAGTGCAGTCGTTAAGCGTCTGCCTTCGGCTCAGGGCGTGATCCCGGTGTTCCGGGATCGAGTCCCACATCGGGCTCCTCCGCTGGGAGCCTGTTTCTTCCTCTCCCTTTCCCCTGCTGTGTTCCCTCTCTCGCTGGCTGTCTCTCTGTCACATAAATAAATAAAATCTTAAAAAAAAAAAAAAAAAAAAAAAAAAGATTTACCCACCTTCCCACCTAAAAGGCCCCAGTTAATAGAGGCACAGTTGGTCGTAATCCTAGGTTTTTCCCTTTGCCTTTCTTAGTCCCTGATTCCTTTTCCATGTTCCTTTTTGTGAAGATTGGAGATTATGTATGTAATGTTTCTAGGTTACAGTGCTTAGTAGTTGCTCAATAAATGGTGGTGGTCATTTCCTGTTCGTGCCTGTTCCTTCCATAGCACTCCGTACTTTATAACATGTTGTCACAACATTAGGCGCACTGATGCAGTCCTGCAATCCAGCTGAGCTCCTGAGGCCCAGAAAGATTAAGTGATTTTCCCACTAAAAAAAAAGAAAAACAGCTAGGAATGTCAGAATGGGCCAGAATTCAGGTCTGTTGTCTCCTAGTACCTGTTTTTCTACTCGTGTACCACCTGTCAATCACATCACAGGAAATATCCCCAGACAACACGGTGTTAACAAACTTCAATGGAGGGGGACCTGTTCTTACTGGGGAGCTGCATGGAGGAGCTCAGCCAAAGGATTTCAGGCGTTATCATTTTGTGAGCCTAAGGGTCCATTTGAGCAAAGGCAAGGAAGCTCAGGCAGGCTAGTCTCCCTGAACTCCAGGGTTTGCCTAAGGCTTGAGATCCACTGAGGATTTAGAATTGAAGCAGTGTTTTTTTTAGAGAAATTAATTAACCAATAAATAATTTCCTACAAGGAGGCAGAAGGCCTCTGCCTATCAGGCCCCCCTTGCCTGCTGTTGTGGAACATTAGACATCAGTAGGTTAACAGAGCCATTTCTATGGAAACAAGCTCGTTATTTCTCTTTTGTTGGAACCCTACTGGTTCATGGTTGAGGCTTCCATTTTTTTTTTAAAGAAAATCCAATATATACCATACAAAATACGAGTCTCTCTGCCTTTGATCGAACAAAGCCCATCTAACATTTAAGAATGCCAGCTCCCGTTTGTAGATACAGCCATTTGCATTATCCAAGGCTCAGATAAAAACTAAAGCTCACGTGTCATTTGTAAGTCACAGCATGGTCTGTTCGTTCCTGCTTCATTTTACAAAATCTGTGAAACCCATGACCAGCATTTTTCAAGGGCTATGTTTTTGTCAAGGTGGTTAAAGCAGCTAGCCAGTGATGCTCTTTCCAAGCAGAAGGCTGCATCTCACAGAGATGTTGTTTCAATAACAGCAGTTCACTGGAAAGCAGAGAGCTGTCATTTCAAATAATGGTTTCTGGCACCCAAGAAAGTCAGGGAAGCTGTGTTGTGTCTTACTCTCCACCTACACAGCATAGACGGCTCCCATGCTGATTTGAGGGAAATCAGACACAATCGTGTCTTTCTCCCATTTGGTAAGTGGCAATGTTCCAGCAAAACCACATGGAAATCATCCAGAGTAGAGTTTAAGTTGATATGTTGTTCCCTTGCTTCATGTTCTTCCCCATTGGCCCCATAGCATTTTTGTTTGGTACAACTTCTGCACCAGATCTCATTCCCATTAGCTCTCTCTGTAGCTACAAAGACTATAAAAATTGCTCTTATGTTTGTGAAACAGCCAAACATACACCACAGTCCCCAGATTAGGATCAGTCTGCTGCATCTAAAAATGTGAATTGAGAAGGGTTGGAAGAACATCTTTCCCTGGTGGGGCTTGCTTTAGAAACACCCATCTCTCTAATATTCTGACTTAATCCAAACCTTGGCTTCCTCTAGCTAGGGATGCGGTGCTTATGTCCCCGGGGTTGTGAGGATTAAACAGGAACTTGGCCCAGGGCCTGGCACATGGCAAGCCCTTGGTTTATAAGCTCATATTCATTTTTAGTACAAGTTCCTGGTCCTCTGGTAAAAGAACAGAGCTTTTGGCCTGTAAAATCAAATTCCCAGAAATGAGAAGCACTGAAAGATGGGGAGGGGAGAGAGAAGGAGGGGGAAGGTGCTGGGAAGACTCCTGTTTTATCTTGTTTACAAATCCATCCTTAGCCAGCATTGTGCGGTCTAGCTCTCTGCATTCGGGATGCTCACGAACTCCCTGCATCTCCACAGGGGAGGTTAGGTTATCTTCCTGTGCCTCCTCTCCCTTCCCCTCGCTCCCCTCCCCTCTCTGACTCTCCTCCCCATCCCCTCCCCTAGTCAAATACTAACCAGCGCCCTCTGGAGTCCAATATCGTTTTTCGTACCTTCTATCCCCAAGTGCTTCCATGCCAAAGTCTGCGTGGACATCGTTACCCTACCCCTTCCCTGACAACCTCCTCCCCATTTTCATCTCCTTTTTATTTGCCACCTGCAGCCTCCACAGGGCTGCTCAAAAATGAGCCAAGGCAAGTGAGGAAACCAGGACATTGTGACACCCAAAAGATATCTTTGTGACAGCTCCAATTGTTGAAACACAGGTGAAGTGGATTCCAGCCCTGACACTCTGGGGCTTTGAAAGTGTTGAGGGAGAAGCAACAAGCTTCACAAATAAATCCTCTATTGATTTAAAATATCCCCAGTGGTGGGAGAACCAAAAAGAAATTAGTGTTTGCTGATTAGTAGAGATGGAAATGTGCTATTTTGGTATTTTCAGGTCAAAGTGGCCAACTGGTAATAGGCAGAGATATCTCACAAAAAAGTACCCTGAAAGCAGGCAGGCTGTTTTTACAATTATTATTCGATTCACATTGCAGCCACAACTCAGAAATTCACTTGTGTTCTGACTGTGAAAGCCCTTCCCTGGACTCTGTCTATATACTCTCATCGATTCGATGATGGTGTTCTTACTTGCTACAGAATAAATTAGCGTAGGGATCCAAAAAACAAAAACAACAAGAAAAAATGAGTGGGCCAAAATGACCAAGCTAAACTTGTGTTGACGTCTGAACAGTGAACAAAGACATTTACCCAGGTGACTAATTGGAGAGGCTCTGAAGAGTTGTAAATTGAAATTGTTAGAAATTGGTCCTCTAATTCAAAAGTAGCTAGTAACTGCTCACCAACGATGTGGCTCACTGATGAATGAGACTAATAAAGATATCATCAAGTGCTTGGGAGACTGTAAACCTCTGATTTGTTTTCTAGACCAGGAATTGTTTGTTTTATTGCCAGTGTCACCCTAACCTGTAAATATATAAAACAAGTAAATCAAGCCCCCTTAGCACCAACTGTAAATATCAAAACACAGTCCTGAGAAACACACAGTTGTAATTAAAATGAAAAAGGCCATAACGAAGACTGGATGCTGTGCTTAAAAAACACTGTTAGAACCGGAAAAGAATGGCATCCTCCACAATTAACCTATACTCTCTGAGGCAAAGGTCTCATTATCAAAACATGTATTTATCTTTGTGCCACAGGATAAGGAGTTGTATGTTTACTCCCAAGCCTAAATGACAAGAAAATGTATGGTTTCTTAACAGAAGAGTTCCTCCTGAAAGAAATGAAAATGCTGGATGTATTTTTAGAAAAAGAAAACTCATCTAATGGTTATTATTCTATAACAAGCCTATCTCTCATGTTTGGGGTGTTTGGGGCTCCTCTCATCAGTGAAAAGAATAAAATGCCTTCTGTATTATTTTCGGGCTTGGAATTCAGGTGGGATAATTAGGACATTCTCCCAGAGTCCTACCCATCTCTCTCACACAAGCTCTATAATTGTTCTAGGAGCTTGGTTGTTTGTATTCTTTTTGCTCACTGGCAGATATGACCCAGCATAATCTCATTCCACCAGCACATTGCAAGAGATGGTGCTCTCTTTTAAATAGGAAGGGACTAAATATCCATAAAGCATAATAATGCTAATGAGAATTATGGGCACTTAACACTTATTCATCCCTGGGAAGGTAATAGGGATCCTAAGACATAATATAAAAGCCAATTTACTTGAACCTTTCCTTGTGGAGTACTTTCTTTGAGCAGATTTTTCATGCATGGATCTGTGGCTATTTTTTTCAGCGTCCTTTGTCATTGAGGGGCTGAGAGCAGTATAATTCACTGTTGCTGGCACTCCACAGGGCATTAGAGTTTCTGCCTCCACTCTCTAAATGCCATTAGCACCCCTAATTATTGTTATAACCCAGGCCACCCACGCACATTTCCAAATGCTTCCTAAGGGGTGGCACTTCCCCTGGTTGAGAACCACAACCCGTGGGTCTAGTGTGGGGCTTGGAGAATAGATTGAATCCCATTTGGAATTTCCAGAGGGTAGATTGTTAGAATTTTGAAAAGAGATCTTGGCTATGGAATTCTGAAAGAATTAATCTGCAGCAGTATAGTTCTCTGATTCACATTCGGAGATGTGTAACCACCCGTTTCAGTACTTGAGAGGGGCTACCAGTTGCTGGGCTGAAGACGGCTTGCTGGACTGAACAGTGTCACTCCAGCACCACTAACCTTTGATCCTCACCCCAGCTGATTCCCAGAGATGTTTTGAGGTTCCAGAAATGAGCTCAGGAATCCAGAGTCTCCCCAGGAGAACCAGACTCTGGCTCTGTTTCCCTCTGCCCCCCTGAATTCTATAGAGTCCACAGCTGGGTGCATCTCTGAGGTGAGCCTCTGATGGTTCCGGGGCCAGGCTGGGCCCCTGCAGAGGTAAACTATGGTGTATCGCAAGGCATTCCAAAGACTAGCTGATGGGGTGAGTGGGGAGTGGTGTATAGAAGTTAACCACCCTCTCTTTTTGACTAAAAGGTTTTGTTGTTTGTTTTTTAAAAGGTGTGTGTGTGTGTGTGTGTGTGTGTGTGTGTGTGTGTGTGTGTTTTAAAGCTTTGTCTACGTGATCTTTTCAGGAGAATTTTACTTTTTCTTTTAGCTATTTCAGTGGTTGGTATATTCAAACCATTTCCTTCCCTCTTAAAATAATGTCTGCCCAGTTTCTGTCAGATGTAAAATGAAACAGGAACATCAGCAAAGGATATCTGATATGCATCTGTGCTTCTGCCTAAACACCTAACAGGACTCTGTCAACACCTTCTCTTGGCCCCATATGCTCACAAGGCGCAACGCCCTTTTCTCAACAGTACTTCTCATTGGGTGCGATCGCTCTCGGCTCAGGTAGGGACAAAAGACAAAAGTTTTGTCTCCCCCATTAGGAATCTGTGATGTAGCACTTATATCCACTAACAATGAACAATCTGGAAAGGATATTAAGGAAACAATTCCATTTGACAATTGTGTCAAAAATAATAAAATATTTAGGAACTTAGAATAGAATTAACTTAGGACTAGAGAGCCCAGAAATAAACCCTCACATAAACAGTTAAATGATTTTCAATAAGAGTGACAAGACCATTCAACTTGGGAAAGACAATCTTTCCGACAAATGGTGCTGGGAAAACTAGATATCCACACGCAGAAGAATCGAACACCTTATCGAACACCATATACAAAAATTAACTCAAAGTGCATCAAAGACCTAAACGTAAGAGCTAAAACTATAAAACTCTCAGAAGGAAACATAGGGCAGAAATTTCACAACATTGGATTTGGCAATGATTTCTTGGTTATGACACCAGAGGCACAGGCAACAAAAGAAAATTGGACTTCATGCAAATTAAAAACTCTTGTGCATCAAAGCACACTATTAACAGAGTGAAAGGCAATCTATGGAAGAGAGAAAATGTTTCCAAACCCCATATATCTGAGAAGAGATTAATATCCAGAGTATAGAGAAAGCTAAAACTCAACAACAAAAAACATGATTCAAAAAAAATAGGCAAAGGTGGGGGGCGCCTGGCTGGCCCAGTTGGTGGAGCGTGCTACTCTTGATCTCAGGGTTGTGGGTTTGAGCCCCACATTGGGTGTGGAGATGACTTAATAATAATAAAATATTTTTTTAAATGGGCAAAGGACCTGAATAGGTATTTCTCCAAAGGAGATATACAAATGGTCGATAAATACATGAAAAGGTGCTCAACATCACTAATCATTAGGGAACGCAAATCAAAACCACAATGAGATACCACCTCACACCCATTAAGATGACTGCTACCAAACAAAACAAAACAAAACAAAACAAAAATGGAAAATAGTGTCGGGAAGATGAGAAATTAGATCCCTTGTGCACTTTGGTGGGAATGTAAAACGGCATAGCTGCTACTAAGGATGGCTGTTCCTCAGAAAGTTAAAAATAGGTTTACCATATGAGCCAGCAATTCCACTTCTAGGTGTACACCCAAAAGAATTGAAAGTAGGGTCTTGAAGAGATATTTGTACACCCATGTTCCTAGGAGTATTATTCACAGTAGCTAAAACATGGAAGCAATGGAAGTGTCTCTCAACAGATGAATGGATAAGCAATACATGGAGTGGAATATTATTCAGCCTTAAAAAGGAAGGAGATTCTAACACACGCTACAGCATAGACGAACCTTGAGGACATTACACTCAGTAAAATAAGCCAATCATAAAAAGAGAAATACTGTATGATTCCACTTCTACGAGATGCCTAGAGTAGCCAAAATCATAGAAAGTAGAAGGTGGTTTCTAGGGCTGAGACGAGGAAAGAGTGGGACTTACATTTATTAGATACAGAGTTTCAGTTTTATAAGATGAAAAGCGTTCTGAGTATGTGCACGTGGGTGTGCATGTATGTGATGCATTGTCCAAATACCTCAAGCTTAAAAGACAGGCTAACTTTTCTTATTTACCATAGCCACTTTTTAGGAAAACACATATCTCTTTGGAACACTGGTCTAGGAATCTATAGCACTTTCAGTCTTCCAGAGGAGGATTTTACAGGAAAGCAGCTGCATGTGAAGAAGAAGAAGATCCACAAAGTGATTCTGAAAGTTTGGGTAGCACAGTCGGTTAGGTGTCCTGCTCTTGGTTTTGGCTCAGGTCATGATCTCAGGTCCTGGGATTGAGCCCCGAGTCGGGCTCTGTGCTCAGCATGGAGTCTGAGATTCTCTTTTCTTCTCCCTCTGCCCCTCCTGCTCATGCTTGTGCACTCACTCTCTCTCTTGCCCTCTCTCTTTCTCAAATAAAGAAATAAATCTTTTAAAAAATAAATAAATAAATAAATAAGACACTAGATTTTTTAAAATTTAAATTCAATTAATTAACATAAAGTGTATTATTAGTTTCAGAGGCAGAGTTCAGTGATTCATCACTTATATAACACCCAGTGCTCATTACATCACATGCCCTCCTTAATGTCCATCACCCAGTTACCCCATCCCCCCACCCTCTCCCTTCCAGCAACCCCCAGTTTGTTTCCTATGATTAGGAGTTTCTTATTATGGTTTGTCTCCCTCTCTGGTTTCATCTTGTTTAATTTTTTCCTGTCTTCCCCTATGATCCTCTGTTTTGTTCCTTAAATTCCACATATCAGTGACATCATATGATAATTGTCTTTCTCTGATCGACTTATTTCGCTTAGCATAATACCCTCTAGTTCCATCCACGCATTGCAAATGGCAAGATTTCATTTTTCTTTTTTGATGGCTGAGTAGTCTTCCATGGTACATATATACCACATCTTCATCCATTCATCTGTCAATGGACATCTAGGCTCTTTCCATCGTGTGGCTACTGTGGACATTGCTGCTATAAACATCAGGGTGCAGGTGCCCCTTCAGCTCACCACATTTGTGGCTTTGGGGTAAATCCCTAGTAGGTGACACCAGATTCTTTTGAGCCATATAGTAAAACTAGAACATTGAGGATGTAGCTTCCTAAAACTAAAACCAAAGACTGTGTTTACTTTTTCTGCTCAGTCCATTTCAGTTTCAAATGTTTTCTCTCCCCAGCATTTCTAGACTTACATCCTGCCCCTCTCCTCTTCTTTTTCCATCTCAGCCCCCATCTCCCCACTTCTCTTTTCTGCCTGTGCAGAGGTCTTCCATGGTAGGTAGAATGAAGTCCCCCAAAGATCTCCATGTCTCTCTTCCTGGAACATGTGTCTCTGTTATGTTACATGGCAAAGGGCAATTAAGGTTACAGATGGAATTAAGGTTGCTAGTCAGCTGACCTACAGATAAGGAGATTGTCCTGGGTTATGGGGGGGGGGGAGTAGAGTTGCAAGGTTCTTAAAAGGGGAAAAAAGGGAGCAGAGTCAGAGGGGGTATGACAACAGAAGACGTCAGAGTGATGTGATGTAAGAATAACTCAGCTCACCTTTGCTGGCTTTGAAAATGAGGAATAGGGCCAAGATCCAAGGAATGCCAGTAGCCCCCAGAAGCTAGGGAGAGGCAAGGAAACAGATTTTCCCTTACAGACCCCAGAAGGAATACAGCCCTGCTGGCACCTTCATTTTAGCCCAGTGAGACCTATTTCAGACTTCTGACCTCCAGAACTGTAAGATAATAAATTTCTATTGTTTACGCTCCTGCATTTGTAGTAATATGATATGGTAGCAATAGAAAACTCATACACTTTCTATCTTAGTCTCCTTGGGGCAGCCATACCTTTCCCGGGAACATGAACAGACATTAGAACATAGATTTTCCTAGATACTCAAATGAAAATAATGGGTCAGTTACTCAGTTTATGGCAGATCTGGTGTCCGGTGGCAGAAATACTCTGACTCATGGTGGTGTAAACAAAGTAGGTACTTATTTCTCCTCACAGAGCTGATAGCCAGTTCACAGCTGCCAGGGGGCTCTACAGTGTCAGAACACACCTGCATCCTTCCTGCTCACCCTGGAGTATAAACCTAAAGGTTCCAGGTGGAGCATTGTGGTCAACAAGACTGTCTTCCAGGCCAGTATCAGGAGGAAGGGGAGGCAAAGAGCACACCCCCCTCCTTTCAAGGGCACTTCTGCTTATACCTCATTGGTCAAAACTTGGTCATATAACTGTACCGACCTGCAAGGGAGGCTAAAGAATGTGTATTTCAGTAAAGTATGCCCAGCTAAAATTCAGAGTTCTTGTGGTCTCTGTTAAAAAGAAAAAAAAAAAACCATTGTTATTACTAATGAAGAAGAGGAGAAGTGGTATTTGGAGGCAAGCTATGGTTTCTGACATAGGTGTGATCTGGTTTAGATTCAAGGGCAGATGAATAGCTGGGCAGACGCCCAGAGCTCCCTCAGGCCCAATGAGGATTCGGTAATTCTGTGATAATCTGTATTCTAGTGCGATAAATTCTAGTTTGGAAGAAATGTGACGTTCACAGAACAGTGTCCAGGGTCTTGTAGATCATGACTACTTCCAACTCTGGATGAATGAAAGCGTTAGGCTACCCTTCTGGGTAAGTCAAGATTCCATCTTGGTCCTGTGACGTTTTGCAAGGGGGTTAGAGTTTTGTTCAATTTGGGGACATATAATTTCCCTGTGGGGCTGAGATGATTGGGTCCCTAATTATGCTGATGAAGTCATAGTTGTTAAAGCCTCTTCTTATTTTTTTTGTTTTTACATAAAGATCCCTCCACTGATCTTCAAGCATATGAAAGTAGAGCTCAGAGATCTTTGTGGCTTCAAAATCCCTTCAGCCTTCCTTTCCATTTTATTGTCTCTGATGCCTTTGAAAATAAGTTGAGGGAACAGTTAATTATCTTCCAATTATACTGTAAATGCTGTTGGGGTGGCTGATTTTGCAGTATTTGTTATAAAATAACACTCACTGTGAAGGGACCTCTTTGTTTACAGAGAGTTACACATAATTTCTTCTTTTGTCTTGAAGAACAAGATATAAGAACCAAAGAAGATAACTTACATATTTATGCTTTTTTGGTAATTAAAAATTGTTTTTTGATTTTACTGAATAAGTAACAGTCTTGTGTTGAACTTACTATGGGTTATATTTCCTTCCCCAGGTTTTCTTTGTGTCTTCTTTCCTTTTTGACATGGTAGCCTGGTTTTACTTTATCCCTGGATAAAAATATTCCCCAAAGCTAGCAGAAGTCACGGTTTTTAATATGTCTTCAGAACAAGATTCAACTGTTGACTAAAGCAAGGCTTTAATGCCTCTCATTTCTTGGGTCATGCACTCCAGCTAAATTGCTGCTCTCAGACATTGCTTCACTGTTGGGTGTCAGTGACCTCAAAGGGCGCATTTACACAGACAGTCCTGAAATAGCATATGGCACCTTGACATGGAGCGAGACCTGATCAGAATGTGAAGGAAATGGGCACCAAAAATAAAATTGGGTATTTCCGAGATGAACAACAAAAATAAATTGAGATGGTGGGTCAAGAAAGAATTAGAAGAGAAATGAAATTGGTATTGGATTTGAAGGGGGTAGGGGAAAGGATGGGGAGGAGATCTGGCAAAGCCAGAAGCAAAGAAACCACCTCATAATTTACGTAAGTACAGAATTCCACTCTCTAAACATTTGTGTTCCATTTCCGGATTTATAAAAGTAATAAGTCCGTTAGACTAAATACAGAATTCCGCTGGTGAACTCACTGATGTCATTAACAATTTAGACATGGCAGTCCTTCCCCCTTGACATTACAGGTGAAGAATTGTGAGTTAAGTAAATAGTTCTGTCTAGCCATGTTTCAAATAGAATAGAGAGAAACGGCTATTTTTTTAAAATGCTGGATAAACAACACTGAAAAGCCACACATCCTAGGCAGTGTCTCGGCAGTATGATAGACTGAGGTGGTTACAGTTAACTAGAAGGTTGGTGTTGGAGCCCATCAGGAGAACCTTGTAAACTTGGTGTCTGTAGTCCTAAAGGATTATTTAATTTCCATTCCTCTCTGCTTGCCTTTCATTCTTCATCCTCTGAGGGCACTGAAACAGTGTATCTGACAATAGTAGTACCTGAAAAATAACGACAGTTATAATGCATACTGTCACCCTTACCATTTTGAGCTCATTTCATACATTAAGATAAATTTAATGACTTACTTTCTTAATTCAGCGGCACATCTTAGTCTAACTGATTTGGTAAACATTCTTCATTGTTTTTCCCTGAAGAAGGGATGGAAGTACAGAGAGGTGTGGGGGTGGGGGTGGGGGTGGGGGGATGTTTGGTAAAGCACACCTCATCTCTTGATCTGCCTGCAGTCAGACTCAGTGCTGGATTGGGGATGTAGAGGGCTGGGAGAAGCAGGCCAGACCGCAGCCACTCTTTCGAAGTTCCCCCATGATGATGAGCCTGCACGTTTGGCAGCTCCTGAATTCCCTGATGCATTCTTTCTTCCTGTGTTCTTTCCTAGTGTATCTGAAAAACCCACCCAGCATTCCAATGGCCAGCAACAACACCGCCAGCATAGCACAAGCCAGGAAGCTGGTAGAGCAGCTGAAGATGGAAGCCAACATCGATAGGATAAAGGTGAGGACCACATAACCCACACAGACCCTCCAGCCTTGATTATAAGGAGCGTGATTTGCAGCGATCTGTCACTTGACTCCCCTTCTCTAGAGAGTAATGAAAGCAGCAAGGGCAGGAGAGACGCTTAATAATTGGGCAAAAAGTTCATTTTTCTAATGTATCTTTGCCTTCTCCAGATTTCTGCAGAATAGAATGACAGCATAAATTAAAACTGGTTTTCCACGTAGAATTCAAAACAAAACAATAACAGCAAAACAGACAAATGAAAAACAAGCTCATGGTTGAATTCTAGCCAAGGAAATTGGAGAACACACAAAACTTACCAGGTCACCAGCTGACCTCCCTGACTCTGTAGAGACTGTCTTTTCATTTGGGTTTTAGTTTTTCTGTCTTGGTTTAGGTTCTAAGTTTAAGTGTCTATCCATCATGATTAATCTTTCTCTTCACCACTGCAGGTTGTAATTATCTTTTTAATAATTTATTGGATTTTTTTTCCTTCAAAACACAAAAATCACACATGGTCTCCCTAAGAAGTCAAACAGCATAGTGGGTTAATGAAAGTATTTTATCAAATGGAACTCAGAAACATATCTCATTTTATTAAAATAAAGCTAGAACATTCATCCAAATGCCAAATTCTTTTTAAAACTAGAATATTTTTCCTGTTTTCTCCATACCAGAGTTAGCAACCTGAACAACCCACCCAAGCTTTGGAGTATCTTCTAGAGCAAAGGTCAATAAATTAAGGCTCATGAGCCAGATCAAGGTTTTATTAGAACATAGCCATTCATGTGCATATGGTCTATGGCTACTTTCTCACTACAGCAGCAGAGCAGAGTCCTTGCAAGAGAGACCATGTGGCCTACAAAACATAAAATATTTACTCTCTGGCCTTTTACAGAAAACTTTGCTCACCCCCAGTCTAGAACAGTGGTTCTCTGCCCACCTGTACATTCAGATTACCCAGGGAACTCTGGAAAGATCAATTCCAAAACCACACTCTAGGCCAATTAAATTAGAGTCTCTTGGGGTATGATTCAGGCATCAGGTTTGGTTTATTGCGTTTTGTTTTTCATTATCAGTTAGTTTCAATGTATAGCCAAGGTAAGGAACCTAGGGGAGGGGCACCTGGGTGGCTCAGTGGGTTAACTGTCTGCCTTTGGCTCAGGTCATGATCCCAGCACCCTGGAATCAAGTCTTGAGTCAGGCTCCCTGCTCATCAGTTAGTCTGCTTCTCCCTCTCTCTCTCTCCCTCTGCTCCTCCCACCTGTTCATGCTCGCTCGGTCTCTCTCTCAAATAAATAAATAAAATCGTAAAAAAAAAAAAAGAAAAAAAAAAAAAAGAAAGAACCTAGGGGAAAAGATTTGCTCCTCCTCCTCCTTCTTTTTCTTTTTTAATTTAAGTAGGCTCTACATCTGATGTGGGGCTTGAACTCATGACCCTGAGGTCAAGAGTCATGTGCTCTACTGAGCCAGCCAGGCACCTGGGGTTTGCTCCTTCTAACTCCCATCAGATATGGGCTAGAGAGTGAAGGGAAAGATGATCTTCCTTCATAAATAAGCTGTGCAAATATCCGTGGGCATCTATCTGTCCTCATCTTTTTTGGGTTCTGATAGTGGGGCCGTGTAAACAGCTTCTCTTCTTTCAACAGCTTTAACTCTTCTTATTCATGAATGAGATAAATACAGGGTCCTCACCATCTGCCTTGCTCCTTTGCAGCACCTTCCTCTTCTCCTCTTTGCCTCTTCTTTTTCACTCCCTTGCTGAAAAAGTACAGTGCAGAAGGTGGGCACAGAACGTGCTGCAAGAAGTGAGGTGGCTCAAGGACCGTGGCATCAAAAAGTGTCATTTAGTGCTTCTTTGGGAGAGGTGGGGAGAGAGGAAGCTTCTGCCCATGGACCTTCTGGAAAATGTCACTTTGCCTTTCAGGGTGGCTCAACTAAGATGAAAGTATTTGTGAAGCACTGTTGTGGTTGGCATTTTCTGTTACTCCTCAGCATCCTCAGATCTGGCTCCTGAAGGAGGATGTGATGGTGTTGGAGGTGATGAAAAGCTGGCAGTGGGAGGAAGAGGACAGAAATAGGCCTTTTCAGCCATAAGTCAGACCTCCATCCTGCCTCACCTGAATTACTGACTGCAGGGGGCTCCTAGTTGATCCCTGAAATCCATCTCAACCCTTCTCCATCCCTGCCATCAATTACCCTCCACAGTGCTACCAAAGAAAATCTTCTCTAAGAAAATCTCATTATGTTCCTCTCCCACAGAAAATCTTTTCATGCTTCCCATCACCTGTAAAATAAAATTCAAACTCTTTAGCAGAGTATACAAGGTCCTTCTGGCCTCTGCCCCTCTTCTTAGCTTTGTCCCCTTCTTTTTGCCCACCTGCCATACTGAGCCACTTCTGATGCCCTTGATGAAAATTTCAAATGCCTGGAACATACGCCTCCTCTCCATCCTGCTTTAAACTCTGGCGACTCTGTGAAGACTCAGATCAATCATTACATCCTTTGAGAAGCTTTCCCAGACCCTCATCATTAGGTTGGATTTTTACCAATTTTCAGTTGTTCATTTAGTCTTTTATCCAATACATATTTTATTGACAACTTTTTAAATGGCGAGACCTTGTTAGGTCCTAGAAGTACGGAGATGGAGAAAGATGAAGACATGGCTCTTGCCCTCAAGGATGTCCTAGTCTAGGAGGGGGTTACAAAAAATATGAGCAAGACCTATCACTGACATAAATAAGATATCCAAGAAGCATAATCACCAGATATCATCAGAAGAAGGCAGCACCACACCCTGAGTCCCGTCGTATACTACTTCTGAAGACACCAAAGGCATCACCACTGTAAGAGAGAAGGCGTTCATTGAACAAACAGCGCTAGGTGGTGATCTTCCTAGGCGATCTTCACATCCAAGTCTCTGGACCCTTGCTATGTCGTGAGACCTCATGTTGTTGGCAATACCGCAGCAGCGTGTCATTCAGCATTTGTCCTGCACATCGGAGACAGGCAGGCATGCTGTGGCAAAGTGGCAGATTATTTTTAGTTCAAGCTGTTGGCTAAACTGCAACAGTGTTGACAGAGTTTTGAGCTAGCTGGTGTAGGGCTTGGTTATTTGCCTTTAGGAGTCCCTTCAAAGGCTTTTGAGCACTTAGTCTTCTCCACCTACTTTCCCTGCATGATCCTGTCAGCAAGAAAGGGCTTCTCTCTGAAGATCCCATGTGTGTGATTCTGCAGTCAGAGTAGTGACCTCTTCAAGCTCTATAGGGCGGCCGTGGTGTTATATACGTCTGGCAGAGCCCACTGTAACTGAGGCCATGAGAAGCGGGGGGCAGGGCAGGGCTGGCACTGGAGCTTTGAGAGTCCCGTCAGCAGGGGTGGCTATATGCCTCCTGTGCCCCCCAGAATAACTCGGGCTGCAGAGAGAAGCTGTACTGTGAGAGGATCTGAGTAGCGTATTCATTTTTAAACCTTCTTGTGTCCTATCCCTCTGCATCACAGATCCCAGGAGAATTGAGCTAATGAACCCATTATCTGTTCATAAGCCTCAGGCATATATAAATTATACTTCCAGCCTTTCTGTGTTTCTTTGTTAGCATTTCATTCAAGGACAGAAAGTAAAGAGAATTCAAAGGAAGCTGGGAAGGGATCTAGGGACAGGGACAGAGAGGGGCATAGAGACTGTGACACTCAGATGTATGAGACCGCAATATAGTCACACTGATGTCGAGCAAAGACAGATGAAAGGAAGCTTGTCCTTAGAGCACAAGTTGAGAAACCATGTCCAAAAGCAAAGGACAGCAGGGTTCAGTAGATCTATTTATTCACCACTCTATTAGGGCTCATTGGGTTTCTAATAATAGAAGCCTAGCCCAAGTTCACTTAAGCAGGAAGAGGGGATTGATTATAAAAGATACAGTGTGTCTCAGATTCCAAGAGCAGAAATGTAGCTGGGTAAGCAGTAGAAATAAGAGCTGGAAGACCATCAGAAACCAGGAGAGCTCTGTTACGTGCCCCTGCCTCGCTCTGTGCGTCTGCCTCTCTCTTTTCCCAGGAAGAATAGATTTCTCAGCTGCCTGTTCCATGTGGCAGACATGATGACTGCCCACAGCTCCCAGGATCTCATGTCACTTCCAGCTCCATGAAGAAAGAGATAGATCGATTCAGTTCCTTTTAGTCTCAAGTGTATATTGCTAGAATGGCATCTCTGTTCTAGTAAGAGTGAAGCATCTGCAGTTCAATCAACAGACATTAGAATCAAACCACATTGCACAAACATTGCTCCTAGGAATTTACCCACCCCTATGAATGGGAAAGGGTTGGATAGTTAAGGAGGAGTGAGAATCGTTGTAAGCTGGAAAGATGCTTTTTGACAGAGGGCTTCGTTAGCATCATGAAGAGTAATGTAGATGTAAGAACAAAAGAAAGCCAAGGCCAGAAGCATGGGTGAAATAATTGGTGAAATAATCGTTAGCATCATGAAGAGTAATGTAGAAGAACAAAAGAAAGCCAAGGCCAGAAGCATGGGTGAATAATCTTAACTAATTGGATGCTCCATAAACTGACCCCACATAAAAATGTCAAATTTATTTCTCATTGCTCCCAAATATTCCTAATAAACCTTTCCAACTTGCTCCCTTTATTATCCCAAGAATATGCTATGTAAATTCCCACCTCTCTGGTTACTCTGGGTCCCTCAGTGAGAATGCCCTTCCCCTCATTCTTTTCCTGTCTACTACAGACTTAATAATGGTTGTCTCCCCCCATCCCCCAAAAAAATTCATTTGTTGAAATCCTAACCCCCAATATAATGGTATTTGGAGGTGGGGCCTTTGGAAGATGATTTGTTCAGGAGGGTGAGCTCTCATGAATAGGATTAGTACCCCTATAAGAGAGACCTCAGGGAGATCCCTCATCCCTGCCACCACGCGAGGTAATAGTGAGAAGACATCTGTGCACCAGGAAGTGACCCCCACCAGACACTGACTCTGCCAACACCTGAATCTTAGACTTTCCAGTCTCCAGAACTGTGAGAAATAAATGTCTGTTGTTTCTAATGCACCCAGTCTGCAGTATTTTGTTACAGAAGCCTGAACCAACTAAGATCCTATCCAAATCTTACTCCACCATTAGGGGTCAGCTCCAGTCCCCACTTGTCCATGAATCTCTTGCCGTTCTGACCATATTTACTAATTGGTTTCGTTTTCATCAAGTACATTTTTCCAGTTAGAATACACAGTCCTCAGAGTCAAAGACCATGTCATTTACTTCTCTGTATCCTTCAGGGTGCTGGGGTACAGGCATTCAAGAAACTTTTTTTAGTGGAGAGCTTGAAGTTCATGTACTTAGAGTGTCATGTTACAGGACATCAGGAGCTATGTTCACATGACATTTCCAATGACATTTATGGTTTGGGAAATTGCAAGCATGAATATAATTGGCCAAATAAAACTATGGTCATAGGGGCGCCTGGGTGGCTCAGTCGTTTAAGTGTCCAGCTCTTGACTTCGGCTTAGGTCATGATCTCAGGGTCCTTGGACCAAGCCCTGCATTGGGCTCTGCATTCAGTGGGGAGTCTGCTTGAGGATTCTCTCTCCCTTTCTCTCTGCCCCTCTCCTCTTCCCCTGGAAAAATAAATAAATCTTTTAAAAAAACTGTGGTCATAGGAGAAAATTCATTGAAATACAAAAATGAAGAGAAGACAGATAAATAGTTTCATGATTTGTGTTTGATTATAAATAGCCAGCGTTTATTGTATACTTCCTTTTTAAAACAGTTCAACATAAAAACAAACTGATTTTCATAACTGACAACTATGTATAAATTATTAAATAAACACAAATGTTTCTAATGATTGAATCATCTTTTTGATGATTGACTCATAAAAGATTGGAATTGAACTTCACAGAAAATGGTAGTGAGAAATGGACCAGTTAGACATCATCTTTGGTAGTAGAGAGGGGACTTATATCCTGGGTTTGGGACTTTTGAAGTATTTTTCCAGAATTTGAAATGAAAGTTTTAACATCTCTTCCTGAAAATGCTTGCATTTGCAGGGTACCTGGGGGGTCAGTCGGCTGAGTGTCTGACTCTTGGTTTCAGTTCAGGTCATGATCTCATGGGTGGTGAGATTGAGTCCTGCACCCAGCTTCATGCTCAGTGGGGCATCTGCTTGAAGATTCTCTCCCTCTGCTCCTCCTGCCACTCACTCTCTCTCTCTCTCTCTCAAATAAATATATAAATCTTTTTATTTTTTTTTTAAAGATTTTATTTTATTTATTTATTCGACAGAGACAGCCAGCGAGAGAGGAAACACAAGCAGGGGGAGTGGGACAGCAAGAAGCAGGCTCATAGCAGAAGAGCCTGATGTGGGGCTCGATCCCATAACGCCGGGATCACTCCCTGAGCCGAAGGCAGACGCTTAACCGCTGTGCCACCCAGGCGCCCCTATAAATCTTTTTTTAAAAAAATTCTTGCATTTGGTTTATTAGGAAGAATGAGATACTATCCTCCTCATAGGCCAGTTGAGAGTATTTTTAGGGATAATAAAATCAGTATAGTATGTCAAAGGACGTAAAGAGGAAAGGGTTGTATTCACAGTTGGCCAGTCCTAATTCATTCAATTTGCTGAAAATGAAACAAAAAATTTACAGTTGAATTCACACATACATTAGTAACTGAGCTTGACACTTCATTTTTATGAGAGTTGATATAACTTTTAAAAATTCAGTCGACATTTATTAAGCACCATGAATACACTTAGCTTTATGCATTGTGTCTAGGAGCTATGGTAGTAGTTCAACCTTGATAATTTGAAATCCCTAGGAAATGAATTTTTCTGAATAGCCCAGTTTTCAGGGCAGATGAAGTCTCCCTTCTTAAAAATATAACTATTTTGGATGACACTTTGAACGTCTTTCTTTTTTTATTAAATAGAGTAAATTAAATGATTCTTTTGAAGTTATTAATTTCAAAAATTTTATCCTATTTCCTTTTTTAGAAAAATCCTATTGATATACCATTAGTTTAATACCACCTTGGAGGAGAGGGGAGGGGAAGACTACTTAGAAGATTCACTCATTATTGTATAAATAAAAAATAGTCAATATCTATTCATACAATTTTACTTCCTCTAGTATCACCAGTTTGATCCTGGCTGCTCTTGACACCCAGGAAAGATCCTTTAGACTCAATTTTGGCCATCAGCAGTGATGCAGGCACCATGATGATATGAGACATCACGGCAACTCGCTGCCCTTCCTTCCCAACATTAGTAATCTTGCTGTCCATAGCACCTCTCATATTTTCAGTCTGGCTCCAAGGCATGTCAAAGAATCCTAAGGTTTCTTGTGCACTCACTAGTGTTTAAGCTGGATGTTTTCATTTTTTCTTACTTGAATTACATATTAACAATTCAAAGAAAAATGAAGACTTTAAAATAGCCAGTTGCTTCTGACCTGAGCAAAAGACCTTTCTAGACAAATGTCAGACCAGTCTCCTAGTCTGGAAATTCTGTCTCTTCCCAGAGGTTTGGCAGTTTCTTTTGCCTTCAGCTGCATCACCAGGCCCATGACAGACGGTGAACTTCCCATTTCAAGCCTCCATCCCAGCACAGATTTTGAGGTCCTTTTAAGCAACAAATTAAATTAAAGTCAACCCTGGTGGTGCCTTTAACGTAGGCAACTCAGCTGAAGGACTTAACCGATTCCCTTAACACACATGTGACTTCCCACACATATAGGCAGTGACCACCTGTCAGTGCTTATTTCTTTGCCTGATGGCTTGCAAGCATTTTGCAACATCAATTTTAAAATGTGTCTTCATTTCAGAATGTAATGAAGGCAGAACTATATCCTAACATACTGTTTAAATTCTGAGGTCTGATTTTTATCCTGACAACTGCTTCTCAGAGCTGTCAGGATGTCTGCCTAGAGTCGGTTCTTATTTTTTCAGAGCCTAAAATCATAGTTTGGTGGCCTTTATTGGGACGCTCCATTCACCGTTTCTTTACTTCCAGGTTCTCAGGCCCAGTCTAGTTTGGAGAGGTTGCTGGATAGTTGGGCTTCAGCAATGGTCAATCTGAGGAGATCCACTCTCTTATCAAATATAATTCCTTCACATGTGCGTCAGATCTCATCTCCATAAATCCAAAGTCACACTCCACCACCTGTCCATCTTGAATCATCAGTTTTGGTTCTCTATGTCATCGTTTCCATCAGTGTACAAACATAGTGTTATTTCTGCATCTTAAATAAAATTTTATTTTTTTCTCTGAATCGCCCACTTCCTCTTCCAGCAACTGCCTCAATTTGTTTGCTCTGCTTTGTAGAACTTCTTGAAAAAGTTGTCTATAGTCACTGTCTGTAATGGCTTTTTTCCCTTTCTTTTGAAAAATTATTTTTACTCTGGAAATAATCTCAAAGGTACAATAGGGTTGCAAATGCAGTACAAAGAATTTTGTTTTCCCCTGAACCATTTGAAAATAAGTTTTCAACAGTTGCCCCATCACTCCACCAAATACTTTAGCGTGCGTTTCCTGTAAGTAAAAACATTCTTCTACATAATGATAATGCAGTCATCAGAATTAGGAAGTTAACACTGATATGTTACTACTTTTTAATCCCCAGACCCCATTTAAGTATTGCAAATACCCTAGCAATATCCTTTTGGTTTTTTTGTTTTGTTTTTTTTTTAAGATTTTATTTATTTATTTGACAGAGAGAGAGACAGCCAGCAAGAGAGGGAACACAAGCAGGGGGAGTGGGAGAGGAAGAAGCAGGCTCCCAGCGGAGGAGCCTGATGTGGGGCTCGATCCCAGAACGCCGGGATCACGCCCTGAGCCGAAGGCAGATGCTTAACGACTGCGCTACCCAGCCGCCCCTAATACTATCCCTTTGAGTAAAAGAACCCAGTTCAGAATCATGTGTTGCATTTAGTTGTCCTGTCCATAGAATTCCTTGACACTTTTGAAGGTTACGGGCCATTCATTTTGTAGAATACCGCTCAAGTTGGGTTTGTCAGATAACTCCTTATGATTAAATTCAAGTAACAAGATGGGAACATTAATATAGAATTGATGGAGATATTTGCCTCATTATATTTTATCAGTGGCATATGATTTCAAACTGTCACTTACTGGTGATGTTAACTTCAATTACTTAATTAAGGTGTTATCTTCCAGTTTTTTCATGTAAAGTTCTTCTTTTGTCTTTTGTAGTTAATAAATATTTGGATCTTGGGAGACGGACCTTGAGACTATATTCACTATCCCCACTCCTCATCAAACGTTCTATTTTTAAAAACTTATTTAATTATATTGATATAGACTCATGGCTTCCTCTTTTATTTGGTGGTTTATAATCTGCTACTATCATCATTTATTTTGATGTTTAATTGGCACAGACTAAAAAGGTAGCTACTATGTCCTTTTTTTTTTTACTATTTTTTTAATTTTTTTATTATGTTATGTTAGTCGCCATACAGTACATCCTTAGTTTTTGATGTAATGTTCCATGATTCATTGTTTGCGTATAACACCCAGTGCTCCATGCGATATGTGCCCTCCTTAATACCCATCACCGGCCTATCCCAATCCCCCACCCCCCTCCCCTCTGAAGCCCTCAGTTTGTTTCCCAGAGTCCATAGTCTCTCGTGGTTCATTCCCCCTTCTGTTTACCCCCCCTTCATTCTTCCCTTCCTTCTCCTACTGATCTCCCTGCTATTTCTTATGTTCCATAAATGAGTGAGACCATATGATAATTGTCTTTCTCTGCTTGACTTATTTCACTTAGCAAATCTCCTCCAGTCCCGCCCATGTTACTGCAAATGTTGGGTAAACATTCTTTCTGATGGCTGAGTAATGTTCCATTGTATATATGGACCACATTGTACTATGTCCTTCTGACATGACTCTGTCTTTCCTTGAGCTTCTTTAGTGCTTGGCACAAAAAGATGGTGTAGGGTCCTCTTATTATTTCCCTGCCCCAACCACCCTTTTCTTTAAGAGCAATACTTCCTTTGAGGACAGTATTTAGAAGTGAAAATATTCACTCCTAAATTAGTGTTTTAGTTGTTCTCACTGCTGAAGTGTTTGAAGTGTTGCTGCTCCAGGTTCCTTTCAGTGGACAGAGTTTGAGAATAGTATACATGTCTATTTATTTCTTTATCTTTGTATCTGTATATATGTAACCATGAGTTCACACCAACACCACCAGGTCCTGTCCTACACCACAGAGTATATTCCGGCTTTCTGCTTCTCATATTTGTAACTCCCTTCACTGACAATGAGGATCCTAGCTCCCCTGGTCCTTATTTGGCCAACTCTCCTGTAGGGAACCAACGTCCCATTCCACGACCTCTCCTCCTGACATGGATGCACTCGCATCCCACTCAGGCCCCTACACTCCTCACCAGGCTATCCTCCGTAGAGATGCTGTTCTTGCCCGGCTCAAGCTCTGACCTCCCACCATGGGCCCCTGACCTAGTGTGGAGCCCACTTTGCTTAGTCTCACCCAATCCCTTTAAGACTGAATTGTTCATGAAGAAGAAGGAGGAGGCCCCATTTGCTCGTAAACCCATTCTATTGAGGCTTTCACTCTCACCATTCTCTTGAACCTTCTCTCACCAAGGCTGCTGATGACTGCAGATAGCTAAAACTAATAGTTCTCCATTTCATCGTACTTGACCTACTGGCAGCATTTGTCATGGTTGATGACTCCTTATGCCTTGAAGCATTTTCTTCAGCATTTGGCTCTCAACAGTCCCTACTCTCACAGGTACCTATATCTAAATTTCCTTTTCTGGCTCCTCTTAGGGTCCCCAGCTTCTTACATTGAAGCGTTCCAGGGTTCAGTACTTCTCCCTCTCTTTTCTATCTAAATATACTCTCTTGATGATCTTGTTCATTCCCAAGGCTTTACGTACCTTCTATATGGCCTTGATTCCCAAATTTATAGCTCTAGTCTACACCTCTCTCAAACTCCAGCATTGTATATCTCACTAACAGACATTTTAATTCCAAACTTAAACTGTATTCCTGATATCACCCCCAAAACTTCCCCTGCAGCTTTCACCAGCTGAAATGAGAACAGCTTTGTCTATTTGTTCAGTCCAAAAACTTTAAGAGTTAGCCTTTAGAGTTCTTTTGTATTCATACCCTTTCTCCAGTCCATCATAAATTCCTGGTGATTCTACATTCAAATACTGTTTATCCAGAATTATACCACCTTACACCACCTCTGAACCACTGCCATCTCTCTCTTGGATTATGGCAGTAGTCTCCAGGGCAGTCTCTACTTCGACCCGTGACTCCCACAAAGTACTTGCTGCTTTCCACAGAGCATTCAGAGTACTCCTTTACAATGCAGATCAGTGCCTCCCCTTCATTCTGTGAGTTTTCACCCAAAGATTAATTACCTTCTCATTTAAGCCTAACTATTGCGATCTGTTCCCCACCGCCCTACACACACACACATTCTTAATCCCTTTTACCCTGTTCTACTTTTCATTTCCTTATAAAACTTACTACCCTCTGGGGCACGTGGGTGGTTGATTTTGGCTCAGGTCATGATCTCAGGGTTGTGAGATTGAGCCCTATGTTGGGCTCTGCACTGGGTGTGGAGCCTGCTTGAGATTCTTTCCCTCTCCCTCTGCCCCTCCTGCCTGCTCTCTCCCTCTCTAAATCAATCGATCAATCAATCAATTAATCTTACTACCTTCTAACATTCTCTATAACTACTATGCTTTCTTTTCTGTTCTCTTTACATTTTCCCGTTCAAATACTGTATAGGCAATTGGATTATGCTGTACATCAGTGTATTTTGATTCTTGTTTCTTCATCTGGGGTTTGTTGAGTTGCTTGAACCTGTGGGTTTGTTGTTTTCATCAACCATTAAGTCTTTTCAGCTACTATGTCTTCAGATATTGTTTTTTCTTTCTTCTGTACCCACAACCTTTCTCCTGTCCTTCAGAGACCCCAATTCTATGTGTTTTCAGGTCCTTAAGTTATCTTCTAGCTTAGGTGCTCTGTTCATATTTTTTCAGTCTATTTTCTCTCTGTACTTCATTTTGGAGAGTTCCTATTATTGTCTTCAAGTTCACTCATCTCTTCTTCTTCAGTGTCTAAATCTGCTGCTAATTCCATCCAATGTATTATTTATCTCCAGAGATTTGATTTGCTCTTTAAATATTTTCCATGTCTCTTTTTATCTTCCTCTACCTTCTTGATTTTATGGACAGTATTTACAATAGCTATCTTAACAACATCCTTATCTATTAGTTTTATCATCTGTGCCAATTCTGGGTCTTCTTCTTTGTATTAATTTTTCTCCTTATATCGAAGAGATTTTTTTTCCCACTTAATGATGTGCTTGAATTTTTTTATTGGATTCTAGATATTGTGGCATACTGGAATTTTTTGTATTCTTTTTAATATTTGGGGGTTTTGTTCTATGGTGCAATTCAGTTACTTGGAAACATTTTGATCTATTTCAGACTTACTACTGAACCTTGACAGGTGCACCCATAGCAGCCTTTAACCTAGGCCAATTTGGCACCACTCCTGAAGCAATACCCTTTATAGAGCTCTACTCAACCCCCCATATAGGGCTCTACTCTGCCAATGGAGGCACAAACTACTCCAGCCCTGTGTGATCACCAGGGATGTTCCACTTGATCCTTTCTGAATATTTTTGCACAGCCTCAAGCAGTTTTCTCCCACATATGTGCTGATCTGTATTCAGCTAAAGACTCAAAAGGAATCCTCTGGAGGCCTCCAGAGCTCATACTTTCTCTCACCTTCTTTCTATGTCTATGTAGCCCTTTCTTCTCTGTTACTCTTTCCTCAACTCAAGGAGATTCCTTAACTCTGTTGTGGTGGCCTTTCCCTGTGCCATGGCCTAAAAACCCTTATTGCAGAATCAGCTGGGACAATCATGGGGCTTATGTTATCTCCCTTCTCTCACTGATCACTGTCCTGTGCTGCCTGTTGCCAAACATTTATAAACTACTTGTTCCTATATTTTTTCCAGTTTAATTAGTGTGTGTTTTTTTCATCATAGTCTGAATTAGAAGTCTAGAAAATTATGTAAGTTCAGCAAGGACAGAAGTCTTTGGTATTTTGTTCCTTTATTATTCCAAGAATGCAGACCTAAGCCTGGCTTAAGGTATTCAGTAAATATTAGTTGAATAGAATATTAATTGAATAAGATTATGTTTGAGAACTCCTTCAGCAATTATCTGAGTGTCTGCCATGTGTCTGGCACTGGTGATACAGTGGTAGATAAAGCAGATATGGTTTTTGCCTTCCTAGGGTATAGTGCCTAAAGGGAAAGACAAATATCAAACAGCAAATAAACAATGGTTGTCATTATAAATTGTGAGAAGTGTTTCTCTATAAAGGAAAAGAATGAGAAGAAAGAACATAATGAGGAAAGTCATTATTGGATGAAGTGGTCATTAAAGACATAGGCAATATTTCAGCTGACTCCTAAAGGAAGAGAAGGAGCCAGGCTATTGATAAAATGGGGAAGAGAATGTTCCAGGGAATTGTATATGTGAAGCTCTGAGGCAGAAAAGAACTTGGAGCTTCCATGACATTAGCAGAGACGTGTGGGGAGGGAAGAATGCCACACATGAAATTGGAAAGATGGGCAGGCCCAAAGCATACGGGACCCACGGGCTGTTTTTGTTTGTTTTTTTTAAGATTTTATTTATTTATTTGACAGAGAGAGAGAGACAGCCAGTGAGAGAGCGAACACAAGCAGGGGGAGTGGGAGAGGAAGAAGCAGGCTCCCAACGGAGGAGCCTGATGTGGGGCTCTATCCCAGAATGCTGGGATCACGCCCTGAGCCGAAGGCAGACGCTTAACAACTGAGCCACACAGGCGCCCCCCCACAGGCTGTTTTAAGATGTTTTGGTTCTCTACAAGGTACAATGGGAAACTATTAGAGGTTTGAGTAAGACAGTGCTATGAGCCAATTTATATTTTTAAATTAACTTTCTAGCTGCAGTATGGAAAATACTACTCTTGGCACAGTAGCGAAAGCTGGGAATTCATTTACAACTGAGATTCTTAAACTTCTTTCTGCCCTAGACCTGTTTGGCAGCCTACTGAAGCATATGGTCTCCTTCCCAGAGTAATGTTTTCAAATTACAAAGGGAACTAATCATATTGAAATACAGTTTATCAGAATAGTTTTTAGCAGAACATTTGTGATAGAGTTATATATGTTTTCCTTTATTAACTGATTATATAAGATCTAATAGTGGTGGATGAACATTAATGAAATGTTGAAATGTTTGGAATAACTTGTAATGTGATGGGAAATATCTGATTTCTATGGCTAACCAAGTCAGAGGGACTGCTAATGCTACTGTTCTGTGATGTCTACATCTGGGAATGTAATGGACAGAAATGCTAATAAATCTCCATTTGAGGTTAGTGAAGATAAAGATGTAATTTTGATCATTGATATTCACAGACCACCCCCTGAATTCTATCCATTGACCCTGTGTCAGTCCATTTGAGCTCCTATCATGGAATACCATGCTGGGTGGCTTATAAACAACAGACGTTTTTTTCTCACAGTTTTGGAGACTGGGAAGTCCAGCATCAAGGCACTGGCAGATTCCATGTGCAGTGAGAGCCTGCTTCCTGGCTAATGGAAGGCCGACCTCACACTATGCTCCCACATGGCAGAAGGGGCGAGGGAGCTCTGGGGTCTCTCTTATACTCTCTCTTATAGCGTTAATCCCATTCATGAGAACTCCAGATTCCATCACACTGGGAAGTAAGTTTCAACATATAAATTTGGGAGGGCGTGAACGTTCAGTTTATAGCAGACCCCTTGGAAAAGCCAATAAATCATTTTTATTTAAGAGGTTATTTCCATAAGCATGGAGAAAGAAAATGGGGGCTTAAACTTGGGTAGTCAATGACAATGACAATAAGGAGATAAATTTGGAATATTTTTGGAGGAATAATCAACAGGACAAAAAAGAGAGAGATTGCCCAGGGTTATTGGGGAAATCTTAATGGAAGCAGGCCTAGGAATATATAATGTAAGGGACGCTGTGTGCAGAACGTTAGCAGGGGTAGTCGGAAAGACTTGCCAGGCCGACTATTGCTGTGACTCATTTAAGGTAGGGGACAAGGATGAGGCTATGGGTTAGAAAGGAAGAGTATTCATAGGTTTAAGTCAGGAACACTGACCTCTACTCAGCCACTCATGAGCTGTGAGACCTACATACAGCAAACATCTTCCTAATGAAGCCTCAAATTCACATATTTAAGATGAGGACAATAATAGCTTGTGACCCATAATATTGTTGTAAGGATTAAATAAGATACTGTATGTAAAGTGGCTAGCACAGTTCTGACATATAGCAAGGGCAGATAAATATTAGTAATTATTCTTTCTACTGCTAAGATTCTGACAGTGTGTTGGACTGTCACCCACAGGGAGCTGCAGTCTAGTTAAGGAAACAAGATAAAACTCAGAAAATACTTTGAGAAAGAAACCATTCAGAATGAAGTGTTCAAATATGAGATATAAGCAACTCTTAAGCTATTCATTTTGCCCAGTGTAGCACTTTATGTATTATAAAAAGATTTTGAAAGTTGCTGCAACACACAGGCCTACCTTGTTCTGTTGTGCTTTGCTTTAGTGCGTTTCTCAGGTACCGCAGTTTCTACACATTGAAGGGTTTTTGGCAACCCTGCATTGAGCAAGTCTATTTGTGAAATTTTTCCAATAGCATTTGCTCCCTTCATGTCTCTGTGTCACATTTTGGTAATCCTACCAATATTTTAAACTTTTTCATGATTTGTTTTGGTGATCTGTGACTAGTGATTGTGACTTGCTGAAAACTCAGATGATGGTTAGCAATTTTTAACAATGAAGTATTTTTGAATTAAGGTATATACATTGTTTTCTTAGGCATAACGCTATTGCTCAGTTAATAGACCACAGTATAGTGTAAACATAACTTTTATATGCCCTGGGGAACAAAAATTTCACTTGACTCATTGTATTGTGGTATTCCCCTTATGGCAGTGGTCTGGAACTGAACCTGCAATATTTCTAAGGTACGCCCGTGTTTGTGTGTGAACATTACAGATGAGTAGGGGTGGAGCTGGATCTCTTCTTAGCAAGTGAGTTTTAGATATTGTTGCCTAGTCTTTGCTGCTTACAGCTGAGCTCCTGTTTGGGGTAATAATGACTATGGCTCAACAAGTAAAAGGCACACACACAAAAAAAGTAATTGAGATTCAGTCTGAAAGTCTGTCCTTTGCTTTCACTTAGAGGAGCTAAGACAAGAACAGGCTGCTTCCTTTCATTCCATCATAGTAGCATTTCATAAAGATGCACAAAGAATTTCAATTTCCCCCTTTGGAACCAGCCCTGCCTTTGAGTAGCTCGTATGTAGATAGCTGTGGCTTAATGGCAAAGCATCAAGGGTTCAGTTCTTTTTCTGCCAAGTGCTTTGCTATGTGACATTGAACAACTCAAGCCATCTGCTGAGGCTTAATTTTTCACCTGTGAAAGGAATTTAATGCTTCTTACCTCAGGATTATTGTGTAGAGCAAAAGAGAAAACCCAATGTCTGAAATAATAGGAGCATAATAAAAATATTTTTATAAGCAGTGTAATGTCAATTAAAGAGCAACGCTTTAAGCCAAAAACTGTAACAAGAGACAAAGGTCCTTATATTAATGATAAAGGGGTCAATTCATCAAGAGGATATAACCATCATAAATATATATATACCCAATACAAGAACACCTAAATATATTAAGCAAATATTACCAGACCTGGGACACCTGGGTGGCTCAGTCGGTTAAGCATCTGCCTTCGGCTCAGGTCATGATTCCAGGGTCCTGGGATCAAGTCCCACATTGGGCTCCTTGTTCAGTGGGAAGCCTGCTTTTCCCTCTGCCTGCCACTCCTCCTGCTTATGCTCTCGCTCTCTCTTTGACAAATAAATAAAATATTTTTTTTAAAAAAGCAAATATTACCAAACCTGATAAGAGAAATAAACAACAATAAAATAATAGTAGGAAATTTAATAGCCCACTTGAAGAATGGATAGATCACCCAGACAGAAAGTTCATAAGGAAACGCTGGACTTGAACTATACTTTAGACCAAATGGATCTAAAAGACATATACAGAACATTCTCTCCAACAGCAGCAGCATACATGTTCTTCTCAAGTGTACATTTTATGTTCTTCAGGATAGGACAAATAATAGGCCACAAAGTAAGTCTTAGCTAATTTAAGAAGACTAAAATTGTACCAAGAATCTTTTCCAACCACAGTGGTATGAAACTACAAATCAATAACAGGAGGAAAACTGGACAATTCACACATATGTGGAAATTAACACACTCCTGAACAGCACACCAATGGACCAAAGCAGAAATTAGAAAATAAAAAAATATCTGAAAACAAAAAAGTGGAAACACAACATCCCTAAACTTAGGAGACGCAGCAAAAGCAGTTCCAAGAGGGAAGTTTCCTTTTACCTACATTAAAAAAAAAAAAAAAAAGAAAAGAAAAGAAAAAAGAAAGGTCCTAAAAAACCTAACTTTAAACCTCAGGAACTAAAAAACAACAAATTAAGCCTGAAGTTAGCAGAAGTAAGGAAATAAAGATGAAAGCAGAAATAAATGAAATCGTAACAAAGATAAGAGCAGAAATAAATGAAATAGAGACCAGAAAAATAAAAGATCAATGAAACCTAGAGCTGGTTTTTGAAAAGATGAACAAAACTGACAAATCCTTAACTAGGCTAAGAAGAAAAAGAGGGAAGACTCAAATAAAACCAGAAATGAAAGAAGACATTGCTGTTGATACCACAGAAACACAAAGGGTCATAAGAAACTACTATGAAAAAATTATGTGCCAATAAATTGGATAACCTAGAAGAAATGGATAAATTCCTAGAAGCATATCACCTTCCAAGACTAAATCATGAAGAAATAGAAAATCTGAACAGACCAAGAAAGAGTAAAGAGATTGAATCAGTAATCAAAAAGCTCCCAACAAGGAAAAGCCCAAGTCCAGATGGTTTCCCTGGTGAATTCTACCAGACATTTAAAAAAGAATTTATGCTAATCCTTCTCAAAGTCTTCCAAAATCAAAGAGAAGGGAATACTCCCAAACTCATTATAAAAAGGCAGAATTACCCTGTTACTAAAGCCAGATAAGGATACTACAAGTTAAGAAAACTACAGACCAATATCCCTGGTGAAAAGATGCAAAAATTCTTTATAAAATATTAGCAAACCAAATTCAAGAGCACAACGAAAGGGCCATACACCACAGTTAAGTGGAATTTATCCCTGAGATGCAAAGATGGGACAACAGATCAATAAATGTGACACATCACATTAATAGAATGAAAGGTAAAAATCATATAATCATCTCAATAGAGGCAGAAAAAGCATTTAACAAAATACAACATTGTTTTGTAATAAAAACTCAATAAATTGGGCATAGGAGCCTCAACATGGGCAGTTGGGCATTGGGCCTCAATAGGATAAAGTCCATATATGACAAGCTCACAGCTAGCATCATCCTCAATGATGAAAGATTGAAAGCTTTTCTTCTAAGATCAGGAATAAGACAAGGGTTCCCGCTTTCACCACTCCTATTGAACATAGTACTGGAAGTCCTAGCCAGAGCAGTCAGGCAAGAAATAGGAATAAAAGGCATCCAAGTCAGAAAGGAAGAAGTGAAACTGTCTCTGTCGGAAGATGATATGATCTTATATATAGAAAATTCTAAAGATCTCACACAAAAAAACTTAGAAACTAAGCAGTTAAGTAGCAGGATACAAAATCAGCATCAGACATCTATTGTGTTTTTATACAAAAAAATGAAATAGAAAAAGAAAATGTCATTCATAATAGCATCAAAAACAATAAAATACTTAGAAATAAATTTACCCAAGAACGTGAAAGGGTTGTACCCTGAAAACTAGGACTTGGATGAAAGAGATTGAAGACACAAATAAATGGAAAGTTAGTCTGTGTTCATAGATCAGAAGAATTAATATTGTTAAAATGTCCATACTACCCAAAACCATCTATAGATTCACTGCAATCCATATCAAAATTCCAATGGCATTTTTCACAGAAATAGAAAAAAAAATCACAAAATTCGCATGGAACCACAAAAGAACCTGAATAACCAAAGCAATCCTGAGAAGCACAAACCTGGAGGCATCACACTTCCTGATTTCAAACTCAGTTACAAAGCTATAGTAATCAGAACAGTATGGCATAAAAAGTAGACACACAGGCCAATGGAACCAAATAAAGAGCCAAGAAATAAACCCTAATATATACCATCAACTAATATTTGACAAAGGAGCCAAGAATACTTAATAGGGAAGAGCTCATCTCTTCAATAAATGATGTTGGGAAAATTGGATAATCACATGCAAAAGAATGAAACTTGATCCACATCTTACACCACCCACAAAAATTAACTCAAAATGGATCAAAGGCTTAAATGTAAGACCTGAAGCTGTAAAACTCCTAGAAGACATAGGGAGTGAGCTCCTTGACATTGGTCTTGACAGTGATTTCTTGAATATGACAGCAAACATACCTGCAACAAAAGCAAAAATGAATAAGGGCTCTACATGAAACTAAAAGGTTCTGCACAGCAAAAGACACAATCAACAAAATGAGAAGGCAGCTTATGGAAAAGGAGAAAATATTTGCAAGCCATATATATGGTAAGGGGTTAACATCCAAAATATATAAAGAACTCATGCAAGGAAAAAAGTCTGATTAAAAAATGGGCTGAGTAACTGAGCCAACATTTTTCCAAAGAAGACATATAAATGGCCAACAGGTATGTGAAAAGATGTTCAACAACACTAATTACAGGAATGCAAATCAAAAGCACAATGAGCTATCTTCTCATACCTGTTAGAATGGCTGTTATCAAAAAACAAGTGACAACAAGTGTTGGTAAAGATGTGGAGAAAAGGTAACCCTATGTTCTCTTGGTGGGAAAGTATGATGGTGCAGCCAGCATGGAAAACACTATGGACGGTCCTCAAAAAGTTAAAAGTAGAACTACCATCTGATCCAGCCATCCCGGTTCTGGATATATAGCCAAGGGATATAAAATCAGAATATCAAAGAGTTATCTGCACCCCCATATTCATTGCAGCATTATTCACAATAGTCAAGATATGGAAACAACATAATTGTTCATCTGTGGATGAATAAAGAAGATGTTTTATGTACATACAATGGAATATTATTCAGCCATGAAAAACGGAAATCTGGCCATTTGTGATACTATGATGGGCCTTGAGAGCGCTACGCTAAGTGAGATAAGGCAGACAGAGAAAGACAAATACTGTATGATATCACTCACTTATGGAATCTAAAAAGTCTGACTCACAGAAACAGTAGAATGGTGGTTGCCAGGGGCTAGATGGTGAGGGAAGAGGTTAGTCAAAGGTTATAAACTTCCAGTTATAAGATGAATTAATTCTGGGGATTGAATGTACAGCATGATGACTATAGTTAACAATACTGTATTATATACTTGCAAGTTGCTAAAAGAGTAGATCTTAAATGTTCTCACCACACACATACAGAAAAAGCTAATTATGTGAGGTATTAATTAACCTACTACAGTTATCATTTCACGATATAGTAGTGTATCAAATCATTGCAATATACACCTTAAAGTCACACACCATCGTATATCAATTATATCTCAATAAAGCTGGAAAAAAGGTTAGTAAAAGATCTTAAATGCAAAAAAAAAAAAAAGTTGAGACTGACTTTTACACGACTCTACTGTACTGCATTGAACAGTGTCCCCTAAACCTACCTGGAACCTTAAAATGTGATCTTATTTGGAAGCAGGATATTTGTAGATGTAATCAAGTTGAGATGAGGTCATACTGGATTAGGGTAGGCCCTAATCCAGTGATTGGTAGGTAGGAAATTTGGGCATAGACAAGAGAATGTCATGTGAGGACAGAGACACACAGGACAGAAGGCCATGTGAAGATATGGGCAGAGATTGGAGTGATGCATTTATAAGCCAAGGGACACCAGGGATTGCTGGAAATGACCAGGCGCTGGCTAAGAAGCATGGAACAGATTCTCCTTGGGCCTCCAGTGGGAACCAGCCCTGCTGATAGCATGATTTTGAACTTCCAGTCTCTAGCACCAACTGTCAGAGAATAAATTTCTGTTGTTTTAAGTCACCCAGTTTGTGGCAGTTAAGGCAGACCGAAGAAACACACACATACTAATACCTATACCTCTTTATATCAGTCAGGGTAGACTAGGTTTTGTTGCAGTAACAAAAGGTCCTCTCCTCCCATTCTTAGGGGCTTACAACAACAAAGATAGACTTCTTATTCCCACCACATGTCCTTTACAGATCAGCTGCCCCTCGACACCATATCACTTTGGGCAGGGACCCTGGCAGGTGCAGCAGCCTCTATCCAGAATATTGCCTCTGGCCTGTGATGAAAGGAACATAGAGTCCGAAAATTCAAAGACTTATGGGGTTAGAAGATGAAAGCAGTAAACCATAAAATTGAAAGGGCTTTAAGGGACAAAGCTCTAATCAACTCGCTGTTAGGCAAGGACCAAATCAAGGGTGTGGCCCCTGTGCCTTTTGTTAAAACCTCTGAATCAATTAAGAGGTTCTCAGTAAATTATTTCAGTCGGACAAATTGGCAGAGCAAGAGCATGGCAAACTGCATCGGTTCTTGATGCTTCTGCCACAAAGTGACCCAGATCACTTCTCTCACATCTCATTGGCAGAGCAAGTCTGATGTCATCGTGTGGGTATGTGTAATCCACCTGTGGGGGGGAGGGGGCAGGCAGTGAATATTTTTAACAATGATATCATCCGTCCTACTCTTAGAGGATTGTCCTTTCAGTAGTCACTTTGAAAGACTATCATAGTAGTACAGTGATGTTAAAAGCTCTTCTGGAGTGATCTCCAGAGCAAATCTATTATGTCATGTAAGGAAGTGACTCTAACTTTATGGTTTTTGAGCCCAAATTGACATTCTTCAGGTGGATCGTCCACCTAGCCCCCAGATGTGGTTATAACTGACCTTTAGTTTATTCTCCCAAATGAAGTCCACCCTCAAGTAGTGAAAATTTGCCATTCTGAAGGCTGGTTGTAGGAAGGTATTCCAGACCATTCCCAAGAAGAAGCTACAGAAATGTGAGAAATAACTGCACCCCTGACATCACTGACCAGCCTCGCAGTGGGACTCCTTAAAAGAGACAGTGCCAGACTGAAGCAATATGTATTTCAGATGCATAATAAATTATAATGATATGTAATATATAAACATATAAAAATAGTACTGAAGTTACATATTTTATATATGTGCATTTTTTGTTTTATATAAAACACACACATGTATGTGTGTATGTATATATATATATATATATATATATATATATATATATATATATATATCCTGATGTGTTTGTTTAAAAAGGAAATGGGGGCACCTGAGTGGCTCAGTGAAGCCTCTGCCTTAGGCTCAGGTCATGATCTCAGGGTCCTGGGATTGAGCCCCACATTGGGCTCCCTGCTCGGTGGGGAGTCTGCTTCTCCTTCTCCGTCTGCCCTTGCCCTCCCTGCCGCGCACCCTGCTCCTGCGCGCTCACTCTCTCAAATAAATAAATACAATTTTTAAATATATATATACATACATAAAAATAAAAAGGAAATCAACATGGCTTCACCCATCCTGTGTGGAAAGCCTACTGTGTGCCAGGCACTAAGCGATTTGCGGGGATTATCTCGTTTAACCCTTGCAGCCAGGGCTGGGACTAGGGTGAGGTGAGGGGCACAAAATTGAGGGAGAACCCCCATTGTCAGGGCTGTACGAATGCAGGGTTGAGCCTCACGTGACCCTAACAGTGAGCACCCCAGTCCGTGTGCGCTGAGAGCCTCGCTCCCCTCGCCCTAGTCCGGACCTGCTGCAGACAGCCCCGTGAGATCGAGCTCCCCAACCCCCTTCCTTCCCACGAAGGAAACGGAGGTCCTCGGGAGGTTGGGCGCCCCACCTCCCTTTCCGGCGAGCTAGTGACCCGTGCAGCGCTCGGAGCTGAGCCCAAGTCCCCGGTGGGGGGGGAGGGGGGGGCAGCTGGACCCGAAGTCCGCGCTGGCTGCCTGCGCATGCGTCAATGCTTCCGCAAGTGCTTCCTCTTAAGGTCCGGTTGTTTTTGTCCTCAGGTATCCAAGGCGGCCGCAGACTTGATGGCCTACTGCGAGGCGCATGCCAAGGAAGACCCCCTGCTGACCCCCGTCCCGGCTTCAGAAAACCCATTTAGGGAGAAGAAGTTTTTCTGCGCCATCCTTTAAGTCTTCACGAGGAGCCTGAAGAGCCTCAGGGCTCCTGGGACACTGATGTCGAGGTTTAAGCGAAGTGGGCGCCTTTCTAGTCCACAGCATTTAAAGAGAGGGAGGAGAACCATCCTGGAAACTTCAGGCCATGCATGTTTAAAGAACCGGTCCCCTTGATGAGAATGAAAGCCAAACCACATCCGAGTTAAGAGATCTGATATCTGCAGAACTGCCTGGAGCAAGGGAATATGTAAAGATAAAATCCGCCTGATTTCTTTTCTGCTATCCCTCCCCAAACCTTATGTTTCTGCTTCATATTTAAAAAAAAATAATAAAAAAATAAAAACAGACAGCTGTACTGAGCTAAGATATGTATGACCTTCTTGGAATGACTATTGCCTTTAGAATACCCTTCGATAAGCTGAATTGTCCAGTGTAGCTGCGGTTTGGTTTAATGGCATTGATGTTTAGTCTTTGTGCCTTTTTTTTCCTTCTCCCCTGCCTCTCCTTCCACCCCTTCCCATTAGAGTAGTACAGAGAGAAGACTGAACTCCAAGGATGAGCACCCAAATGTTTAGGGAGCTGTTCCCCGTGGTTTGTCCTCATGGTAATAACAACAAAAAATGCCGGTTGTCTGTGTTCTCTTATCACAATCCCTAACATTTGTACATGATAGCTTTGATTCTGCAAGTAAAAGTAAATCATGTGTTGTGACTGGTGCTTTCATATATTTGTGACAATTTTTGAGTAATACTGCATGAAAATGTCCCTATGTTACATCCATTCAGAAGGTTTGTTGTTTTACTAAAGTTTGGAACAGGAATGAGAGAAAAGAAGCTAGAGAAGAAAAAACTCAGTGTCTTGAAAACTGAGATTACTTCAGAGCCGTAGCCATGCCTAAAATACCTCTGAGTTCACAGCGGCGTAAACGCCTCTTCAACGTATTTTCCAGAATCCAAAGCATTTTGGCTGTATCCAGGATCCAGGGCAGCACAGGAACCACCAAGCAGGAGAGGGAAGGAGGGATTCACCATCAATGGGGAGGCATTTCTGTCATAGAGTAAGAGCCAATTTCATCTTTCCCTGCATCGTGGAAATTCTAGATTGAAAGAACACTTTCTGTTTGTTCAAGAATCAAGAGAAATAAACCAATGGCTCCAGAGAAGACCTATTTGCAGAATCCTGGCTGTTCACCTGCCACAGAGAAGAGGTCAGGTGTGCCTCTACCCCCAGCCAGCAACACCAGAAAGCGTTCTGGCTCTCTTTTGCCACTGGGATGGTCTTTGCTTTTCACTCACCAGATTTTTCAGTAGAACCTTTTCTGTTGTTCTCCATCTTGAGTCTCTCAGTCCTTATTTACAACTTCCTTGCAGCTAGAGCTCTCTCTTCCTGAGAGATGATAGTGAAAGTGATTTTTCATTACAGCTCTAGCCTTCATCAGTAATGGAAGGTCCTGGTAACCTGCATCAATTTTTTTCTGTGTCATTCCCAGGCAAAAGAGGACCAGTCTTAGAGCTTGCTGTGTACTTTGAAATTGCAAAAGACTATTTCCAAATTAATTCTATTCTCTTTCTGTTCTCTTCCTTCTGTTTAAAAAAAAATGAAGAAGGAAAAGAAGATGTAAAAGCTTCGTATGCCAAGGACAGATTTTGAAAGAGTTAGTAAATACTTTCCCTAGCGCCTTTTATGGGCATGATGGTAAAAGAAAGCTCACACCTGGGGTGGGGGCAAGGGAATCCTGAGATATTTGCAAAATGTGTGAATCTAGTTCTATAACCAGATACTTCTGTTCAAACCTTGGGATGTTATTACAATCAGCGAAACGCTAATGAAGATTTAGTAGGAAGACCCTGGCAGAGTATTTATTAAACTAATATGGTATTGTACCATTAGCTTAGTAATACTGTGGAATCAGCTAAAACCATATCACATTTTTAAAATTAAGCCAAAACATGAATTGAATATGTGGTCACATAAAAACAACTCTGAATAAAGCACCTTTTGATGGTGATTAAGGCATCATTGTAAGACCCCAAGGATTTTCATAATCCACACCATTTATTTTTCTTAGAGGGATGCTTTATATTTTTATGTAAATCTAGATCTTTGGAGCAATTAAAATGGAATTAAAACTTGAAGGAAGCACTGTATTACGGCTCTGATAATTAAAAGTTAAGGAAGTTCCAAACTTGTGACCTTGTTTACAAAAGAGAAAAAGCAGAAAATACACAATCAATCTGAAATTAAGGAAAATGTTTGGGCTTTTTCATTACTTCATGTCCTGTAGTATGGTATATAATACCAGAGTCTTTATATGAGTTTTTGCTTATCGGTATTTTTACTTGTTAAGGGGGAAAGAAATCTTTTGATGACTTATACCTCTAAAGAGCTTTAATTCTGTTAGAAATTCAACAATCATTTCCACCAGCATAACTTTATCTTAAGGAATAACTAATAGGAAAATTTAACTTAATTATGCAAGGCCCTAATTTCTGTATATAATGTATTGGATAGTAATGAAAATCTGTCATGCAGTTAAACTGTAACAGTAACCTTCATATTAAGAAAAAAAATTGTATCGTCCTTAATATTAACTCTGGTTTCTTTTTTTCTTTCTTTTCCAATTTTAAACCAAGTACTATTTAATTTAAATTAGAGATTGCAAAACAGTGCTTTGATCTGAGGTTAATTTCAATAATAATATTTGAAAGAGATTGCTTACCAAGGAAAAATTAAAAACCATTTCTCCACGTACTCCTATTCACAAATGGGATTTGGGGAAATTAGACAGCATGCTAAGATTTTTGTAGTTGGTTTTTTTTTTTTAATATTTGCTTCAAGCTGGCAATGGTGAATTGTTACGTATCAATGTTTTCCCAACCCAAGGATTGTTCACATTTTTCCTATATAAGATCTATGGAGTGTGTCTTTCAGAGAGGAAACACAGGAATGTTAGAGCAGGGAAACCTGAATGTGATGTGCACATTTTCATCCCACACGGACAATGTATTTGTTTTAATAAATGGAATTTTCAAATTCATTTCATATGCAGTCAATTTCATGGCGAGGGCCTGGGGGCCAGCTCACCCATCGATTTCATGGTTAATTTGAGAAAGATGATGACACATAACAGGATGGGTGGGGAAATAGGAATCCATTGATTTTCTTTAGGACTTTGTTAACAGAGGTCCTCTAAGGAAGGACTCGTGAGACTCTTTAAAAGCCGTTCTCCCTGGGTCCCTACATCTTAGAGGCCCATGCGTGGGGACAGACAAAGGTGATGGGGAAGAGCGCAGGGCTCTGGCAGCCTGGACCGTGCGGACACGTGAGCTGCGGTTACACTCTAATGTGCTGTGAGTGTGCCGCACTGGGATTTGTCCCTCACCAAAAAAAAAAAAAAAAAGGACACAGAGAATGCTGTTCTCCATAAGTTGTTCACGATTTAAAAGGAGTACTGGAGAAGGCAAAATGCTTAGCATTCTAGATTCAGCAGCTCCTCAGAGACAGTCAACAAAACCTTCCGTAGGTCCCTCGAATGATGCCAGGGAGTGATAGACCCTGGTCATAAGGAAGTGCTGCCTCTCCCAGGACTCGTGTCAGGAACAGCAGCGCCTCTCAAACTGATAGGGGCCGCTGGGAGTTAGTGCACTCGTTCACTTACATCCCTGTTTCGCAATGGTCCCTGGACCACCTGCATCAGAATCCCAATTAAAAAGGCAGATGATGGGCCCCAACTAACTCAGAATTTCTGGCGGTGGCACTTAAATGCACGCACTCCACGGAGTGCTGGAGCCTGAGGACCACGTACTCACCACAGGTAGCTTTTCACGATGCCTAAGGAATGGCACAAACCAATCATGCATGCTCTCTCTTATTCCCACAGCCGCGGGAAGTGCCTGGCTGGGAGTAGACCTAGAACCCGTGGGTGAAAATGTAGACAGATTCTGGACATGAGATGCTGTGAGGAGGCAGCTGGTGAGTTTTAACTCTGCTCCTGCTTTGTTGAGCCCATGTGAAAGGACTGCCTCCAGCCCTGGTTCTTTAATAAAGCTGGTCACATTTTAGCATTCACAATGACGTGGGAATTGGAGCTGGGTCAGCTCCAATCCACAAATTGCAAATAATTTGCCAAGGGAAATCCCTTTCCCTTCGGTTCTGCCCCAAATCTACATTTTCTTCTATTTAGAACCAGGAGACTCAGGCAGAATTTATTTTTAATGAAAAGGGTCATGGGCTCCCGGGCCTTTCCTCTGTAAGAACTCCTACTGTTTCTCCATGTCCTGGGGGTGGGGAAGCACCTCCATCCTAAAGTGACAGAAAGACAGTACCTGGTGACTTCATACCGTACCCACGCAAGGGCCCATTTAGCATGAGCTAGAGAATCCAAAGTAGGCCCCAGGGTTCCCCTATGACCTTGGGCAAGTCCTTTAACTTCTCCACACTATAAAATGGGGACAAGAATACCTGCTTCATTTGCTTCACCAAGTTGGCAAAACCAAACGAAAGAGAGAAGGTACGGAGGCATCACGAAGGAAGAGGTGACAAAGAAGCATTAGACACTGCTTGTACAACTTTGGAAGACAGGAAAATTCTCAGTAGTTCCTTCCCACCGCTTCACTCACCTCCTTTCCTCTCAACCTCCATATCCCTCTGGTTTGGACCTTCGGTACCTCACATCTGAATTCCTGCCACATCTGCTGGTGTGGCCACTCTGACTCATCTCCTCCCACTCTGAGCATCCCACTTACCCCGGGTATTCATTAATCAGGACTCCTTTGGTTGCAAGTGAAACTGGCTAATAACTGATGAGCTCAGAAATAGGGCCCACTTCAGGCTCAGCGGGATCCAGGTGCTGAGATGATGTCATCAGATGTCTTGCATTGTCCTTTCGGTCCTTCTTGCCCCGGCACTGGTTTAAGTCTCAGACAGACTCTCCCCTGCAGCATCAGTATAGTGTCAGCAGTTCCAGGCTTGCTTTCATCAGTTTAGCAATCACAGAAGAAAGGTAATAACAGCTCCAGCACAAGTCCTGACCGTATCCCTGCAACACTTCCTAAGACTCTCATTGGCTGGATCTGGTTTGAGATCTCACCCACCCCTGAACCCGGGGTGGAGGTGGGGTCGCTGTACCATAGGGGGAGAACAGTGAGTCTAGGGAGATTGAAGCGCTAGGGCTAGAGGAAGAGAGAAGGAAGGTTAAAAGCAAAAACAACTGAAGCCAACCCCCCATCTTGTCAGATTCCTGGAGGGCACCCTCCAGTTCCAGAACGCTCAAGACACCCAGGGTGCACGGCGTCGCGGTGCTCTTACCAACCCAGGAGATCCACACTCGGGCCGGGGTGGCAAGCTCCAACCTACTACTTCCACCTTGTTTTCTAAACTTTCTTGTAGTTCATCCTGTCTCCCATAAATATAATATTTTCAATCCTACCTTCATGTCTTGGTTTATGACGTTACTCCCCTGGAATGCCATTACTCAATTCCTTGAGTAAATACATCTTGCTCATTTTTCAAACCTCATCTGAACTCCATATTGTCAGTGAATGACTTAAGGAAATACTTGTCTCTTTCCTCTCAACTCCTATTGCCCTTGTCATTAGCCTCAAATAATTGAGTATTTGACTGTGTCTGTGGCCTGTGCTGGGTAGACACTGCATCCCTGCCTTCACGGACTTGGCAGCTTAGTGGAGGAAGGAGACCAGGAAATAGTCAATTACCCATCGGAATGAACAGTGGTAGAACACAGGAAGCTGGGGGGAGGAGGGCAGAGGAGGTGATGCTGGAATCTGTGGTTTATTCCATGAAAATCTTGGCTTTCTGGGTAAACCCTAATTTCCTTGGGAGTAGAAAACAGCAGTACCGCCCTTGGGAACGTTAATGATCATTGCCGAGTCCTGTGGGTTCCGCACGGCGCACGTGCGTGCACAGAGAAATGGGACAAGGCGGAGGCACAACTTGCAAATGCTCGTCTTGCGAACTTGCCAAAGGCAGCTCCGAAGACGGCTCCCTGACTGCTGCACGACGGTCAGCAGTTGGCTCTGCGCACAGAACAACGATCTAAACTGCACTGCGCTTGTGGCCTCTCTTCCCCCAACCGGTGCCAGCTCGCGTTGCCGGGACTTCACTCCCTTCAGTCCCCAGCTCCTCGGCCCCAGTGACACCACCACCCTCCAAACCAGAAGCGAGATCCAGTGGGCACCTGCGTGCCTGGGGGCCAGAATAATTACACCGCTGGGCACATTGCCTTCATTTTAGCCCCAGGGGCAGGGTCTTTTCCACGATGCACTGGGAGCACGATCCTTAAGTGCCCTCGACTGTGTCTACATGTGGCTATTTAAACTGAGACCGAAATTAACGAGAATGGAATAAAAGTAAAAATTCAGTGCCTCGGCCACACTAGCCTAGCCATATTTCAATCATCCAAGACCCACAAGCAGCTAGTGGAATAGCAGAGGTCTAGAACATTTCCATCGTTGCAGGAAGTCCTATGAGACAGCGCTGCTCCAAAGCAATGGTTAGCAGCCCTTTTTCCACCCCATCCAACTGACAGGATGTGCCCTATCTTCGAGCCCGAATTTTGGCAAAACACATACACAAAAAAGGAGAAAATAAGAGTACTGTGATAATCACAACAATGGGCCATAGGTCATGGTAAATCATACAGGCTGTGGTATGGAGGAGGTAAGCTGTGGATTATGTATCGTTCCTGGAGTCCCCTAAGCCATCAAATTACCCCCGCGTCTCTCATTCAAGAGTGCAATGATCGCGGTCATGATGATGACCGCCATAGTAGCGGCGGTAACGATCAAACGAACACTTACTAGCCACTTAACCGTGTGCCAGGCACAATGCTCAACATTTTAAGACACCGTTGCATTTCATGCTCACAGTGACTCTATGACACGGATGTCATCTATCTCCGGTAGCAGATATCTTATGTGCCTCGCGTCACATCTGGTGATCCACTTTGATTTCAGCCATAGTTGTGGTGGAGATTCATTCTTCCCCAGAGAAATTCATTTCCCCCAGGGGCAATCCTCAAACAATGAGGGATGAAATTAATGTCTCAGGCACCCACCCTTCAGAGGATAATTCTGGGGTACATTTCATATGGTTTCTCAGAGGGTCTCTGACAGGATTGAGCCTTAATTGTCCAGAATAGTAACCAGCCCAGGAACACACCCTATTGATTTTTTTCCTTCTAATCTGTCTCATTTATTTTCTTCCTACGTTTCTGCTTTCTGAGGTCACCCTCACCATCATTAAACTATGTTCACCCAAGGTCTAGATCCAGGCTCTGCTTCAGGGGATACTCGAACTCATTCCCCTCCATTTTACAGCTGAGAAATTTGAGATCTGGAAAGGTTGGCATTTCCGCCAAGTTCCCATTGCTGTGAAGTGGAGATCAAGGATAAGAACCTAGCATGAGAGACTATGGACTCTGAGAAACAAACTGAGGGCTTCAGAGGGGAGGGGGTGGGGGAATGGGATAGGCCGGTGATGGGTAGTAAGGAGGGCACGTATTGCGTGGAGCACTGGGTGTTATACACAACTAATGAATCATCGAGCCTTACATCGGAAACCGGGGATGTACTGTATGGTGACTAACATAATATAATAAAAAAACATTAAAAAAAAAAAAGAACCTATATCTGTCTCGATTCCAAAAATTTAACCCTTAATTACTATCCTGTCATGGAAATTGGAATGCAAGTACTTGAGAAGTAGGCTATTAGAAAGTTCTGGATCTGTTCTCATTTGTAGAACAAGTAGATTGTAGACCAAACGTCTGGATCGCTTTTCTGAAAGGAAGAAATCAGGGAACTCTTTCTTGTCGATATTTAACCTTTTCTTCACTGTGATCACTTGGTGCCTAGAAAGTGGTCACTTGCACAAGAAATCTTTCCTGGTATCGAGGAGCCAGTGCAGGGGAAAAAACCACAAAGGAGGAGTCTGACAGGGAAGGTCCAAAGTGTTTTGTTTTTCTTTTTCAGGACTTTCAGGAGGGGAAAATCCCTTCCCTTTCCAACTGCTCTTCTGACAACTGCTTCCCTGTAATCTCAGAGCCCAGTGAACCCTCCAGGCATCAGAAGCAGGGTCTGGGTGGCAGTGGGGGCTTCCAGGGCTTCCAGAAGCCCTGATTTGAGAAGGGATCGGGAAGAATCTCAGAACAGAGACCGTTGCAAATGCAGTTTCTAGAATTCACCCAGAGCTTCTTGGGAAGAGATAAGAATGGTGAGCTTCTTGGAAAGAGGTAAGAATGGTGCGCATTCCCTCTCCCCTCCACTCCCCTCCCCACCGCCACCCCATTTCCTGTCCCTACTCCAGGAATATGCACTATCCCACCAGAGCTGGTCACACAGGATCCCAGCACAGAGCAACAGATGCTCCTGCATTTGCAGAAGTACGCACAGGAGAAAAATCTTACCGTTCCAGACTGCTTGCAAAAGCAAACTGTCACTTTAAGAAAGGGGTTGGCGTGATGCACTGGGACATCCATCCCTTCATCAAAAAAATCACTACTTCCACCTGTGGGACATCTTAGTTTACAACAGCAGGTCTCAAAGAATATTCCAGAACTCCTGAGGATCCTGAGATCCTTTCTGAGAGTCTGATAGCTCAAAATTATAATGCTATGATATTATTTGCCTTTTCTATTCTCATTCTCTCATAAGTGTACAATGGAGCTTCTAGAGCCTACGTAATCTTGACATCACAGCCGACTGAATGCAAATACACAGATGAGAATCCAGCACTTGTGTTAAGCCAAGCAATAAAAGGATTTGCAAAAATGTAAAACAATGCCATTTGTCTCACTGTATTTTTTGTTTTAGAACAGTTATATTTCATAAAAATGTTATTTATGTTAACATGCAATGTGTTTGCTACTTCAATGAATTAGTAAGTGCATATTTTTAAAGAATTTCTGTTTTAATTTCCAATGTGATAAATGGCAATAGATATAACCCGCATAAGACAAAGCCTTGATAATTTAAGGGTATTCTTAGAAATTTTAAAAGTGGAAAGGGGTCCTTCGACCATAAAGTTTGAAAACTGCCATTTTATGAATGGTTTTCTCCTCCAACTCCTTATTTTGCAGATGAGGAAATGTGTCCTTCAGTGTTACAGCTATTTAGTGTCCTAGTCCTGACTAGAACATAAAAGCAGATGACCCACAAGGGCTAGACAGAAATGTGAGGTTGTCCCCTAGGATGCTGTTCAAATGTTTTCTAAGAAGACATTCCTGAATTCAGTTTCACAATTCAATGGTGTGTTAGGAGACAACTTTCCACAAAATAGTTGAAAACCATGACTGTCCCAGAGATGTAAAATAAACACACGTCGAAGGTTTTATTTAAATCATTATTGATAAAGAAATCAGGTTGATGTTACAACTGGTTCAAGGCAGAAGTCAAAAAGCAGAGACGCTTGCAGATCAGAAATACTGAAACGAATTTGCAAATGATACACAAAGGGAGAGAGAAGTCAGTTGAACCTCCCCAAGACAGAATTTAGTTGCATATCTCAAGGAAGAAGCATTTCACATGGCTATCAGTTATCCGTAACTCACGGAGCTATAAAACAGCTCAAAGGTAAGAAAAAGAGCAGAGCCCGCATGGGAGGAGAACCAGATAACCGGGAACTGTGTGCTCAGGGCGGTGCGTGGCTCTCCATCAGGCACAGGTGTTCCCCAACAACAGAGGCCCTCATTAGGAGCCAGGCACTGACTAAGTGAGTCAGAAAAAGAGGAATTTTGTGTGTCCCCTGCTCTCAAGGATCTTACCATCCATTCGTATTACCATATTCTGTACATGGAATGTCTGTGTTCCCCAAAATGCATCTGTTGACATCTTAACCCCCAATGTGATGGTATTTGGAGGTGGGGCCTTTAAAAGGTGATTAGGTCATGAGGGTGACTCCTCCTCGTGAATGGGATTAGGGCCCTCCCTTAGAAAAGAGACTCCAGAGCAATCCCTCACTCCTTCCACAGAGGACACACAGAAAAGACAGCTGCCCGTGAACCAGGAAGCGGGTCCTCACCCGATACGGAATCTCCCAGCACCTCGATCTTGGACTTCCCAGCCTGCAGAACTGTGAGCAATACATTTCTGCTGTTTATAATCTACCCAGTCTCTGGTTTCCAGCCCACATGGATACTATATTCTGTGATAATAGCAGCCCAGATGGACTAAGACACTATCTAACCCATTACTAACGTTGGCGCATATGCTGGTTCTCACACACGGATGAAGTATTTCTGAGGGTTCATTTCTGTCTTCTCGGTAATAAAAGCTACTGTCCGTTTAGCGCCCACTATGTTTCAGGTTCTTGGCATCCTCCTTAAAGGCCCTTCGGATAGAGAAGATTATTCCGTCATTTTACAGAGAAGGAAAGAGCAACTAAAGAAGTTCCGTCACATCCATGTCCAAGACCTCCTTCTGGGGTCAGCCCTGGCTTACCTGGCTTCCGCTGCACTCTCTCTGCCAGCTCAGTGCCCATCCAGCACGGCCTCCCTGGCAAAACATGCATTTTGCAGTAAATGGTCACACCAGAAAAAGCAGTTAGTGGTGTGGACCCTTGAAAATCGTGTTTTTATGAACCCCTGAACCCAGTGCAGAATTTTCAACAACTCTCTGCTCTGTAATAAGGAGTAACTCTCCTTCTAGTAGGAGGACCTCAAAAAGCTGTTTCCTTCATTGTTTTTGGAGGACATTTCTAGATGGTCTCGGGGAGAAAAATTTATAAAGATAATCTCTCAGGTGCAGCAGTTACAGATGGAGTTACAAGTTTGGGCTGATGGAGGGCTTAGAGCAGGAGTTTGGCAAACCACAGGTTATGGGCCAAATTTGGCCTTTGTAACAGCCTACAAATTAACAATGGTTTTTACATTTTTAAATGGCTGGGGGGAAAAAATCAAACGAAGAATGACCTTTGTGACCTGTGAAAATTAGACAAAATTTAAAATTTCAAGGTCCATAAATTAAGTTTCGTTAGAAAACAGCCACACCCACTCATTGTGTCATTTTTTGTGCCCGCTTTTGAGCTACAACCCAGATTTGGGAAACTGTGACAAACTGCATGGCCTGTGAAAGTGAAAATACCTATTATTACCAAAAGAAGTTTGCCAGTTCCTGGCTTAGGGGGACTTTCTGCGTGAATGTAGAAAGTAATTTCTCAGGAACCCCAAGTAAGTAGTTCTGACTTCAACGCGGCGTGAGCTAAATGCGGCAGGTGTCAGAATTACTTGGGGGAAAATTCTCTTATTGCAGGAGGCAACCCCCACTAGAGGCTTTCAATCTCACCTGAGCGCGACTTTGGGAAGGTTCTCCGCTGGGTTTCCCGCCGTTGGCACCTCTCTCACTCTGTGCCTGTTCTGCTTTATGTCCTGTGGAAGCTGCGCTGGCTTTTACCATTAATTACAATAATTAAAATTAAGCGGTGCCTCCTGTGGGGGAATTTTCCAGTCCCTGAAAAGCAGCTTCCAAATAATTCTTTTTTCAAGAGCGCCCTCTGCTGGTAAATTCTCAGAAGGCACCACATCATGGCGTTTCCATCTGCAGGTGGGTTTTGCCGCCAGGAAGACGCCAAAGGGCGATTTTGATCTAGAGAGAGGAAGCACCGTCTCAGTGCCAAGGTCAGGTTTTTCGCAGCACAAGAGCATTACAGCGAAAGAGAATTTCACTGTCGAACATTTTGAGAGAACGAAGCTCCCTTTGAACGCAAACTAACAATCTCCTCGTTAGGTAGGAGAAGCCTGGAGAAGACAACGCCTTTGCTGCTGGCTTCCCAAACAACCTGTTAATAAGGTGAAGCTGGGTTTCTTGCTAACCACCATACGGAGGTCTGATAGTGTCTCGTTAGGGAAAGGGGAAGGTCTGATTGACTTCGAGGTCTGGTTTAAGATAAGTTTTGGGGTTTTTTTTTTAAAGATTTTTTTTATGTTTAAGTAATCTGTACACCCAACATGGATCTTGAACTTACAACCCCCAAGATCAAGAGATGCATTCTCTACTGACTGAGCCAGCCACGTGTGCCTAAGGTAGATCTTTGGGGAGAAGGAGGTTTGGTTAGGCCTGGGTAAGGATTGGGCAAGGACTGAAAAAGGATTATAATAGCCTACGACTGGGGGACGCAACAAGGTAAGGCAAATCCAGGATGTAAACTATCTGCTGATGATTTGACAAGACTTTCCAGAACTTCTAGAACGAAACAAAGTTTTGCAACTTTGCTCTTCCAAGGTAAGAGTCTCTGGACTAGTGAAGTAACGCTAAGGAAGGTGACAGAATAGTGAGGTCGAATTACTGTAGCCAGTAAGCTGTGGGGTTTGGGGATAGAGGGTTTGGGTTCTCAGCTTCTTAAGAGGGTGAATATTGTCTAAGAAGCCCAGTGTGGATGGGATGGCAGCACAGCCAGTGCCCTGGTGACTCGAGGCAAAACGTTCGGCCTGCTCTGGGCTTCCAGATTTGATAGGAGTTGGGACTGTGTTTACAGCTCTTTTGTTGACCTCCAAAGGCTGCCGCAGTACTGGTTAGTCCTAAGTGTCTGCATTGGGCCCCAGGGGGGGCAAGGCAAATGAGAGACCACCATATCCGCTTCTAGTAGGGAGGAGCTCTGCAGGGGCCCTCACTTAAGAGCTGTCGAAGGTGCACAGGGGACAGGGACCAGGCTTGGCTGGATGTGGGGAGAAGTCAGGGAAATTGTTAAAGAGTTGACCCTTGAGCTGGGATTCATGGGCTGGTGGGAAATCACCAAACTGGGAAAGGAGGGCCCACAGGGAGGCCTCCCAGGCCCAGAGGCAGGAAGGCTCCTGTGTTCTGGGAATGGCAAATGGTTCTGTGGGGTTGGACTCCAGCATGCTTTGGGAACAATGCAGGAAAGAAGTTTGGGATCAGGTGCTCAAGGGCCTGCTTGGCGAAAGGGTTGAATTTTATCCAGGAGGTGGCAGCAGAAAAAGTTTTCACAGGAAAGTGACATGACTTGATTTGTTATTTAAAACCTACTTCAGCTGCTGACTGGTGAGCAGGTGCAGAAAGGACTGACCAGCCTGGAAGTTGTTGTCTCAATGGACTGAGGACCTTCACTAATGTGGCTTCCAGGATACAAGGAGGAAAGTTTGAGGATGAAGGGGTAATTCCCATGCCTTGCTGACCCACTGAATGTGTCTGAGGAAAAGGCAAAGTTTTCTGGCTTGGACGATGCAGCAGCCTTTGGCTCAATTAACTGAGATGGGAAAGGCAAGAAAACAAGGGGGTTATTGGGGAAGGTGAAGGGTGAGAATTTGCCGTCCCCAAAAGGGCCCCATTGGCATATAGACTATTTTGAGTTGATTATTTTAAGAAACAACAGACAGAGGAGAAGCTCTGAAAACAGAAGTTACCCTTTTGTAAGGGAAAGTTACATTTATAAAGGAAATCTGCATTTGTGAGGGTTTCTCCCTTCTGTACCTGGAAGGAGAGGGATGAGTGAATCTTAAGAAACTCTTATCAGTGGGGAAGCCATGACTTAAATCTGCATAATAAAACTCTGATTGACCAAACTTTCCCTGGTCGTCCTGTACACTGGCCTTCCCCATACCCTTTCTTATTTCTAGCTGAAGATGATAGTTCAGCCTGAATTCTAAGCCCTGTCTTGGAGAGTTTCTCATTTCTCCCCCTGGGTGTGTCCCATGTATACATGAGATATACATGCTCATAAACTTGTTTTTCTTTTGTTAATCTGTCTTTTGCAACAGGGGCCCCAGCCAAGAATTTAGAAAGGTAGAGGGAAAAATTTTTTCCCCTCCCCTTGAAGGTGGTACATTCAGCTTTGGACCTGTTGGCCGAGAGTTTCAGAGGAGGGGGCTAGCCCAGGAAATGCCACAGGAGAGCTTCTCTGAGAGGTGAGGGTGGAACAACTGAGAGGGTTAGGCTTCCCTGGCAGGTGGGAAGCTGAAGCACGTGCTAGCTGTAATCAGCATAGTTGACAGTGTAGGTGGAGAAGAGATGAGGAAGCCCCCTGCAGGAAACAGTGGCACTGAGACAGAGAAACTGAAGGGACCCCAGGAGGGGAAAAGTTGTTTTTTCTCCTTTTGCTTCTTTTCTGACTTCTGTTCTTGCCAGGACCTGCACCCCCATCCCACTCTACACATGCCTTGTAATGCAAATAGTATTTGTCCTCCTTGTAAGGGACAGGGATTAATGATTTCTCTAGAATAGATAACGTCTAAGGAAGGCTCAGCTGAGAAAGACCAGAGGAAGGAAGTTATCCTGCATATTCCAGACCACTGGTGCTAGACCTTTCCATGCCAAGACGCCTGGCTTTAGGGAATAAGGGACTTGGACCTTGTCCTCATTCTGACAGGTTTCTGGATGCCTGAGAGGACAAGTGCACCAGACAATCATCAATAACCACTCCAGAGCTCAAGCGATGATGAGACTCCCTCTTTTCCTTTCTGAGCGTCCCAGATGCTCTGTGTGTATCTCTCACTGTATATATCTTCAGTATACTCTGCTTTCACCTCCTGCTGGCTCACATTTGGTTTCCATCCTGCACGAAGCCAAGGACCCTCTTGGCTGGTTCTTTGGGTCCCCACTCTGGGTGCTTGGACTTGTTCTGCCGGCATCGATATTCATGCTGCAGTATCAATGGCCAAGCAAAGCAAGATGGCGTACCAGCTCCTATGCTTCTCCCTTCAGGGATAGTGGTTCCTCTCAGAGGACCAGAGACTCCTCTTAGGGCACCTACACACCTCTGAGGGCCTCATGCCACCCTGCCCCATGGAGAGCACCTTGACAATGTAGAAGACCATGCTGAGAAAAAGGAAAAAGACTACCCCACCTCACAGGACACAATGAGGAGGACAGAGAAGGTAATTAGTTTTTATGGAACAGAGGATTTGACCCATTTCTTCCTCTGAATTTAATCAACTCAATGCCTGAAAGATTGGGAAACTGTAATAAAGTGGGAAGGAAATTGTCCCGATGAAGGCTATGCCAGCTGCAGGAAAAACCGGTGGGTCTGCACTGTTGCGCATGTCTCAGTGGCTGAACGGGAACGATGAGTGGTCCTGCAGGGAGGCAGGGCTGAGCCAAGGCTGGGAGAGGGTCTGAGTCCGAGACTCCTGGGTAGAGGAGGTGAGCTCTCAGGAGTGCACCAAGTTCTCTGACAGCCGTTCTCAATCTTGAGTCTGGGGGGGGGGGGGGGGTGCTCGTTAAAACACAGATTGCTGGCCCCACCCTCAGTCTCAGAGTCAATAGCTCTGGATGGGGCTGGAGAATAGCATTCTTAAGTTCCCAGGTGGTGCTAATGTTGTTGATCCAGGGATCCCCCTTTGAGAACCACCGATGTCTGAGATTCCCTAAAGGGTAATGGGCATGCCATCTAAAGGGTAGAAAGCACATAAAGGAATATTATACATTGTAACAGTTATATTTTTATTTTTACATGCATTCAAAAGAGCCACTTGCATATCAAATTCATGAATTTAAGAATATTTTTGCTTAGAAAAAGGCTAAAGTGGGCATAAATAAAAAGTGATGAATTTAAATAAAAATGTTAAGTAAAAGAGTGTAGGTAAAAATGTGAATATAGGAAAAATCAGAAAGTGGTATTCAAATGACTAATATTTCAAAATATGAGATGAAAAGGAAAGCAACTTTACATTTATATCTAGCATGTAGGTAGGGGCTATGGTGGCTGTTTGAAGTTACCAACGAGAAAGGCATGGACACTGCCCAGTCAGAACAGACGCAGCCCAAAGTAGTCTGTTCTGCCGCAGAGGTCAGTCCAGCTCAGTGTCATCCCAGGTAGAGCAGTTAATTGGGGATGAGGAAGTTGGAGTTAAGAGAAGTCGTTTTCCAAGATCACAGTCAAGTTAGGGGCAAAGCTATGGCTGGAACCTCCAGCACTACAGAGATAAGAACAGCAAAATGTACCAGGGCACCCACCTGCAAAGCTGGCCATACTCCTGCTAACCCTGCCCCCTTCCTCCACCCCCCAGGGAAATAGAGGGACTTCTCCCATCCTACCTACACTGCGCCCCCTTCCTCTCCTGTAGATGGCCCAGGCTCTCCACAGGGGTCACTGGCCCACACCTACATACGTATATATGAGCCCTGCCTGTAGATTTTTTAGATTGCACCTGTTCAACAGGTATCTTGTGAGCCCTGCTCTGTGCCGAGACACTGTGCGAGACGATGAGGATACAAAAGCAGTAAGACACGAACGCTACCGTCAGGGAGCTCACGGTCTCGGGATGGGGACAGATGAGAAATAACTACGTGGAGTGGCGATACGCTGAGGGGAGTTGCACACGTGGAAAGGACACCTGACTGGAGAGAAGGTGATCTAAAGGTGGTGACCTGATCTGAGTCAGGAAGACCGCCAAACGCAAGGACGATAAGAGGCTATTCTAGGCTGAGAGGAGAGCAAGAGCACAGGAGCAGAGCGGAGAGGAACCCACGGTTGATTCAGTGTGGTTCAAGCCCCGAACGTGAAAAGAAAATACTGTGTACTGTGTTGCAAGCACTTTACATACACAGAAACACACGTTCCGTGTATATTCATGTATACACATGTACATATGAATTAACATACAAACCTACACACACATACATAAAAATTCATACGGTATGTATGTCACTGCATGCAGATTTGTACTGTGTATACATATATGTACATGTATTCATGTATAATATACATTAGTGCATGTATTAATGAAATGTTAAACTTCACGAGCCTACCAGGTACGTGCCATTGTTATTCCCATTTAACAAATCCAGGAACTGAGGCATAGAAAATTTAATAATTTCCCCAGACCTGAGGGTATATGTTTGAGAATAAGCAAACATATGGCAATTAAAACCGTAGAAATGAATAAGAATGTTGGGGATGTTTGACTATACAGGGGGAAACGGCTGCAGATGGTTCCCAAGACAGACGAAGAGGCAAATATTCAAAATTTGTGGGGCAGAAAGAAGGGAATATCAGCCACAAAGAACCTGAACCCCCATATCTTGGCTGAATCCCAAACAGCCTCACATACAGACTTTTAATTTCCACGTCAGGCTACATATGCTGTGTGTGTGTGTGTGTGTGTGTGAGAGAGAGAGAGAGAGAAAAGTATTAATTCGGTATATATTAAACAATATATACCACAATTTTTACAAGACTTTGAGTTCCTTAATTTTCAAAATCAACCTAAAACCTCAAAAACTGGAAATGGTCTGACCTCCCTCAACTTCAGGGAGGCCCTGAAAGGGAAGTCAGGATTTAAATATGTCCTCAATATCCCTCCTGAGCTGGCTGGTTCCTTCCTTGTTCTTTTCCAAGAACACTCTCCTTGAAGCTGGGTGATCTCCCTCTGGCACCCCCCTGAGTAACACCCCTTTTGGATCTCTTGATTCTCTTGATTTCCTCTCCCCACCCCCCCCTTTTTTTTTAATGATTTTCTATTATATTATGTTAGTCACCATACAGTACATCCCCGGTTTTCGATGATTCATTAGTTGCGTCCCCACCCCCTTTTTTAAGCCAGAAAAAGAATCAGGAATTCTCATTCTAGGGTGAACATGTACCAAGGTCAAAGAACATGCGAATTCTAATTCTGAGGCTTTTACATGTACTTCTTCAAGATATCTGAGCATTCATTATAATTCAGGTAAGATACTCAGACTGCCAAATTTCGCTCGGCAACAATAAATAGAGCTGTGGTTTTCTTTGGTTCATCAGACTTTTCTGTGCTTCTCTCTCATAGAGAGCTCAAGTTTTTTTTGTTTTTATTTTTGCTTCTCAAATCGAGAGCTACCATAAAACACTGTGTAAGTTGAAGGTGTGTAACTGAACCGAATGAGAGTTTGTCTCCTCGTTGTGATACTGAGCTTCCGCGGAGAAGAAAGAGAGCCTGTTTATTGGTGTGACATCACCCAGGAGAGCAAGCAGCTAGTGCTCCGGAGTCCTGAACTCCCTGATGGTTTGCAGATGGAGGGGTTTTAAGGGCAAAATTTGGGCAGGGGTCTTTTGGGAAGGTGCACATTGAGAAGATGCTGTTGGTTGGATGCCCATGATATCATGCTAGCAGGTCTCTGGTGCTGCTTTGTCTGGCCCCTCAAGGTCTTTTCCATCTCCAGAGATTTGGAATCTGAAAAGACTTCTTTATTCTTTATGTTAGAGAATTCCTTAGGTACACTTGGTGATTATATCTCTGAGGTCATGCTGGTTACCTACTCGTAAGCTGGTGGGGTTGCAATTCCTACAGGTTCCTTGGTTGGTTGGACTGAGCCTGCGGGTCATAGGACATCGAGCGTTAATGCTTCCATCTGAAGGGACAAGATGGCCGCTGGCTTCCGGTGTGCGGGACATGCTGGTTTGGTGCACTTATTGTATGCAATGGGATTAGCTCTATCACCTCTGTCACGTCACGTAATTATCACTTCTTTTTTGTGGTGAGAACGATTAAGATCTAGTCTCTTAGCAGCTGTGAAGTTTATGATACAGTATTACTGACTCTATTCACTGTTCTGTGCATTAGATCTCCGGAACTAATTTATCTGCTGGCTGCAAGTTTGTACCTGTCGACAACATCTCCCCGGTTTCCCTGCCCCCAGCCCCTGGTAACCACCACTCTAATTTCCATATGTATGAGTTTGGCTTTTTGTAGATTCCACGTGTAAGTAATGTCATACAGTATTTGTTTTTCTCTGTCTGGGTTACCTCACTTTTAGGGCTAACTTTGTGAGAATTCATGGTAATTAAGAGCCCAAAGCACTGAGTTTTGTTTCTACTTTGCCAGGAACACTCTGTGACCAATCCAATGGCATCCTGGCCTTTTTTTTTTTTTTTTTTTTTTAATTGAAGTACTTCAGCCCAGCAGCCATGTGTTGAAAGGCTCCTGTATATATACAAGGCTCTGGGTTAGCAGCGTGGGAAAGTGCTTGAGCCGAGGGAGTTTAACATCAGGCAGGGGTGTGAGCACACAGTGCACAAGGATCGCTATACGATGCCAAGGGGATGACGGTCAGTCTGTGCCTGATGGAGGCTCCCGGAGCAGGTAAGATGCCTCCTACCAGGCGCTGCCCTTGGAAGGGCCGTGAAGGATCAGAAGGTCAGAAGGTGAGCATGATGGGGGGAGGGAGGAAGGAAGGGAAGGTGGACAGCAAGCACAGCATCCTGGTAGAGGGAACAGCATAAGCGAAGCCAGGAAAGCAGAGAAGTTTGGGAATTGTTTAGGGTCATGCTTACAATTGTTATTGATCGACAGTGAGGGAAGTACAGAAACTCAGAGTAAGCATTTAAAAAGCGTATATAACAATTTTATAGAGTAATTTTATTTCTGTTCAAACTAAGAATAATAATAAATTGAGCTTGTATTTGCATGTACTTTTTAATTTCATTTTTTTGGTATTACATTTTTATTTATTTACTTTTTTTTTTTTTTACAAAAGTATTGGTCTATGATAGATTGGAAATTTAAAAATTGGTCCTTCACCACAAAGAGTTTGAGAAATACAGGGTTTAGGGAATGTCGAGTCCTTAGTGCCATACAGTGTCACCTGTGACGCAGACCTGGAAAAGAAAGCTTGAAGTGATTGAGGCATGTTGTGGACGATGATTTTTTCTAAGGTGATATAGGCCTCTCTGTGGGCTCAGAGAACACCAAGAGACAGAAAAGGATGGGAGAAAGACCTGAAATATGTGAAATCTTCTGCTTTATGTGATGGCTGTAATTTTTTATTTTTTTCATCAATCAGGACATATCAAACAAAACACATGTGAGGGCCGCATGTGGGCCACCAGGTGCAATCTTCAACGGAAGCAGGTCGGGCTGAGTTACTCTGTTTCATAGGCTGTGGCAGAGGATCAATGCTAGGTCCCAGGAGTCCCAGTGGCCATGGAAATGGAGTTCCTGTCACTTAGATGGGGCGGGAGCCCTGAGATGTTCCCCAACAGCACAGGGCGGCACGACACAGAGAAGCCAGAGACCCAGTAGTGGGCATAAGGCAGACGCAGCAGTGACTCGGGCACCAACAAAGACTGGCCAGAAAGAAGAACATCCCAGGAGGTCGGTGAGGACACTGAAGCCATCTGCCACCTGCCCCTCGCTCCTTGGCATTAGCGAAGTTCCCCCAGATTTAGGTGCAACCCGTAGGAAAGAGATCCTACGTCTGACTTAGCTTCTACCTTGTGTAGAAAGGGGGTTCAAAGCAGAAAACAGGTTCACATTCGTGGACTGCTTTTAGTTCCCTTTCTTCAGCGATGCTTGGAGTGGACTGGCTGGACCTACTTTATTCCCCAGGGGCACTATCAAAGAGACCCACATAAAAAAAAATAACAAAACCAAAAAACCCAAATTCCAAATATTTCCTGACTCTGAGGCAAGGGTGTGAAAATGACAGCAGCTGCCAGAAAGTTGGACTCATTGGGAAAATAACTCAAACCCTCATTAACAATCTCAATTATTTATTCCTATGCAGTCATTAGCGAGACCCAGGCGGTCAGGCCTCAGGATGTAGCACTGCTTCCAGGAGCCGGCTCGATTTCAGCTGGAGAGGACAGGATGGGAGAGACGGCCTGTGCCCTGCACTTGCCCAGCATGGAATATTAGGTACTGAACGCTAACTTCCCAGGAGGCTGCTTGCTGTTCTCATTTGCCAAAACTAAAA